>NC_069661.1:136306893-136609924 GCF_027244095.1 Hemicordylus capensis
TGTATCCGGTCCAGGAGCTGAAACAATCTGAACTCCTCGTGGAGTGTGTGTGTGTATGCACATATGCACGCACACACAAACACACACATATGCACTCATGCACACATACACACATGAAGAAGCAGATTGTTAGTAGTCTTTTGTCTTTCCAGAAAGCTTGTGAGAGCACAGTACAATAAAACCTATGTGTAATGCACACCAGGACTCATGTTTCCCTGACGCCTGCAAAACTGTGGATGAAATCTTTTCCCCCCAGTACTGTAATTCAAATTTGACAGAACCACCAGCACGTTAAAAACAAGCTGCTCCCAGAATGTAAAAAACACATATAGTCTGATGAAACCACCCATTGCGGGACTTGCAATCCAATCCTAAGCAAACTTATTTGGAAGTAAACTACTTTGATTTCAATGGGATTTTATTTCCAAGTACAGTATGTGCTTTGCAACGTTACTCAGTCCTTTAGCCTGAACTATGGACTTCAATTCCTTTCCATTAATACTTTTGAAATCTGAATTTTTGTTAATTCAATAATTAAATTTTTTTAATTATGAATTTTTGTTTTTTTAATTATGAATTTGTTTTTTTTTTAATTTTTGCTAATTCATAATTAAATAAGCAAGAAAAGAGTAAAATGTTTAGATAAGAGCCCATCAAGCTTTAACACCGATATTCATGAAACCTGAGTGTCGGGGACAGAACTTGAGAAGTTATGTAGATATTCTTAAGCTTATGATAACTCTTAATTATTTTCTGTCACTATTTTTAGATGATGGACAAAAAATGCCTGTGACATTTTCTCCCACTGCATATTCTTTGAACTAATCTGTGATTTAGCCACAGTTCTGTTGCTTCACATTAAAATGGGGAGCAGAAATCGGAGATGAAGATAAGCCATCTTCACTGCCATCATAATTAAAATAAAAAACTAGAGCTGGACAATCAATGTTGAGAAGATGTTTCAACCACATGTGTTGAGAAATTTGCCAGATTGAATATATCATGTAAATTCTTTGTTTTTCTTGGTCCCTTGTAGACTTTGTGCCTGTCACCTTCATGCTTCCAGCCGATTACAACTTATTTGTTGAAGAATTCCGGAAAAACCCTTCCAGTACATGGATCATGAAGCCCTGTGGAAAAGCTCAAGGAAAAGGAATATTCCTTATCAATAAACTTTCACAAATTAAAAAGTGGTCACGAGACAGCAAAACATCCTCGTAAGTTTCTAATACTTAGGAACACTGGAAACTGCCATATACTGAGTCAGACCATTGGTCTATCTAACTCAGTATTGCCTTCAGACTGGCAGCGGCTTCTCCAAGGCTGCAGGCAGAAATCTCTCTCAGCCCTATCTTGGAGAAGCCAGGGAGGGAACTTGAAACCTTCTGTTCTTCCCAGAGTGGCTCCTGAGGGGAATATCTTACAGTGTTTACACTTCTAGTCTCCCATTCAAATGCAACCAGGGCAGACCCTGCTTAGCTAAGGAGACAAGTCATGCTTGCTACCACAAGACCAGCTCTCCTCTCCTTTAAATAAACCTGTTTGACATCTTACTATAGTAGGCAAATTTGTGGGAATGTTCATATCCCACTAAAAAAGGCAATTTTTTACTTTTACTCATAAGTTAGTTTATTCATATAACTGCTTGTTATACCCAGAGAACAACTTGTTATGGAGCGGCTAACCCATAACTTTTAATACAACACAACTTATTTCTGAATAAATATGCATAGGATGGTGCTATAAGTCTTTCTGTCTCTAACCAACCATACCTAATTGTCTTTTAGCATACAGTGTCTAGCACAGGGCTAGGTAGACTTCAGGCTTCTGGGATCAAACACAGACTCTGAAGCAGCACAGATGCAGCAAAATTCCCTCTTTTCCTCTAACGATTAGCCCTTAGCTTTCTAAATAGGAATAATATGCTGCTCTTATTATTCCAACAGTTTTCTACATAATTAAATATCACACTACAATTTATTATCATTCTTTCTGTATTATCATTCTTTCTGAAGCTGCCTTAGAGAGAGTCAGATCATTGATCTGTCCAGCTCAGTATTGTCTAGGCTGATTGGCAGCAGCTCTCCCAAAGTTTCAGGCAAGAGCCTTTCCCAGTTCTACCCAGAGATGCCAGGGATTAAACCTGGGACCTTCTGCATGCAAAGCAGATGCTCTGCCATTGAGTTATGAATCCATCCTTTGTGATTAACCATCCAGAATGCACTTCTGAGTGAATAACCATATGAAGTCCAAGCTCTGTAGGATTAGGAAACTATTTGTGACTACTTATAACACCGTTTCCCCAAATTATTGCATGTATAAAGGCGGAGAGTGCCATGCACGTGTGTGGCTGTTGGTATGGGTATGGCTATAGGGTGAGACTATTGGCCTAGGCTGTCATGAAGAGCACCTGCACTTCTGAATTTGCGACTACACCACTGCTGGAGAGGTAAAACACCCACCCTGGATACTTAATGTTGCTAAATTTCTGTGTGGAGTAAACAGGGGTCTTGGGACAAAAGGCAGGTCCTGAGAGTCTGAGTACCTGGACCCCAAAATGCAATTGAGGTGAGATCTAAGAGTGTAAATTAGATTTTGATGTACCAGTGACCTTTTTGTCTTGACAGTCCATCTGAATGGCTACTTCCCTGCACAGGCATCTTCCCTTAGACCTGCAATAAAGAATTCTAATTTTCTTCATTCTTGAGCCTTCCCATTTTACAATCTCTAGGAGACCTCAGAAAGAAAAACCTATAAATAGGTACCTTTGGACATTGTGTAATCAGACATTGTGTCAGTCACTGCCCCTCTACCATCATAGATTCCACCCAGCCAGGTACTGCCTTAGTGCACTCAACCTCTCTCTGAACCTCAGGAAAGCTCACATATGGTTGATTTCTGCATCCTGAAGTGCCTTCCCTAGTCCTCTTTGTCCTCTCAGGTGACGTCATTTAGTTGAATCTATACTACTGAGTAGGAATGTGCCAGAACACAATTCGGCTGTCCAAATCGCAGGCACCTTCCTTTAAATTTGAGGGCTTATACAGCCCCTTTAAAGTCCCTTATGAGTTATGGGTGCATATGTCCGTACAATCAGAATTGAGCAAGTATGGTAACAATCATGCTTGCTATGGTATTGGCTGCTCTTATTTATCAACCTTACATATTCATTCTAAAATGTTACTGGAGCTGCCTTTATTACTTTTCTACAGCTGGTTTTTAAAGAAGAAAATATGACGTACATTTCAGATAATAAAAGGTGTATTATCCTAGGTTTGTATCTCAGTCCTCCAAAGAAGCGTACGTGATTTCCCTCTATATCAATAATCCACTGCTGATTGGTGGGAAGAAATTTGATCTGCGCCTGTATGTATTGGTGTCAACTTATCGTCCTCTGAGGTGTTACATGTAAGTTTGTCATTTATTTATGTATTTTTGTTTTCTAACATGTTTGTTTTATTCCCACTTTGGGAATACAAGTGGATGGAGAATAATTTTCCATTCAGAGTGACTGAAAGTTGTGTTAGAACTATTCCCTTAGTAACATAGGAAGCTGCCTTATACCGAATCAGTCCATTGGTCCATCTAGCTCAGTATTGCCTATGCGGACTGACAGTGGCTTCTCCAAGGGTGCAGCAGCGGTCTCTCTCAGCCCTCTCTTGGAGACTCCAAGGAGGGAACTTGGAGCCTTCTACACGCAAGCATGCAGCATACTGGCATTTGGAATTTTCTCTGATGACACTTTCAAAAACAATCATGTGTAGAAATTATTTTAATTAAGCACAAAGTGCAGGGCAGTCTTAAATAATACAAATATGGGAGTTGTCAATACCTGTCAAAAGTGGTTTGTTTGGTGTTTTACTAGGATAATAAAATTGACTGTTAACTTGTCTGGCCCAATGGATTAAAAAACCTTATCACTTCACACATATATTAAATTTTGTTTGCCATTTTGCTGCCCTCCTTTGCAGTCAGGTTGGGATTAATTTTTGAATAATTTGGTATTGTCTGAAAATTGGCTACTTCCTACTTCACTGACTGACGCTGGCTTACTTATGAATAAGATAAATGGCAATTTGTTCAGATAGCAAGGATCTTTACTTCCCTGTATTGAAAACTATTTTC
The DNA here is from genome assembly GCF_027244095.1 of Hemicordylus capensis. Lineage (NCBI taxonomy): Eukaryota > Metazoa > Chordata > Lepidosauria > Squamata > Cordylidae > Hemicordylus > Hemicordylus capensis. The sequence continues at coordinate 136,311,019 of NC_069661.1, forward strand.
TTATTCTATGATAGCTAAAGATTTCCCAGAAACCATTTTAAAAACCTTTTGGGAAATCCAAGTATATAGCATTGATCAGATCCCCCTATCTCTGTCCTTGTTGACAGTGTCAAAGAATTCTGAAATCATGAGGATTTACTTTTGCAGAATTCATGTGATTCTTTTTAAACAAAGCTTGAAGTTAAAATTTTAGGCCTATGTCTTCCTGATTATTATTATTTTTTTTTAATTGTGTTTGGCAACCTTATCAGTCATCTGGATGGGAGACTCATTTTAAATTAGCAGTGCAATTGCTGAATATCTATGAGTTCCAGGTGTTTGGTATCTAGCCTTGGCAATTTGTTAATTTGTGAATTTTAGAACTTAACCTTTTATAATCTTGATTGATTATGGACCTTCTGGTGTGTTACTAGAAAATGCACAGGCATTGTAAAGAACTTTGGGTTAGATTCTTAGTACCTGTTCAAACAAGGTTCCTCCACCCAATTTCAGCAGATTCTACTCTGCTGCTGCAGCTCCACACACCTCATCCCATATTGTTCCAACCCTCAAAAACCAGTTTTTAGGGACTTGCAGTGGGAAGGAGGGATAGGGAAGTTCCCATGGAAATATTTCCTTCTAGTCATGCTGTTCGGGACCCACCACATTATGGAGAAGTTGTACCTCCTCACTAAAGTACTGATGTTTCCCCATTATGAAATCAGGAAGTAAAATCCTTATTTGAATTATATGCACTTACCGTATTTACCTGAATCGAAGATTACTCTGAATTTAAGACAACCACCTTAAAAAGTTAAGGTTAAATACAGGTTATACCTGCATTTCCTCAAAAAGAACAGGACTCTGAATTTAAGATGACCTCCCAATTTCTAATATCAACAAATTGGAAAAAACCTAGTCTTGGATTCAGGTAAATACAGTATTGTCTCAGGACATATCCAAGACATTGCAATCAATCTGAGCCATCTTTCCTTGTTGGCTGCATAACTAGTTTTCAAGGCACAAATTGACTTAATGAATCTAAAAGGGTCTCTTTCATAATTGTTTAATGTGGAATGAATTGTTATATAGTTGAATGTTCATCTGTCTTCTTTCATTTAAGGTATAAACTTGGGTTTTGTCGGTTTTGTACAGTAAAATATACACCAAGTACAAGTGAATTAGACAACATGTTTGTGCATCTTACAAATGTTGCCATTCAGAAGCATGGGGTGAGTTAAAATTCCTCATAGAACATCAGTCTGAGTTTAATATCTTGCATGAAATATAATTCCTCAATCATTTCCCTCTGGTTTGTGATTTCTTTCTTATTGGTTTAAAAGACTTGTGTTCTTAATGATGTGAGGTGCATACAGAGTAGTCCATGGCTGCACAACTTGGGACCTCCAACTATTGTTAGACCACAGCTCTCATCATTCCTCATTATTGGGCACTCTGGCTGGGGATGATAGAAGTTGTAGTCCAACAGCAGCTGCAGGGCAAAGTTGTGCAGCCCTGGAGTACTCTAAATATGGACAAATGTGTTCCCCCACCCCACGCTCAGTGTCTAATTACAGTATTGTGGATCAGATAAAGAATTTCCCCCCAGATCATCCTGTGGGATTGCCGAACTACTTATCTACTATTCTGTTTGGCAGTGAGTATAACCAGATGCTACTGAAGCAAAGAACTTGGGGAATGGACTACTACATTGTTATAGTTGACTCCCAACTTCTCTCTTTGAGTTTTGGAATGCATACTATGGCCTTCTTTACCCAATAACTTCTAAGTTCTTTCATGAGAAATATGAAGAATATCTATGACTGGGAGTATTCACACAAATTTTGAAGGCACATTTTTGAAGGCATAAAGTTAACACAATAAGTTGAGGAAACTATGTAAGACCTTTTGTATAATGGCGAACAACACAGCAAGGCTGGCTGTGAAGCAGCAATTTCAGCTAAGCAGTCAATGGAATGTAAGTACATTTAAAGGCCGACTTTTTAGCACTGTAAAAAGCTAATAAGCTTTGTCCCATAACAGGCTATTCGGGCCTAGCTGGAAGATAAGCAAGAATGGGTGTCTGTGCATTTTAATTTTTACTTTTAGAGAGGATCTGACTGAATTCAGCATTGTTGAAATCTCTGATGCTATCTATACTTGGAGGAACAGTTGCTATAAAGCTAAAAGTGATAATTGCTATCTGTACTCTGTTAGGGAAAATGTTGGTGAGTTTTTCCCTCTTTGTTTGGGAGATGCATTTGCTGTTAGTTTTGTAAAAGATGGTTAGAACAGCATGCATTTATTTTTCTGATTTCAAAATCCTTCTTTGTGTTTATTTACATTTATGGAATGCTACATCCCATTCTCTTAAGCCAACTAATGGCGCAGTGGAGAAATGGCTTGACTACCAAGCCAGAGGTTGCCAGTTTGAATCCCCACAAGTATGTTTCCCAGACTGTGGGAAACACCTACATTGGGCAGCAGCAATATAGAAAGATGCTGAGAGGCATCATCTCATACTGCGTGGGAGGAAACAATGGTAAACCCCTCCTGTATTCTACCAAAGACAACCACAGGGCTCTGTGGTCGCCAGGAGTCAACACCGACTCGACGGCACACTTTACCTTTACATCCCATTCTAATAATATTACAGCCTTTTTCTTTTGAAGTAATTGTGATAGTTGCATCAAGGAATTTGTTTGCCAAAACATTGCTTGGGATTGGGCAGGGTGACATTTCAGCTGTGCCATCACTGCTTACTACAGCCATAGATTTGTGGCCAAGTGCTAGTGGCTACTGGAAGTTTTGGCAGCTGATGTTTCCCATCCTTTCCCTCTTGTGCAGTGCCTTCTCCTAGGACAAGGCAAATTTGGTAAACATATGGTAATTCTTTTAACAAAGCAACAAAAGGCTTTAAAAAAATATTCTAAATACAGATATCATATTCTCAGCAATTTTTTTTAATTTATAGGAAGTAGTATGTCTTACCACATAACCTCATGGATGATCCAGAACCAAAATAAAGTCAATGCCACCTTCACAGCTGTGGGGCACATATACTTAGGTGATATAGACAGGCAAAAAACCTGCCGGTTTAAGACCAAAGTTAAGACTCGATTTGGCTCATGTTCCACAAAGCTGGGAAATGGGAACCTAAGGCTTAACAGATGTGACACATGATCAGAAATGGTGTAGTGCAATGTCACAAATTGTACTTGTTTACAACTTGCTCTCCATGTACCCACACTTTTCCTCAATTTTTGAAGCCCAGCTGAAGATGGGGAAGATGGAATGCCTGGCACCAGTGAAGATGCCCAATGGTTTCCACATGGGTGCACTAAAGGCAAGTTGTTAGTGAGCACAACATTGCACAACATCATTACTGATCACGTGGCAGGTCTGTTCCAATTTCCTGGCCTTGTAGAGCTTGAGCCAAATAAGAAGGCCTCAGCATTAGCCTTAAACCATCAGGAAATTTTATCATTACAGTGCTGACAATCCAATACCCTCCCCAAGGTCACAGTTAGTGTTGATTCTAATGAACACTGTATAGTATAATGCAGTGAGTTGCATTATATTTTATATATTTCAAAAACAGTTGTAAGATATTCTGCATTATAGTAGACACTTGCAGGAGTGCAGTAGAATTAGTGTGGTATAGTCATTAGAGTGTAGGACTAGGACTGGGAAGACCTGAGTTCAGTTCCCCATTCTGACCCTCTAGGTCAGTCACTTCTCTCTCCACCTAACTTAGTACACAAGGTTGTTTGAGAACAATCATAACCATGTCCAGTGCTCTGGGCTCCTTGGAGGAAGAGTAAAAATAAATAAAAACAATATACTACAGCATGTACAACAGTATCTTGGAAGGTGCATATTCAATGTTGGGATGTGTCATCCTTCCCAACACTTGGGTCATAAAACTTTGAAGGGAAGGTGCTGGGAAAGACTACAGTTCCTAGTGCTCTGTGTTTTTCAAGATGGTGCTGGGGCTTGATAGAGGGCTCTGTGGTAACAGCTTCCCTCACCCGCAGCACAGGAGAAAGCACAGCACTCTGTGGAGGTGGGAAATGGCTCTCACATTGGAGATATTTTGCTAAAGTGGCCCCCACTTGAAAAATTGTGAAGATCACTAACCAATGTAGATTTCCCACTATAAAAACAAAGATTTGCCTCCCCTCTAACATCTAGAAGATGGGAGAGAGAAATTAGTGAATTGGGAACTGTGGGATAAGCGGAGCTTTGTAAATAGGCAGTAGGTAGTCTAAACTTCACTGAAAAAAAGAACAGTGTTCTTTAAAAAATAAATAAAACAGGTGTAATTAAAGTGGCCCACTCCGTTGAAGTCAATGGGACCTTCTTATTGCAGAAGTGAAGTGCAATTTTCCTGTCAGCATTCTGACAGTGGGGATGGTCAGCTGGACACTGTCAACCGAGAAAGGTGTGAGGTAATTCTGAAGAAGTGTGCAGGAGTTACTCTCTACCTGACATATAAAAGAAGATGTGAGGGGAGGATGCTGCAATCTTGGACATGCTTACTCAGAAATAAGCCCCCACACGCTTCTCCCCCACATTACTCTAACTACCCACTTGACTTTCCCCAGCAGTCCATTCCATGTCTCTCCTCTCCATTTTCCCTTCGAGTTCACATTCCTTAACTTAGGCATTGCACTTGTAATAGAATCCAATAGCTGTCTTCCCCTGCCAGTGTCAGAATACTGGCAAATGTGTCAGCACTTTGGCTTCATTGTCAAACCAGCCACGATCTGTATAACTTTCCCAGCTATTTCTAGCCATAGGCTTTAATGGGGCAGGGAAAACTTTTGCGATGCTCCAGACTTCACCAAACCAACAGAGGATTGCCTTCAGAAACAAGCCTGAAACTTTTACTCTTGGTGAAAGTGAATGTTCATTTGCAGAAGCCAGCTGATTTCTTTATGTTCAAAACTGGTTATTTAATTGAACAATGCAGGGGGGATTGATGTTATAAATACGTGTCATTTTTATTCCATAATGATACCTACCTGTCACTGTATTTTGAAGAGGAAAACTCTAATAAAGTTTTAATTTAAAAAGAAGCAAGCCTGAATAGATTATATTAGTCATTCGTATTGAAATTTTAAAGAAATATGGTGGCATACTCATTCTCCCATACTCCAAACAAGGTTTTAAGACCTCTTTTAATGTGTATATAAAAACAAATAAAACAAAGATTTTACCAACTTAAGCAAACGTGTTGTGATTTGTTCCTGTTGTCAACACTGCCTTTCTGCAGGCTCCCAAAAGCCTCTCTGCTCATGTCTGGAACTACAGGCTTGCAGTTCCTACTCTTAACATGCTCAGAGCCTGATGAGGTTGTGGGCTCACCGTTAGTTGGTAAATGGGGACAGGTCACTTAGCAGGCAGTGGGACAATTGCTCCCAGGTTCACCAGCTATCACACGAATCGAAAGGGGATTAGCCTATCCCTCTGTTAGGAATGTCTAAGCAGATCCAATTTAACTTCAAGGTCTCTATGCCCAGAGACTGACCCTGTTACTTCCCATCTTTGGTTGCCTCAGATAAGCTTAAATTATCATCTTAGCAGGAAAGCAGATAAGGCACGGCGAATGCCACCCCACTCCCCAACAAAGGAGAATGGTGGCCCCAGAAACTCAGGAGATGCTCTCATTAAAAACTTGATTGGTTTACTGTGTCTTTCGAACCTGACAGATAAGCCCTTGCACATCTATTCAGTCAATTTACATATAGATTGTTCTTGACCTTTTCATGCCATTGTGCTTACTCCAACACAACCAATAAAGACAATGGATTCTTTTGAGATCCATAGGAATTCCCCTCCTCAGGCAGGAGGAGTGGTCAGCATTTTGCCCCAGGGCACATTTTGGGCTATAACTGGGCCTAGTTTCATGAACCAGTGTGCTTCCCTTCGTCTCTACACCTTGGAGCCATTCACTGTTTGGGCAATTGACCTGACACCCACCATAACATCAGGCCGTGTCTTGCTCTTCATACCATTCCTGCTCTCAACCTCCAGATTGGCCTTCTTCACTGGACTGGTCTGCACAACATGCCTCACTACTACAAGAAGCTGGCTACATGAGACTAGACCCCTTTTGGATTTACCCCCACTGCCTAACCCCCGAATGGTGCTGGGTTCTTCACTGCTGACTCCCTGCTCCCAGTCTGTTCCTGAGGAAAGAAGTCCTTCAGTTGTTCCCAAGCCATAAGGAAGGTGTGAGGTAGTATAATAACCACTGTGCCCTTCTGGGCTTCTCCTTACCCCTGTTCTTTCCTAAATCCAAAAACCTGTTTCTCTAAAGCCTCCTTTCCCTAGCCAGCCTGGAGTCATCTAATTTCGACGCCAAGCTAAATTACCTTTTTGCAAGTTACCTGGTTAATCTCTGTGACACATTTTGGTAATAATATTGACTTAATCGACTTTTTCCACTGTACCCCTACTCTAAACCCTTAATAAACCGATTGTATTTGTGAATCTCTTCATTTCCCCAGTACTAGAGCTTTGCACAAATTTATTCTGATGTGGAACTGCTCCATTCTAGTTTGCTAATTTCCCCACACAAGCCCAAACACAGTCAGGAGTTCGCCAGTCACCCTGGAGCAGTTCCGTTAACAACACCCCACCCCACCCCGCAAACACACATTTACTGCCATAAAGTCTAGACCTTACCAGATTCTGCTGCAGGTTCATGGGCTCTTTATGGACCACATTAGCCTTCAGGCCATGTTTTCTCAAGGTCTTTTGTGTTTGCCAGATAAAGCTGTCAGTCACATAAGGAATCTGAAGTATAGGTAACCCTTCCTCAAATTTTCTATTGATCCATAGGGGGTTTACAACCATTTCTTCTAAATAATTCTTCAGCTTTCCTTCTGAAATGCTCCACCTGCTCATTAGATGAAACTACCACAGCTCTCTATAAAACATTCATCACTAGCTGTTCTTTAATCATCCATGGGTGTTGAGTTACTTATTAACCTTATTAACTCTTTCTTGGCTGGTTTCCTGTGCCATCTGGTATCAGTAGCACCCTTTCTAAGTCATATTTCTGTATTCAGGAAAGGTAACCATCCTTGATAGTTTGATTGTTCCCTGGTCAATTTTACACTCCCCAATCTATTCAGTTCCCTATACACATGATCCATATGGTTTGTAGACTCTGTAATAATCAGAACATCGTCAATATTTCTTATATAGTATGATCTGATCAACACGTCATTTCTCTAAAGAATTCATATAGTTATAGCTAACAGAGGGGCCAGCCGATTTCCCATTGCTTAGCCCCGTTTTTATGCTTAGTATTCACCCATAAGTTCCATTTTTCGGTATAGAATTCACCATTGAATTTGAACACATTGTATTCAAATATCGCTCTGTAATAATCAGAACATTGTATTCAAACAAACTGCTATTAGTCCATCAATATCTTTAACAGTTAGACCATAACACTCTTATTTCCTGTTTGTTCTCTTGTAATATGGAATGGGCTAATAGCAGTTGGTTTGGAATGCAATGTGTTCAAATTCAATGGTGAATACTATACAGAAAAATGGGACTTAGGAGGATTGTTTGATTGGTGAGAAGGGTGGCTGCCAAATTAAAGGAACAGTATATAAGATCATCTGTCAGGAATGTGAAGAATTTCACAATGGAACACAGGGAGACCCCTGTTAAAAAGGTATAAAAAGCATTTGGCAGACATGCAACATAATAAAAGCTGTTTGAAACCCTGGGCAAAGCATATGAAGGAAAAACATAAAGGAGGATTTGTGCAAACAAAGATGTTTATTTTGGCTATAGGAGGAAATACAGAAAAGTGTAAGATTAAAGAGGCCATGTATATTGAACAGGTGCAACCAACTATTAATGCTAGGGAAGAAATGAAAGAGGCATTATTTATATATTATTATCTATTTTTACATTTATATCCCACTCTTCCTCCAAGGAGCCCAGAGCAGTGTACTACATACTTGAGTTTCTCTTTCACAACAACCCTGTGAAGTAGGTTAGGCTGAGAGAGAAGTGACTGGCCCAGAGTCACCCAGCTCGTTTCATGGCTGAATGGGGATTTGTTTTTTTGCATTTTAAAATTTTGTTGATTTTAACAATACCTTAACAATCAAGTTACACTTAATTAAGTAAATATTGACTTCCCGCATACCAGTCTGCGTGGTTCTTGTTAACTATACATATAAGCCGTTGCTATAATAATACAAAACATATATACTCCATCTTACAATTTGCTTTTACCCTACCCAACCTGCTGTAATTACTAAATTTCAAACCCTGCTGAAAGGTCCATGTTAGAAAAATAGTTCTTTAAAGTAAAACAAGAAAGGTTCCCAATCTTCTTTGAAACATTCCAAGTTTTCATCCCTTATAAGTGTTGCAAGGTTTGCCATCTCCTCATATTCCAAAATTTTTATCAACCAGTTTTCTTTTGAAGGCATTTTATTGTCTTTCCATTTCTGCGCGTATACTATTCTAGCCACCGTGGTTGCATACATTAAAAAAAGTTAAGTTTCTTCTAGAAAACTCTCCTTGCGTTATTCCCAGCAAGAAGGACTCTGGCCTCTTAGGAAATGTCATTTTAAAAAATTTCTTCAACTCATTATATATCATATCCCAAAAGGCCTTTGCCTTCCTGCATGACCAGCACATATGAAAGAAAGTTCCTTCACATTGTCCACATTTCCAACATTTATTTGAAACATTTTTATACATTAATGCTAATTTTTTGGGTGTCAAATACCACCTGTACATCATCTTATAATAATTTTCTTTTAAAGTATAACAGGCAGTGAACTTTAAATCAGTTTTCCATCATTTTCCCCAAGCTGCCATCTCTATATTATGACCCACATCTTGAGCCCATTTTATCAGTCGTTTTAACCACTTCGTCTCTTGTCTCCTCCAAAAGCAACAACTTATACATCTTAGAGACTAATTTTTCATCATTTTAAATTGAACCATAGAATCTCTTGGTACCTTGTTCGTTGTGGCATATACAGAATTTAGACAAAAAGCTGAATCTGTCTGTTTATCCATCTCTTCACTTGAGGTTCCCAAAAGAAGTGCAAGTTCCTCCCTAAGCACTTTTCTGATATCTTGCCCATTTTTTTTCTGGGATGCCTCTAAACCTCAGAAAGCGCTCTTTTTGTCTGTTCTAGCAAAGCCATCTGGTCTAGCAATTTTTCCCTATCATCTCTTAATGATCCCAGGTCTTGCTCCAAACTTTCTATTGTCATCAGCTAATTTTTTCACTGTCTCCTCAATATTTGATGTTCTCTTATTCAGTGTTTGTATGTCCTAACTTACTTGTTGTAAGGTCCCAGAGTTAGCTTCTAGTAGCTGTTTCATAGCAACTAATGTCTCATTCAGCTCTGAGGACACTTTCCCTTTCCCCCAAGCCTGGGTTTGGGACAGAAAGCCTTCTGGCTTGTGTTGGATTCTATTGTTTAACTTTTTGCATTATTTCCAACTCTTCTTCACATCAAGCAGTATGTAAATAGTCAAACCCAGAAACACAACTCTTAGAGCAAAATTCAGGCCTCCAATTGTTTCCAAATAGACTCAGCTCCAGACCGCAGCCCTTCTGTCTTATCACCGCAAATTTATTTTCCCACGGTTCAATGGTCCGCCTTCTTCATCTAATTGGTGCGGTTTCTGATAGACATATTCAACAGCAAATAGCACTTGCTTCTTAAGTTTTACTCTTTCTGGAGAATTCACAGAATAGTCCCAACTACTTGACTTTTTAAGTTTTGGAATTTTTAACCATCAGTTCAGTACTTGAATTGCAGCATTTAATACACAGAATCAGTTCCAAACCTTAATTTATGGTTGACAGACTCACACAGACCTCTCAGCCACGGCTTGACAGGAGCCCAATCGTTACAGCAGCAGCAGGTAAAATTCCAGCAATTTATCACTGATCATGCTTCGGGGTAAGCTTCTTGACCTATAGCCATTAATTATAATCCAAACCAAAAGAAATTGGATGCTGGAGAAGTTTCTGTCCTTGGATTTCCAAAGGAGGAGTATAGCTTGATGAATCCCAGCCCCCACCGCTCGACTTAAATCAAAGCTGTACTTTCCAGCACAACTTGAGATAAGGAGCAGGCTCCGGGGGATGTAGTAGGCAATCTCAGTCCAAACCCTTTAATCCAGGGTGGTGGTGGGGGGAGTTTAAGCAGGCTCAACCCCTGCAAAAAACAACTCCTCCTTGGTCTCCCCTGTCGGGAAGCATGCAGCCTCTTCAGCCATCCAACCGGAAGTCTACTGAATGGGGATTTGAACTCGGGTCTCCCTGGTCCTAGTCCAGCACTCTAACCACTACACCACGCTGGCTCATTGACATTTATTGGTCTTTAAAAGGGCTAAAATTTGTTCTGTGGAGTCATTTTCTCCTCTCCCTTGTTCTTGGATTGGTTATTTCATTTCAGTTGCTGTATTTAATCTCAAGAGTTTCCAGCAGTTTGACAAAGAGCATTGAGCATTGTTTAAACATTGTTTAAACATTGCATTGTTTAAACATTGCAACACATGTACTCAAGTTGGTAAGATCTTTGTTTTATTTGCTTTTACCTACGCATTAAAAGAGGTCTTATAATATTGTTTGGAGAAATAGATGATATGCCTAGATAAAATTTGGGCAAAAAAGGTCAATGTCTCACTTTTCAGCACTTCTTAACTTACTGTAACTGCAGTAATTTTTATCAGATCTCCTTGAAATTAGACACATCTGTAGACCTCATCATGCACACCCAATTTCTAGTTATTACCTCAACAGTTGTCCTATTTATGAGCAATAGACTTTTGAGACATAATGGTTTCTTTCTTTTTGCTACTCACTTTAACTATAGGGGCACTCCTATGCCTTTTAATAAGGACATTTCCTAGGTACTTAATAGGTTGTCTCTCCCATATGTATCCTGGGTGCTGTAATTTTTTGTGTGTGGATGTTCTGCTTCAGTATTTTGTTTTAACTGCGTTTTTATTTGTATTACTACTTGTAAGTCACCTTGACAGTCTGCGAAGGGTTTTTAAAGTTATTATTTATTACAATGCAAGATATAAATTTTAAAATTAATTGGATGCAAGGGCTGACGAATAATGAACTTCCTAGATGGGTCCTTCATGAAGCTGCTTGGGAATCGTCCTTTGAGTTTTCAGAACATGTGTGAGAGCACTGTAATATGATGTGGATGAAGTTCACAGGCTTGTTTCAGACATCATAGCTAAATAATACCTTTACTGTTAAGATAATAATGTGATGTGGGCCCACATGCTCCTTCCTCTCCTCATTTGTGCACTTTTTAGAGATAAGCTATGGTTAGCCATAGTTTGCCCATTTTGAACTTGATCTGTTTTTTTGATGTGGTCTCTGTCATCTACACAAATGGGCTATGCGCCTGCGCAGAGACCTTGTCGGAATCTAACAAGCTCGATTCTCTTGCTTTGGGTGGGAACCCCATCCCCAGCCGCTATGTGCAGCTGCGCCACTTTTCATCCCCTCAGTCTTGCTTCGTCCATGCTTCAATGAAGATCATGGAGTTTGCAGCTTGGCAATGAGTAGGATTAAGATATCCCCTTGTTTTTCTCCTTGCTTATTTGGTTTTTTCTTATTGTTTCTCCTTCTTTCTTCACGTAGTAGCATTTTTCATTCCTTGCGAATTTGTTTTGTGGGGTTTGCCCCTATTTTGGAGCTTTGATCCTGGCCGGGATGGAGCATGGTGGCCCAGGCACGACAAACTTTAAGAAATGCATTCACTATGGATCTAAGATCCCTTCCCCCAATACTCATACCGAGTGTCTATTGTGCCTGGGGGAATCCCATGTTGTCAAGACCTGTCTTCACTGCCAGAAGTTCATGAAGCAGGCTCACAAAAATAGGGCTTCTCTCCTGTGCGCAGCCCAAGAGACCATATGGAGTGTCACAAACCACCCCCTTTGACGCCGGTAATGACCCAGACTGCTTTGATACCGAACGCTCAAGATGAAAATCCGGGCTCCCCCTCGGGGCCAATGCACACGGCCCAAGACTCTTTGGCTCATCTGGAGCCCAATTATGAGAGCAATGATAGCTTTCAGGCTTCAGAGGCAGTTTCTCTGGGATCATCCCTGCTCGATGTCCAGTCTGACTTGAAACCAACCTCCTCATCAGAAGACCTGAAACTGTATACGGCGTATATGACGCGAATTGCTTCCACCCTGGGTGTGAACCTGGGTAACCAACAGAAAGGAGAGCTTGACCTGTTGTTTAGCCTCATCGATACTGAAGCCAAGGTACTGGCTGCTCTGCCCCTAAATCTGGCATTGCTGAAAGTCTTAAAGGGCCATTGGAAGAGGCTGATGACGCTCTCTCAGCCCAACAGGCATCTGGAAAGTTTTTATCGGGTGCAATTGGATGAGGATACATCTTTTTTGAAGAATCACCCCATCCCAAATTCAACAGTCGTAGAGGCATCCCTACAGAGAACCACGGGCCACAGCCAGTCCGCACCAAGTGATAAAGAGGGCAGAAAGTCGGACTCTTTCGGGAGGCGGCTATACTCTGCCTCAACACTACATCTAAGGGTGACAAATTACCAAGCTTATAATGCCCGATATAATCATTTTTTTAATAGGAGAAGGTAAGCCCATTTCTGGACCTTCTCCCGCAAGATAAGAGAGATCTAGCCAAGTCATTTGCCAAAAGAGGCCATTCAAGTGGCCAAACAAGAACTTTATTCTGCCCACCATTTGGTGGAATGTCCGGCTAAGGTGATGGCTACTTCAGTGGCACTCAGAAGACATGCATGGTTGCAGTCGTCTGGACTGCACTATGAGGCCCGATCGAGGACGTGTCCTTCAAAGGCTCTAACCTATTTTCTGAGCAAACGGACGATATGCTATAGAAGGTGCAAAAGTTGAGGAGCACAGCACACTCCATGACTTATGTTTTGCCTACTAGTGAACCGCAGAGGACAGCCAAGTGGTCGCCCTACCAGTTGCGAAAGGTTCCTTCCCTGCAGCAGTTTCCTTTGGAACAGTCCTTTTGTGGCACTAAGTTCCAACTGAAGTACAAGTTGGGAGGCCAGCCCAGTAAGCCAGCTTTCCAAAAGCAGAACCTGGGTGTTCCCCAGAAGAAACAATGACTCGGGGCACTACAGGACTCGCCTGGCTCCATTGTTGGCAAGCTGAGACAAAGTGACTACGGACCAATGGGTCCTCACAATCATATGTCTGGGCTATGCCCTGGAGTTTTGTGGGACACGGCCGGTGTCTGGGGTGGTGGTGACTCCTTGCACTCCAGAGTTAGAACAGGAGGTGACTGCCCTCCTGGAAAAGGATGTGATCGAGTGAGTTGTCAACCCAGACAGCCCCAGGTTCTACTCCCAATACTTTCTGGTACTGAAGCCAGATGGTGGCCAGTGCCCTATACTAGACCTCAGGGCTCTGAACAGATGTTTGACGTACAAAGGTTTCCGGATGTTGTCAGTACCAGGACAAAGGCATGTGGATGGTATCACTGGACTTAAAAAATGTGTACTACCACGTGTCAGTCCATCCGCAGCATCGACGCTTCCTGCGTTTCCAGATTGTGGGGATCCCCTATCAATTCAAGGCCCTACCATTTGGCCTCATGACCGTGCCGAGGGTCTTTATGAAATGTCTGGCCCCTGTGGTAACGTTCCTGCAGAAACAAGGTGTGCTGGTACTGCCGTATCTGGACAATTGGCTGATCGTGGCCTGTACCAGGTGGGCTGTTCTGGAAGCCCTTGAGATCGTGGTGGATGCCCTGCAAGAACTGGGTTTCCAGATAAACTTCAAGAAGTCGCAGTTAGAACCCTCCCATTGATTTCAGTTCACTGGGCTGATATTCAACACGACCTTGGAGACCTTCCTATGGGCTATATAATCACTCTCCAGAAGTTGGTGGCAGACTTCCTAGCTGGGGGCTCACAAACCATGTGCTCTGTGCAGTGCCTGTTGGGACACATGGCATCCAGTACATACGTTCTGCCTCAAGCACGTCTGCGAATTCACATCATTCAGAGGTGATTTCTGGATGTGTTTGATCTCCTTTGGGATCCGGGCCATCTCGAGCGCACGCCCCCTCCTTGGGTGCGGGCAATGGCAGAGTGGTGGATGGACATGCAGCACCTGGGTGTCGGTACTCCGTTCCAAGCCCCTCAGACCAGCTGGGTGGTCCCAATGGACATGTCAGAGCTCAGTTGGGGTGCGCATCTGGACGGGCTTCTCCTGAATGGGCATTGGTTTCCTGAGGAAAGGACCGGGCACATCAGTTATCTGAAGCTATTGGCATTTTCAATGCTTTCAAAGGCTTTCTGCCCCTGATTGGGGGACATTCGGTGTTGATACAAACGGACATCACAATGGTGAGCCTACGTCAGTCAACAGGGCAGCACATCCTCAAGGAGCCTGCTGTTTCTGGTCCTGGATCTATGGCATTGGTGCGTGGCACATGCAGTGTCACCCCAGGCAGTTCATATCCAGGGATGAATGAATGTCCAGGCAGACACTCTAAGCAGGATGACAGTGGTCTCACCCGAGTGGGCACTGCATCAGGGTGTTCTGGGGGACGTATTCATGACATGGGGGGATCTCAACTCTGGACCTGTTTGCGACACAGGACAATGCACAGTGCGCCCTCTACTGTTCCAAGGGTGGGCAGGGCGAGAGTTCTCTGAGGAATGCCCTGGTCATGTCCTGGACTGGTCTCTCCTGTACTTGTTCCCTCTGTTTCCTCTAATCCTGAGGGTCCTGCGCAAACTGAGGGTGGATTGGGCAATCTTGATAGCCCCGTGGTGGTCCAGGAGGCCTTGGTTTCTGACCCTGATGTGCTTGGTGGTGGACTAGAGATGCCTACCTGCCCTGCCGAACATGCTGTCTCAGGAACAGGGACGGGTTCTACACCCGGACGTTCGGTCCCTTCATCTGACTGCATGGCAGGTCCTGCCAACTTCCTGTTGAGAGTTAAGGAAGTGTTGGTGGCTGCTAGAAAACAGTCCATATGGAAGTCGTATGATCACAAGTGGACTCATTTCACTTCTTTTGCTTCCGAACATTAGTTTGATGCATTTAATCCATCTGTTCAAGATGTATGTAACTATCTATTGTCCCTTAAGGAATCTGGTTTGAAGATTTCATCCCTTAAGATGTATTTGGCTGCCATTGTGGCACGTTCCCCCTCTGACCGGGCTTTCTGGTTTAAAGACCTAGTAGAAAAGAGTCTTTTGAACTCTTTAAACCCTTCCCTGAAGGGTTTATCACACATGTTCCCAGACGATCTGGTTATGTCACCAGCTTGAGTAGTCTTGGCTGGTCTACTACGGCCGCCTTTTGAACCATTGACTTCAGTTGATCCCCACCTTCTGACCTGGGAGGTCACCTTTTTGATGGCCATTAGCTCGGCCAGGCATGTGAGTGAGTTACGGGCCCTGAGGGCTGACCAGCTGTACCTTCAGTTCCATAAGGACAAGGTAGTGCTCAGGACAGATGTCAAGTTCCTACCCAAAGTGGTGTCCATGTTTCACCACTCATCCCCGCTCACTTTACCAGTGTTTTCCCCAAATCCTTCATCGGATGCAGAGAGGAGGTTGCACTGTTTAGACGTTCGAAGGGCATTGTCTTTCTACGTTCATAGGTCTTCTGAGTGGAGGAAATCTGCCTCCTTGTTTGTTCTCTATGACGGGCCTCATAAGGGTCTACAAGTATCAGTCCAGTCCATGTCTAGGTGGATTGTTTCCACAATTGAGCTTTGTTATCGGTTGGCTCATAAACAATTGACTGCAACAGTTAAGGCACACTCTGTTAGGTCTGTGGTGGCTTCTGTGGCCTTTGATTGTATGGTCCCGTTGGACGCTATATGTCAGGTGGCTACTTAGGCTTTGCCTCATTTGTTTATTCGTCATTATGCAATTGATACCAGAGCACAGAATGATGCTGTATTTGGCAGGAGTGTCCTGCAATCTGTCATGCCCTTGAGCTCTGACAGCGAGGAGGAAGGGGAGGCTGGCAGCTTTCCGGCCGAGTCAGGAGTGTCTGAGGGGCAGAGCCCAGCTGTCAGCATTCCTGAAACAGCTGTGGCAGATCCAGCTGGTGATTTGGAGCAAGCACGGCAGCCTGACTCAGCAGAAAGCATGGGGGACCAATGCGAAGGAGGGCAATCTAGTGAACCACCGATAACTCCCCAACAGCGCAGAATCACGAGACGCAGAGAACAATTAGAGGCTGTTAGAAGAAGCAAACGCCTTTTGCTGAAGGCTGACCAGCAGTGAATTCCTACCAGCTGGGAGCTCTCGGCTTGCTCTATAAATAACCTCTCTAGCCTCCTACTCATTGCTGAGAATCAACGTTCGTAAATCAACCTTGCCGTTCAGCCAAGCAGTCTCGGATTTCAACAGCTCCGCTTGCTTCGTGAACTTCCTTGGTAGCAAGCCAGACCTTGACACAATCCATTTTTAGTTGATATACTTGTTTCTGAAATAAAAAATTATGGCAGATTATATTTGGTTCTGTTATTCCCTCCTCCTTGGGTGCTATCTTGTTATGCCTCCATTTGTGTAGAAGACAGAGACCACGTTGAAGAACTACAGGTTACTTACTTGTAACTTTGGTTCTTCTAGTGGTCATCTGTACTTTTACATGCCCTCCTATCCTCCCCATGGGGTTCACTGAAGCTGGACTCTGTGACTAAGGGGATGAGGAGTGGCACAGCCGCATACAGCAACTGGGGGTGGGGTTCCCAGCCAAAGCAGGAGAATCAAGCTTGTTAAATTCCGACGAGGTCTCTGCGCAGGCACATAGCCCATTTGTGTAGAAGTACAGATGACCATTAGAAGAACCAAAGTTACAGGTGAGTAACCTGTAGTTACCAGCAAGACTAGTGTTGTTAGACAGCGAGGACCTGCTGCTGATCCCTGAGATCACCTCTGTGCCCATAGCCTTTGTGTGGTGGCAACTCACAAAGTTCCATCTAGTTTGCTGAGAGCCCCCTGGAGTCAGTCCCCTTTACTATGAATCAGAAAATAGAATTAGTGTATGCATGAGAGGAAGGAAAGCGCAAACAAGCTCACAGTACACTTCCCCAATGACCAAACCATAGTTTGTCTATGATATTTGAATCTGGCCATAATGTCACTGCAAAACCTAAAGAGAGAGATAGCATTAATAGTGATCCAGGGATGTAGCTATAATTGAGCGGATGGGTTCAAAGAACCCAAGGCCCCCAGCTCCACCCTCCATATTTTCTTCATTATCTCCCACACTCTGAGGGGCTGCCAGGAAGAGGGGTGAAAACAGGCCCACGCTTCCCTAGCTACGCCCCTGCAATTATCTTTACTTACATAGTTTATTGAAAGCAATTTTGGTATCCATATGGATGTAACTGTGGGCCAAGATGATGGCTTTACAGCCTTTTTAATCAGAGCAATCCCAGGGGGTGGCAGAGGCGAGCCATGTGGTGTGCTGAGTATATTTGTTGCCACTATCATCAAGGCCACAGTTTACCAATTTGCCTATTTGTGAACATTATGTCATGGCCTTGTTTGTTAGATTCAATTATGTGTCTTTTCTTTTTGTAAATGTTTATATCCCAGCTATTCGCCAGCACTCTCAGATTAAGATTGTATGGTCTAACCTTAAGGCCTGTATAGAAGAGCTGCAATGCCACACGCACATACTGTGATTGCCGGTGACTTTAATGCCAGAATGGGAATTAACAATAAGATGTTAAATTTCAATTTCTAAATTTCAGTGTTTCCCATTGGCCCATGAAGTTCCTCCACCATTAATTGCCTGTCAATTTAAGGACAGAATGGGTCTGTATCTGTCCCAAACTTTTGATGAATTAAACTTGCAATTGCTGAATGGTGCTACAACTGATGACCACCCTGATGAATACACTTTTGGGTTCCAGCAACTCCTCTTATGTAGTTCGACTGGATCGGTTTCAGTTTGTGACTCCCGAGGATATGGACAAGCTACTTGGAACAGGGAGGCCTACCACATGTTCTCTTGACCCTTGTCCAACATGGCTTGTTCTGTCTTGGAGGGAGGCTGTTGTAGGAGGCCTGGTAGAAATCATAAATGACTTTCTGAGGGAGGGCAGGATTAAGGAGGCAATTATTAGACCTCTTCTAAAGAAGGTTGCATTAGATCCCTCAGAGTTGAGCAGCTATAGGCCTGTTTCCAACCTCCCATGGCTGGGCAAGGTAATTGAGCGGGTGATGGCCTCTCAGCTCCAGGCAGTCTTGGAGGAAACTGATTATCTAGACCCATTTCAGACTGGCTTTGGGGTGGGCTATGGGGTGGAGACTGCCTTGGTCGGCCTCATGGATGATCTCCAATTGGGAATTGACAGAGGAAGTGTGACTCTGTTGATCCTTTTGGACCTCTCAGCAGCTTTTTATACTATCGACCATAGTATCCTTCTGGAACATCTGAGAGTGTTGGGGGTGGGAGGCACTTTTGTACAGTGGTTCCACTCCTACCTCTCAGACAGATCCCAGATGGTGTCAATTGGAGACTGTTGCTCTTCAAAATCTGAGCATAAGTATGGTGTCCCTCAAGGCTCCATACTCTCTCCAAAGCTCTTTAACATCTACATGAAACCACTGGGAGAGATCATCAGGGGATTTGGAGTGGGGTGTTATCAGTATGCTGATGACACCCAGATCTACTTCTCCATGTCAACTTCTTCAGGAGATGGCATAACTTCCCTAAATGCCTGCCTGGAAGCAGTAATGGGCTGGATGTGGGAGAATAAACTGAGACTGAATCCAGATAAGATGGAGGTACTTATTGTGCAGGGTCAGAACATAACTCCAGAGACCATTTTGATCTCCCTGTTCTAGATGGGGTCACACTTCCCCAAAAGGAACAGGTTCGCAGTCTGGGAATACTTCTTGATCCACACTTCTCCTTGGTATCTCAGGTTGAGGTGGTGGCCAGAGGGGCTTTCTATCAGCTTTGGCTTATACGCCAGCTTCATTCGTTTCTTGAGATGAATGACCTCAAAACAGTGGTACATATGTTAGTAACCTTCAGACTTGACTTCTGCAATGCACTTTATGTGGGGCTTGTATGTAGTCCGGAAACTCCAGTTGGTACATAATGTGGCGGCCAGGTTGGTCTCTGGGTCATCTCGGAGAGACCACATCACTGCTTTGCTGATAGAGCTACACTGGCTGCCAATAGGTTTCCAAGCAAAATACAAAGTCCTAAACGGCCCTGAGTATTTAAGAGAATCCCTTCTTCATTATGAGCCCCACCGCCCATTGAGGTCGTCTGGAGAGGTCCGTCAACGGTTGCCACCAGCTCGGCTGGTGGCCACACAGGGACGGGCCTTCTCAGTTGCTGCCCTGAGACTGTGGAATGCGCTCCCTACTGAGATACGATCTTCCCCATCTCTGACAATTTTTAAAAAATGGTTTGAAAACCCACCTCTTCACCCAAGCTTTTTCAGCTTTTTAAAATTTTTAGGTTTTAATCTGTGGTTGATTTTTAAATAGTTAAAATTTTTTAAGTTTTTGTATATGTTTTTAACTTGTTTTATGCTACTGTTGAACAATTTTAAAATTGCTAGTCATCTGGAGAGTGATCACCTCCCTGGAGAGTTGCATCTGAATCTCTCTGGAAGCCTACTATTTGCTGAACTAACCCATTTTTCAAATTTAGATCTGGAGGTGCATTCCTCCTCAGTTAGGTGGTCTGATAGTCTGGGGGGAACAGCTTGGGTTAATGCTGGGATCTGAAAGTCTTACCTCTCTCCGCTTGGTACTGTTAACAAATGAGATGGATGATGGTATTTTAGACCACTATAATAAGCTTGTTCAGGCACTTAAGCCTGTATTAACCTGCTCCAGACTCCCAATGACAAACAAGACCACAGTTTATTCTAAGAGCTGGTTTGATAAAGACTGCAGTAATGCTAAAAGTGATCTTATTAATGCTTATCAAGCATACAGGGCTTGTCCTTCGCTTGCTTCCCTCCAGAGCACCATACTGCAGAAAAAACTATACAAGCAGTTGTTGAAAAATAAAAAGAGAGATGTCGTGAGAGTAGCCTGGCAGCAATTGATAGCAGCTACAGAATCTAAAAACCCTTCACTGTTTTGGCGTATGATTGTCAAAAATCATACCCATCTTATCCCATCTTGTGGGACAACCCACCCAAATTGTGTGATCCCCACCTTGGTTTGGGAAGAACACTTTCGTAAGTTATATAAAAAAGATGAAGAAACTGGTGCAACCCCAATATTGGATGCAGGTCAGCTGCCAGAGTGGCCTCCTGTGTCCTGTTCTGAAATAGAAGCTTTGGTAAGAAAGCCTGGCAAAGCCCCGGGATATGACCATATATCAGCGGAGGTCATCAGTAATAATCTGTCATGGTGGGCCCCAGTCCTGGCTTTTATTATTTCCATATATAGCTAGGACAGCTCATGTTCCAAAGGATTGGGGTGTGGCAGTAATCATTTCAATTTATAAGAAAGGTATATCACCCCAAGGTCCCTGAGAACTACAGACCCATTAGTCTGCTCAGTGTAGTGAGTAAGCTGTACACCAGACACTTGTATGAGAGACTACTAGGCTGGTTTGAAACGGAGAACATTTTGGTTGAGGAGCAGTTTAGCTTCTGTGCTGGTCTCTCTGTTATGGACCCAGCCATAACTTTGCAGCATATAGTAGGAAAATACTCCTCCAACTCTGGTTCTGCTTTGTATACAGGTTTTGTTTATTTCAGGGCCACCTTTGATTTGATCCCCAGGGAGAAATGCTGGAACAAGCTACTAAATTCACCAATAGATCGTCATCTACTATGTTTGATAATTAAGCTACATGAAAATTCCTGTATAACGGTGCACTGTAGTGCACAGGGGCACCTCACCATTGTGCTCTTTGGCTTCCTACTGCAAGAAGCACTCACTGGAAATTAATTATAATAAAACCAAGATTTTAGCAAAGAGACCAAAAATTTACAATTGGACAATACATGGGTATAAGTTAGAACAAATAAAACAATACTGAAATACTACCTTGGTGTAGTATTTCAGGCCTCTGGCTGTAGATCTGCTCATAAAGAGCGCACAGGCAATTCAATCTTATTACCACTCTAAGGCTGCCCACTTTATCCCTGCTGCTATTAAACTTTTTGAGGCCAAAGTTCGAGCACAGCTCTTGTACAGAGTGCAGCTGGGCTGCACTAAACTCTAATTTCTCTAAATAATAACTCTAAACTAGAAGCAGTTCAATCCAATTTCCTGAAGAATAAGCTCAGGTTCCCAGCTGTGTGCCTAGGGCTGTTCTACGACTGGAAGCAGGGTTGCTCAAAGTAGAAGCTAGAGCTTTGATTATTATTTTTGAATTCTGGCTTAAGCTGGTTTTTCATCCCACTGGTTTAGCTCCACTTGTGTTAAAGGACGTCTATCACTCAAGGTGGGGAAAAGGGGTGGAGGAGAGGCTATATCATCATGGCTTTCCCACCACTGCATCGCTAACCTTGGGTTATGAAAGAGCCAGAGTCAAAATAAGGGAAAGAGTTTATGATATGGAGTGGCAAATTGATCAGGGCTCCATCCCAGCCGGTGTCTTTTGGGACAATCAAATTCTGAGCTTTATCTCTGCCAACTATTTAAACCAGTTAACAGACCCAAGGTACTACAGAGCTCTGACATTGGCCCGATGCAATGCCTTACACACAGCTGTGATGGAAGGAAGATATCAAAAAATCCCTTACGGAGAGCTTATTCGCCCCTGTGGCTCTGGTGAGATTGAAACGATGGCTCATGTACTCTTGTACTGTCAGTACTATTGTGGCATTTGGCATAAGCTTATCTCCCCATATATTAGCACATATCCAGGCTGTACTGATTCTTTTTATCTTAATTTCCTCTTGACAGATCAGAATGACTTTAGATCCTATAATGTGGCCAAGTTCTGCCTCATAGCTAACAAAATTTGTTTCAAGTTTAATAATAACTAAACATTTTCATGCCTGTATGTATGTTGTGTCCACTTGTTGGATATGCTGTTGCCATACTTAGTACAGAATACAATATGGAATGAGATATAACACTGTTCTGTATTAGGCTGTGATTGTGCTGTCTTGCCCCCTTTATACTCAGTATCATTCTGATACCAGCTGATTAATTTTTACATATAGTTTTATGGTCATAGTTTTAACTTTTAGCTTCTTCTATTCACTATGCTATGTTTTTAGGTAATTTTATAGAGATCCCTTATTACTTTGTAGGAGTAGATTGTCTTAACTGTTTTTGGTTTATTTTGCTGCTATGCTGGTCAAAGACCAAAATAATGACTATGCTATGTGGGCCACGGTGTGTTCCCACATCTTGATTAACATCTTAGCAACACTGCCATGGGCAAGAAAAGACTGTTTCACAACTGATATGTGGCCTATTAACTGCTTGCTTAAATATATTAACAAAGAACCCTGTAAAAGTATTAGAGGTGTTTACAATAATACTAAATATGTAGACTTTGATCTGATGTCTTTACTCTGTAGGATGATTACAATCACATTCATGGTGGCAAATGGACAGTGAGTAATCTTCGCTTATATCTAGAAAGCACTCGTGGAAAAGAAGTCACCAACAAATTGTTTGATGAAATTCACTGGATAATTGTGCAGTCATTGAAGGCTGTTGCAGTGAGTAGACAGTGCATGCTGATTATCACTCTCCAGGCTCTTGGCAGTGAAAACAAAAAAAAGTAGTCTTTGTGCTGCTTCTTCTGCCCCCTAATATTGATGCTGTAATGATATATCTTCCTTATATTTTCAGTGCCCTATAAAAAAATCTCACAGAGTTCACTAAACAGAGAGTAAACAGGGTGTGTATATATAAATATATGCATTTATTTATGATGACTGACAGGTCTTTTTTCTTAAAATTATTTCTTTGCAATTCTATTTTGGTTCTTCTTCTTTGGTCCTAACAAGGGATTCAGATGTGGCTGTAGGTGACTGTATCTTTGTGATACAGATGTGGCTGTAGGTGACTATTTTTGTGATACAGTTTCAAAGAATCACTTTCCTGTTCTCTGGAGCAGATATACTGCAGTTATTCTGCTGGGTTTTTCTCTGCCTTCTTCTTTGCCACCAACTAAAGGTAAAGTGTGCTGTCAAGTCGATTTTGACTCCTGACGCCCACAGAGCCCTGTGGTTGGCTTTGATAGAATACAGGAGAGGTTTACCATTGCCTCCTCCTGTGCAGTATGAGATGATGCCTTTCAGCATCTTCCTATATCACTGCTGCCCGATATAACAGGCCCCAAAAATATTAAGGTGAGAAACTACATGGTGGAAAGGTGGGGGATTCACCCAACTTTGCTAGGAACTAATGAGGAGGTTGCCGCTCTGATTTGGGTGGGATACTGCCGGGGCGGGGGAATTGAGGAACACTCTCTCTCTGATATTAAGGCCTTTGATGTATGAGGTGGTGGCAGTTCTGATGGGGGGTGGGTGGATTGAGGAACACACACTCTCTCTCTAATTGTCTCTAATGATCCTAGTAGTGGAGTTGGAAGCTATGTTTCCCCAAGTTTCTCCCATGCTCCTAAAGTGGAAATACCCTGAGCTGGGAGGGCCAAGATGATGAAGAGACTGGCTAACAAATGTTCAGAGAGTAAAATACCTTTTATTTTGGCGGGGGGCTGGCCTTATGGTACTTCAGCTCCAGAGGTATCAGGCAGATCTGTGGCATCACTTAAATTAAGATAGGGATAAAGGGATAAGATAGGGATCCCTGCCAAGAAAGATTCCATCTGCCTTGGAATCCCTTCTCTTTAATTCTGAGTGTATGGAGGGAGATCACTCTGTAGTTTAACAGTAGTACAAGAAAAGCACTCTGCAGTTAGTCGTGGTAGAAAGAAAAAGGCACTCTGCACATGTGTTGGCACCACTGTAATTCTTAGGATCCACCAGACAGCAAATTTTGGGGCAGATCTCTTCCTGGGGTGTGTGTGTGGTGGGGAGTGGGGAGATCCTAACCTTACAGCACTTCACTTGGCCCCCCTCCAGTATCCCCCCACCAAAAAAATTAGAGCTGCAGCCACCTGATACACCAAAAACCTGCAGTACAAGAGAGAGAGTTCCTCAGTCCCTCTACCCCAGTAACCCACCCAAATCAGAGCTGCAACCTCCTCATTAGTTGGTAGAAAAGTTGGATGAATTCCCCCATGTAGTTTCTTCTTCCATGGGAGGAGAGTTGGTCTTGTGGTAGCAAGCTTGAATTGTCCTCATTGCTAAGCAGGGTTTGCCCTGGTTTGCATTTGAATGAAAGACACCTCCTTAGGGCAGGGGTGGAGAACCTTGGCCCTCCAGCTGTTGTTGAACTACAACTCCCATCATCCCCAGCTACAAGGTTCCCCACCCCTGTCTTAGGGGATGGGGCCGCTCTGGGAAGAGCATCTGCATGCTTGCAGGCAGAAGAGTCCACGTTCTCTCCCTGACATCTCCAGATAGGG
This sequence comes from Hemicordylus capensis, assembly GCF_027244095.1. Lineage (NCBI taxonomy): Eukaryota > Metazoa > Chordata > Lepidosauria > Squamata > Cordylidae > Hemicordylus > Hemicordylus capensis. The sequence goes on from NC_069661.1 coordinate 136,335,514, forward strand.
CTGGGAGAGATTCCTGCTTGTAACTTTGGAGAAGCTGCTGCCAGTCTAAGACAATGCTGAACTAGATAGACCAATGGTCTGACTCTGCATAAAGCAGCTTCCTATGTTCTCACCTTAATAATTTTGGGGCCTGTTAGTTGGCAGCAAAGAAGAAGGCCGAGAAAACCCAGCAGAATAAACTGCAGTATATCTGCCCCAGATAAGAACAGGCAAGTGATGCCAATGAGGTGCATTTTCAGTCGTTTAAAGCTAACTTTAAATATATTAAATATTTGTTCTTGAAAACTATAAAAGTCACAACAGTGATTCTTGTTTCACTACCTACTGTTCATGTGACTGAATTCAGATACGGGACTGGTACAGAAATCTGAGAGTTAGGAAAAATCCCAATTGCCTGAAAAATCCTTTTAAGCTCAAGGAACCTTCTCCAATGGGCCAAGCTACTCTACATTTAGACGAAGGGCAAGGAAGAAGAGAACAAGCTTGATTTGCCTCATGGGGTGATGAAGGGATATCTGCTGATGGTCAACCTCACCATGGCCATAAGTTAACCTATGAATCCTCCTACTCGGGGCTTGAAGTTCCATTCAAGAGGCAGTGACATTCTTCCAAGGAAATTCATAGCTCGCAGAAGTGATAGACCAACTTTAAGTCAACTAGGGTAGGCGTGAGACAGCAGTAGGTGTGAGACAGCAACGGAAGCCACTCTATTGGCTGAAAGTGCCCCTCTGTCATCACCTTTTCCAAGCATTTCCCCATTTGTGAATTGGAGATTGCTCACAGAGGTCCCTGAAAATGACCTAGGAGCCTCTTGGGACAACCTCTCATTTGAGAATGGGATGAACAAGAGGAGGCAACGATGGCATGATGGAGCAAAGACAGTTGCTTCAACCATAGGTGGCTAAAGTAAAGCCCCTGTTCTGAGAGAACAGGCTCTCTGTTGCCCTGCTCCCTTGGCCTTAGCCACACCCTCGCCAGCCCTGCCTCCCCACATCAGATGCTGGTCCTAACACCACCTGTTCTCCCCTTTATCTTCCAGGAGCCCCACATGCTCTCTCCAGGGGCCAGGACAACTGCTGCTTGCTGTATTGGGTAGGCAGCATGCATTACCCAGCATTGCTGGTCCCTTTCTAGAAGGGAAAGATAGGGGTTGGATGATGCACACTACAAATACAACAAGCAGTGACCACACTGGCCCCAAGACAGAGTGTGTGGGGTGCCTGTAAGGTAAGGGGGGGGGGACTAAGTGGCATCTGCAATAGCATATGACACAGGAGGTGGAGCCTTAGGAGCTCACATGCAGCACCTAGAAGATGAGGGGAACGATGGGCAATGTCAGCACCAGTATCTGATGGCCCTGCCTCCCCATGTCAGATGCTAATATCACCCATCTTTCCTTTCCCCTTCTGGGCACCATGTGTGGTCTCCTGGGGCCAGTGTGAGGGCAAACTCTAGGGGTGTGCAATTCGGGACCCGAACCGAATCACCCCTGTTCTGTTTTGTGCCCGAATATGGGCCACCCGAATCACCCTTGATTCAGTTCGGATTTGGATTTAATCCGAATACGAATCCGAATCAATTCGGGGGTAAAAAAGGGTCCCAGGGGCAAAATTTTGGGGTGGGGTGGTAGTGTCCAATGGGTGGAGTCTACCACTCCAATTTCAGGGGAATTGGGCAAAGGGCTGATTTTTGAGGAATTTTTGAAATTTTAGTGACTTTGGGGCAGTTCGGGGGCATAGCATGGGATCTGGGCAAAAGGAGTGGGGTGGGGTGGTAGTGCCTAATGGGTGCAGGCTACCACCCCAATTTCAGGGGGATTGGGCAAAGGGCTGATTTTTTGAGAATTTTTGAAGTTTTAGTGACTTTGGGGCAGTTTGGGGGCAGAAAGTGGATCTGCCCCAAAAGAGTGGGGTGGGGTGGTAGTGCCTAATGGGTGGAGGCTACCACCCCAATTTCAGGGGGATTGGGCAGAGGCCTGATTTTTTGGGAATATTTGAAGATTTGGTGTCTTTGGGGCAGATTGGGGGCAGAAAGTGGATCTGCCCCAAAGGAGTGGGGTGGGCTGGTAGATAGTGCCTAATGGGTGGAGGCTACCACCCGTCCCCAATTTCAGAGTGATTGGGCAGAGGGGTGAATTTTGGTGAATTCTGAGGTTTGTCTTCATAAGGTGAAGTGTGCTAAATTGATTACTTCCTCATATTCATAGTAATTGAGAGTGTGAAAAAGTGAAAGTGGGGTCATGAGAGTTGTCTAATTGAAAAAAATCTCATTTGCTATGATAGAATGAGAATTCACACCTCAGAAAAAACTTCTGAGGTGTGAATTCTCATTCTATCATAGCAAATGAGATTTTTTCCAATTAGACAACTCTCATGACCCCACTTTCACTTTTTCACACTTACTATGAATATGAGGAAGTAATCAATTTAGCACACTTCACCTTATGAAGACAAACCTCAGAATTCACCAAATTTCACCCCTCTGCCCAATCACTCTGAAATTGGGGACGGGTGGTAGCCTCCACCCATTAGGCACTATCTACCAGCCCACCCCACTCCTTTGGGGCAGATCCACTTTCTGCCCCCAATCTGCCCCAAAGACACCAAATCTTCAAATATTCCCAAAAAAATCAGGCCTCTGCCCAATCCCCCTGAAATTGGGGTGGTAGCCTCCACCCATTAGGCACTACCATCCCACCCCACTCTTTTGGGGCAGATCCACTTCCTGCCCCCAAACTGCCCCAAAGTCACTAAAACTTCAAAAATTCTCAAAAAATCAGCCCTTTGTCCAATCCCCCTGAAATTGGGGTGGTAGCCTCCACCCATTAGGTACTACCACCCCACCCCACTATTCTGCCCCAGTCCCCACTTTCTGCCCCAATCTGCCCGAATCTGCCCCAAAGACATGAAAACTTCAGAAATTCACCAAAAATCAGCCCTTTGCCCAATCCCCCTGAAATTGGGGTGGTAGCCTGCACCCATTAGGCACTACCACCGCACCCCACTCTTTTTGCCCAGATCCCATGCTATGCCCCCGAACTGCCCCAAAGTCACTAAAAATTCAAAAAATCCCCCCAAATATCAGGGGACATTGGGGGTGATTCGGTTCAGCCCTGAATCACCCGAAATTGCTCGTTTCGGGCACAGATCGTTCTGTGCCCGAAATTTTTTGCACATCCCTAGCAAACTCCCCCCTCCCCCCAAAAAACCTATAGGGGTGGCAGCGGAGGTGGGAGAGGCAAGGCTGGTAGGTGACACCTCGGGGGAGGTGACAGGCACATTGCCTGCACTTGCCACCTGAGGGCATTGTCTCACCTTACTTCATGGGAGAGCTGCCCCTTGCTCCATAGTTCTACAGAAGTAGCAATTTGCTATGGACCCTTGACAACTATCCCAGGATGCACCCTTTGATGCTTACCCTGGAGTAAACTGCAGCCTTGATTCCCATGACACCATATATCAGAGTGATGAATTGGTGACCCAAGGCTTTCATGGGGCCCCAAAAGCTTGTTGGAACAAAAGTGGTGCTTCATCAATTGGTTTTCTATCAAGTCAGTCACATCTTTTCTATGCCGGTATCACTCCAGGTCTCCCCTATTACCTAATGTTGGAAAGAAATATTGAACAAAAAATTACAAATTTCGTTCAAAAAAGTGTGTGCTGTGACTCTTAAAATTGCTAGCACCTTGAACAGCTTTTGAGGAGCAGTTAAGTTTTAGGGCAAATTGAATGTGGCAATATATAAGAATAAAGCAAATCATAGGTGCTTCTATTTGATATGCCTAGCAAATTATTTAAGCAGTCTACTAATAATGCATAGCTAGTAAAAGTGTGCCAGTCTTTTTCTTTCTGTTCTAATGTTTACTTTAAACTCTTTCAGCCTGTAATGAACAATGATAAACACTGCTTTGAATGCTATGGATATGACATCATCATTGATGATAAGCTTAAACCATGGCTCATTGAGGTAAACAGTTATGTTGTCCTTTCAAGTTTCTTCTTTACAATGGTACAGGAAAGCATCCTGCTCTTTGAAGCTTAAAGGATTTCCTTTTTCAATATAGAAAGGAAGTCGTTTCAACTTTGGCAGCAAACCAGCAGAAGAAGGGAAATTCTGTTAACTTTGAGTTTGAGCAATACTCCTATGAAGTTGTCTTATACTGATCTATGTAGCCAGATACTTTCATCACACCTTGGGAAAAGATAATAGCCTTGGCTTGCAACCTTAGTTCCTTTTAAACAGGACAGGACAGTTATTTAACCTGAGATCTGAGGAAGCCCTTCCAACTGAGGTGGTCCTTGGCAGAGGGTGATATGACGCTGGAAGGAGGATATTCCAGGTGAGGGGAAGGTGTGTGGGCTATATCAAAGCCATCACACCCTCTGGTCCTTCTCTCATCCAAAAAGACCCCAATAACTCTCCCAGCAGCCCACCTTGCCTGAAGCTGGTGCTAATAGAGCCAGCGTGGTGTAGTGGTTAGAGTGCTGGACTAGAACCAAGGAGACCCGAGTTCAAATCCCCATTCAGCCATAAAACTAGCTGGGTGACTCTGGGCTAGTCACTTCTCTCTCAGCCTAACCTACTTCACAGGGTTGTTGTGAAAGAGAAACTCAAGTATGCTCTGGGCTCCTTGGAGGAAGAGCGGAATATAAATGTAATTAATAATAATAATAATAATAAGAAGAAAATAAATAATAAATGCTGGCATAAATAAATAAATAATGCGTCCATAAATAAAAAGACCACAGCCATCCAGGAAGTTATTCTGGATGAGTATGCAGACCTGGTGTGCATTACAAAGACCTGGTTGGATGAAGGGGGAGATGTCAGTCTCTCCCAATTGTACCCACCAGGTTTCTGGGTAGAGCATCAGCCAAGGTGGGGAGGTGTGAATGCCCTGGTTAATCAGGAAACCATCCCCCTCACCAAATGCACTATCCACCAATCTGACCAGTGTGAGTGCCTGCATGCAGTGATGGATCGTGAGACAAAGTTAGGATTCTTTTGGTATACTGCCCACCCCACTGACTTGAGGTGGTCTAGGATGTGGCATTGAAGACCCCACAGCTGTTAGTCTTGTGGGACTGTAATGTCCATGCCTTGTCTGGTGCAGCTCAGGACTTCATGTCCTCCCTAATGACCATGGGCTTGTCTCAACTGATTTCTGGTCCCACACATGTGGCAGGCCACTTACTTGGTCAGTGGTGGACAGGGGTGCTCCGTTCAAGAGGCCTCAAGACCATTATCACTATCTGGTGAAGATTGAAGGTGGACCCAATGTAGGGGTGGTGGACCAGCTAGGATGGTCTTCCCTCAGAGGCTTGATTCCTGACCGCTCTGGGGGAGTTTCCTGCTGAGAGAGTGGATGATCCTGTTGACACCTGGTTCTCCCCACACTTTGCTCAAAAAGGGGTAGTTTGGAGAGCAGTGTGGTATCTCAGCTCTGAACGAATCTGGCAGCCCTGGATGAATCTGATTACTTAGATCCTTTCCAGTCTGGCTTCCGACCTGGATATGGGACTGAAACTGCCTTAGGTCTCCCTGGTGGATGACCTAGGTCATCCACCATGTCCCACACATGGTGTGGGACAGAGGGAGTGTGACTCTGTTAATTCTCCTGCACCTCTCAGCCACTTTAGATACTATCAACCATGGCATCCTTCTAGGACCTCTTTCCAGGTTCAGACTTGGGGGCATGTTTATACAGTGGCTCCACTCCTACCTGGAGGGTCGTACTCAGAAAGTGGTTCTGGGAGATGCCTGCTTCACCCATGTCCCCATCCTGTTTAACATCTACATGAAATCTCTGGGAGATCATCCATAGGTGTGGGCTGGGGTACCATCAATACGCTAATGACACCCAGTTCTACCTATCTTTTAAGTCCGCAGACACCAGAGAGGCAGTGGATTCTCTGAACTAGGGTTTGGAAGCTGTTCTGGACTGGATGGGAGCAAACAAGTTGAAACTTAATCCAGATAAGATGGAAGTGCTCTGGGTTGGTAAAGCTGATCATCCAAGTAGTGAGGTAAATCTGATCTTGGGCAGGGTCACACTCCCTCTGAAAGACAAAGTCTGCAGCTTGGGGGCACTTCTGAACCTTGGAGGTTCAGAATCCTTGGAAGGATCTAGAATCCTTCTGAATCCTTGGAGGCGCAGGAGATAGCGGTTTGCAGAAGTGCCTTTTACCAGCTACGTCTGGTAGGCCAGCTGCAACTGTACTTGGAGAAGTCACACCTGACCTCAGTCACTCATGCTTTGGTAACATCCAGATTGGATGACTGCCATGCACTCTACATGGGGCTGACCTTGAAGATGATTCGGAAACTTCAGCTGGTCCAGAATGCTGCTGCAAAGCTGCTTGTGGGCGCAAGTAACTTCATGCGTGTCACACCCATCCTGCGGCTGCTTCATTGATTACTGGTCTATTTCTGGGCTAGATTCAAGGTGCTGGTCTTGACCTTTAAAGCTCTACATGGCTTGGGGCTGGGGTACCTGTTGGACCGCATTCACCCATATGAACCTGCCAGGACCCTCTGCTCATTATCTCAGGCCCTGCTCACAGCTCCGCCACTAACAGAGATCCTGTTGGCGGGGACTAGAAACAGGGCCTCCCCACCAAACATACACCTGTGATAGAGCTCATCAGACTGGGTTGTGGACTGAGCCTGCTTGAGGCAGGACTGGATCACATGTTGCTAATTTCCTGTTTCAGGAGGCTCTTAGCCCCAGTTCCAGTCCTGCTTCGCTTGTGTTTTCAAGTCCAGAAAAGAGCAAAGAAGAAAATATTTCAGGCTAGTTTCCTAGTTTCTTGTGGCATTTTCTCTCTACTCTTCTTCCCCTCCACCCTCCAGATTGTGCAAGGGTGGGAAGGGAGCTGTTTTTGAAAAAATTATTCCAAATTCTTTCTTCGTTCCAATTACAATTGGCCGTTAGTTCTGCTTTTATTTTCTGTCTCCAACTTGCTCATGGAGCAGTCTTTAGCCAGTGAGCTTTTGCTCGGAGAGCTCTCTGAGGGAACCCACCAGGAAATCGGAGGAGCAAGCATTAATCAGCCATCTTCCTTCATTCAAATCCCTGTGTGCTCAGATTTGCCCGCTCAAGCCGTTTCGAATGCTGCAGCGGTGGGGAAAACAGATACACCGCCCGCCTTCCTCCAGGCCACCAAAAAGACCAAACATTGTAAGGACTCAGGGAAAACACCAAAGAAAAAGCACAAGAAGCCGCTTTCCTCCATGTGATTTAGCGAGCGCCTACTGATTCAGGCCATGTGCTCCAGCAGACCATGTGGCAGCCAACGAAGGCACTCTGCACCCTCCAGGCTCATCTGAGGCTTTTGACCCGACTAGTCCGGTGATCATACTGGCAGGGGGGGACCGGCTGGCCTGCACTCCCCCCCGCCATGCTTAACCCTACTGGCATACTAATGGATGGCTCTGTGCCAGCTGAGCAACATACTGGCACTGCAGGCAGCGATCCATCCGGTCTACCAATCGGTTTCATCAGGGCACGAATGTGAGTACGTGAGTACCAATGTCCCTCCTCAGGGACCATATATTCCTTTTACCCCTGAAATGGCTAGTTGGCTGAGGGAATTTATAGCCAAAGAGTGTTTTGCCCTCCGCGGTGGTACCACACCCGGCTCTATGCCTGCTTTACCTGCGGTTCCTCAGCCTCCACCTGCCCCCCCCCAAAAGACTGAGAAACTCCAAGTGGCAGCTATCCTTCTCCTCCCCAGAAAACCAGCCCCACGAGAAAAGCCATTCCACCCTTTTGAGAGGGGATGTTTTCCCCTTGTTAGGAGGCAACATAGACATAAGAAAAGGGCATACCACTCTTGCACCACAGAGGATCTCCTGCCACCTAAACGTCCCATCCTTCCTGCTAATCCTACCCCTATTCCTGCTGCTCCCTTTCCTCCCATGGCACCCATACACACTGCACCCACCTTACCTCCGCCTGTCCCTATTATCCTTAATCAGCCTCGCTACTACCTCCTGCTGCACCTACTATTTCTGTACTGGTTCCACAACCTAATCCAGGCATACCAGTTTATGATTCTGAATCCTCTTCCTCTGGGCCCATCAATCCTGGAAATTGAGATGAGGACAGGGAGTTCTCTGAGGAAGAGGTAAATTAGCAGGTCCCTATATCCTCCCGGTTGTTTTTATCTTCTGATTTTGAGGTATTATTGGCCAAGGCTAAGAGAGCTATTCATGATGTTAGCCCACCAAAGTAACTGCAAACTAACATGGAATTAGATCAGAACCCCTCATCTGCTGCATCTACCACCTCAGTTCCTTTTCCCTCTATATTCAGAAAGGTCATGCTAGCAGAATGGGAGATGTCTATATTTTCTAAACCTATTGGGGTATGCCCCACAAAGCCCTATTCTATAGGAGGTAGTACCTCGCATGGATGCTCCAGTGGCACAACTCATTTCCGGGGACCTACTGAACACAGAAGGCCATGAACAACTCAAGGTTCCTGAAGACAAGAAATGCGATCTGATCCCCAGAAAAGCACACGTGGCAATCCACCACAGTCATTAAGACTACTACCACTACATCCATCTTTGCAAAGGCGTCCATCCTCTGGGCTAACACCCCTTGTACCCTCCGAAAACACTAAACTATGCCAAGGCCTCAACAAAATAGCCAGGTTGGCCCTTATGGCCACCTCCAGTCTAAACTCCGTGCAACAAGCATCCAGAGCTATAACGGCAGGGGTGGCAGTCTGTAGGTTCATGTGGCTAAAAAAGCTGGAACAGGGATGCCAAATCCAAATTGTCACTCACAGCATCACCATTCATGTTCCAACCTCTTTGGGCCCTCCCTGGAACCAATCCTCATAGAAACCAGGGATAAGGAAAAAGCCATACCTTCAAACAGACATGAAACAAGTAGGCCATTTCGGACACCAGGACATTCCTTTTGCCCCCACAGGCAGTTTCAAGGAAATCAAGGAAACCAGTTCAGAGAATTCAAAGGTACCACATCCAGAGGCTTTGGACATGACCAATGGAGACAATGTTACAGAGGCCATTCCAGATCACAGGGCTTCCACTCATTGTATACCAGCTCACAACACAACAAGAAGCAATGACTCACCACTGGTGGGAGGCAAACTTCTGGAGTTACACACACCTAGATGTCTGCCTCTCAAGACCACTGGGTGATCAATACCATTACCAGAGGTTATTTGCTCAACTTTCTGACACTGCCCACCAACCATTTCACAATATCTCCAAAATCCAGGAAGCCAGAGAAGCATTCTCGTATGATGCTAGCAATTCTGCATCTTCTTCAGATCCAGGCCATTGAATCGTGCCAGTGGCAGAAGCAGGTATGGGCGTCTATTGCATCTTATTCCTAGCCCCCAAAAGGATAGGTCATGGAGGATGGTCCTAGTTCTCAAGAGGCTCAAAAAGTCCATACAAAAAATAAAATTTTGGATGGAATTGCTACATAGCACCAAGGAAGTGATCCAGCTGGGAGACTTTCTAGCATCAGTGGACCTCTCAGAGGCCTACCTCCATATTCCCATACTACTAGCACACAGGAGGTTCCTCCAATTCGTCTACAACCAGCACTATGACCAATACAGGGCTCTACCATTCAGCCTCTGGTCAGCCGACAGGGTCTTCACCAAGGTGATGGTGACCCTGATTGCCCACTTACACCTGCGGGGGGGGTGCACATTCACCACTATTTGGACTATCTTTTGATTAGATCTCTCTCGCTGCACCAGGCCAAGAGGGATGTGCACACCTCCCTTCGATGCCTAGAAGACCACGGCTTCGTCATCAACCACAAAAAGAGCCATTTCTGGCCATCACAGGTTCTTCAGCACCTGGGAGCATTATTTGACACAAAACAAGTTGTAGTCTTTCTCCCACAGGAGAGGAAGGACAAAATATCTGAGCTTCTGACACCACTGCTCTAGCAACAGTCCAAAGGAGTGCTGGTCTTGTGGCAGCTAAGCAGGGTCCACCCTGGTTGCATATGAATGGGAGACCAGAAGTGTAAGCACTGTAAGATATTCCCCTTAGGGGATGGAGCCACTCTGGGAAGAGCAGAAGGTTCCAAGTTCCCTCCCTGGCATCTCCAAGATAGGGCTGAGAGAGACTCCTGCCTGCAACCTTGGAGAAGCTGCTCCCAGTCTGTGAAGACAATACTGAGCTAGATAGACCAATGGTCTGACTCAGTATATGGCAGTTTCCTATGTTCCTATGTTCCAAAGAACTAATGTTGCTGGCTACAGCCTGGGATCCATGGTGGTTTGCCTGGAGTGTACCCCATGGTCCGGATGGCACTCATGACCACTACAATGGCTCCTACTTCTCCTTCAGGAGGACATGATGTCAGGCACATGATTGATTGATTGATTGATTGATTGATTGATTGATTGATTGGAGTGCTGTCAAGTTGCTGTCAACTCTTAGCAACCACATAGATAGATTCTCTCCAGGATGATCTGTCTTCAACTTGGCCTTTAAAGTCTCTCAGTGATGTATTCATTGCTGTCGTAATCGAGTCCATCCACTTTGCTGCTGGTCGTCCTCTTCTTCTCTTTCCTTCAACTTTCCCCAGCATTATAGATTTCTCGAGGGATCTGGGTCTTCGCATAATGTGTCCAAAGTATGATAGTTTGAGCCTGGTCATTTGTGTCTTGAGTGAAAATTCTGGATTGATTTGTTCTATGATCCATTCATTTGTTTTCCTGGCTGTCCAGGGTATCCTTAAAAGTCTTCTCCAGCACCAAAGTTCAAAAGCATCAATGCTTTTTCTGTCTTGCTTCTTCAAAGTCCAGCTTTCACATCCATAGAGTGTCACGGGAAAAACCATTGTCTGAACAATTCTAATCTATGTAAGTATAGACATGTCACTGCATCTAAATATCCTTTCCAAGGCTTTCATTGCAACCCTACCAAGTGCTAGTCTGCAGCGTATTTCTTGACTGCTGGATCCTTTACTGTTGAATGTCGATCCTAAAAGGGAGAAGCTATCCATCACTACAATGTCTTCATGTAGTTCTGAAGTAATGACCCATTGTCATTAGTTTAGCCGCCTTTACATTTAGTCGTAGTCCAATTTTTTCACTGTGCTCCTTGACTTCCATTACTAGAGCTTGCAGATCATCAGTATTGTCAGCTATCAGTGTGGTGTCATCAGCTTAGCACAGATTATTGATGTTTCTTCCTCCAGTTTTAAAACCATGCTCATCTTCTTCCAGTCCAGCTTCTCTCAGTATATGTTCACATATAAGTTGAATAAATAAGGAGAAAGTATACAGCCTTGTCTTACTCCTTTGCCGATCTGGAACCAGTCTCTTTAACCATATTCCATCTGGACTGCGGCTTCCTGTCCTGTATATAGACTTCTCATGAGAGTTATGAGTTGTTCTGGGATGCCCATTTTCCTAAGGATATTCCACAACTTGGCCTGTTCGATGCAATTGAAGACTTTTCTGTAGTCAAAGCACATATTGACTTTTTGGGGGGTATTATTTGGCTTTCTCAATTATCCAGTGTGCATCAACAATGATGTCTCTTGTTCCTCGGGCTTTTCTGAAACCCGCTTGAACATTCGACATTTCCCTTTCCACGTAGGGCTCTAATCTGTGTTGGATGATCCTAAGCTTTATTTTGCTAGCGTGTGAAATTAAGGATATTGTGAGATGGTTTGTGTAATCTGTTCAGTCTCCTTTCTTTGGTATGGGTATGTAGACTGACCTCTTTCAATCTGTTGGCCAATGTGGTGTTCTCCAGATTTGCTGGCATAGTTTGTAAGAGCCTTGACTGATTCTTCTTCTGTTGCCTGTAGCAATTCCATCAGTTCCTGTAGCTTTCCGCCTTGGTAATGACCAGAGTGCTGATCTAATTTCATCTTCCTGTACTAGAAGTTCTTGCAAGTAGGGAATATCTTATAGAGTATCTTGGATGTTGACGACCTGCTGTATAGATTTTTCAGTATAAACAAACAATGAATATTTATATACTGCTTTTCAACAAAAGTTTTGAAAGCGATTTACATAGAGAAAAAAATAAGTAATAAGATGGATCCCTGTCCCCAAAGGGCTAACAGCCTACAAAGAGACAGACCCTAGCAACAGCCTCTGGAGGGATGCTGTGCTGTGGTTGGATAGGGCAAGTTGTTCTCCCGCTGATAAATAGAAGTGTATCACCACTTTTAAAAGGTGCCTCTTTGCTCAGTTAGCAGGGGGCTCCTTCCATCTCTATTTTATCTTCTCTGAATCGGTTACTATCTGTCCTTTGGCATCCCTTAACATACCAATTCAAGGGCTGGAACCTCCTGAGTTCAGAGGTCTTTTGGAAAACTTGCCTTATTTTTCCGTGTCTATATACATCCTCAAGGTCTTTACAGATGTTGTAGTAGTACTGCTCCTTGTCTCTTCTAACAGCTTTCTGAAATCCCCTATTATGTTCCTTCCTGAGGTTTTTATCTTTCTTGACTTCTCTCCTATTCTTGGCAATTTCCACTGTCTGTTTGACATCCATTTTGCTTTCTTCTGTTTCTTGGTCTTTGGCAGTCTCTTTTCACATTCATCCTTAACAACTTCTTTGATTATATTCCCCAGTTCCTCTATCAATGAGGTTCAGAACTTCAAAGTTCTGATGTTCTCCTTGAAAATGGTGGGTACATTCTCGAGATCATATTGTGGAAGCTGGATATTTTTTTTCCTCTTTAGCTTGACTTGGAACTTGCACATGAGCAGTTCGTGATGTGTTCCATAATCGGATCCCGGCCACATTTTTGCTTTTATAATTGAGCTCTTCCACTTCCTTGTATCAATAACGTAATCAATTTGATTTCTGTGTACTCATTGGCTTGGCAGAAACTAATAAGTCGTTCTCCTGCTCCATTTCTGTTTCCTAGGCCATACAGTCCAACTGTGTTTTCCTCGTTACCATTTCCAACTTCGGCATTCCAGTCTCCAGCCACCACCAGCACATCTTGCTTGCATGTTCTCTCAATTTCAGACTGAACTTGAGCATAAAACTCAAGTAGAACTTCATAGAACTTCCTCCTCTTCTGCATCAGTTGTTGGGGCATAGGCTTGAAAAACTGTCATGTTAAAGGGTTGTCCATGAAATCTAATTGATATTAGTCGGTCACTGACCACATTGTACCCAAGTACTGCTATTGCTATATCGTTCCTGGCTATGAAAGCAAAACCGTTGGTTCTTTGTTTTTCGTGTCCTGAGTTGTAAACAGTGTGATTTTCTGACTGAAAGTGTCCTATTCCAGTGCATTTTAATTTACTGATGCCCAAGGTATCAATTTGTAGTCAATTCATTTCATCTTTCACTGTGTCAAGCTTTCCCATATTCATGCTTCTTTACATCCCACTTTTCCATTGTAATTCTATTTTTGCCTCTTCGGATTTTCTTTTCCCGCATGGCAACATCAGCCACTAGATGTCCAAAAGGATTTAATCTAACCATGTCATAAACACCATCGGACAGATATTACTCCCTGCCAAAGTCAGACAATCCTTCCTCTGTTGGCTTTCTCCATCCTTCAACAGAGGCCTTCCCCTGACTATCCATGTAACCATTTTTGGACACAAAACATTTTGTTGCTGAATCAAAATGCACAAGCCTAATCCTCACTGGCCTCAAAGACCCTGGGTCCCTGGCCTTATGGCCCTTTCTGTTTGCCCCCCTTGGTGCCTCCCGCTCTGCAGAGATCTCCTCCCCCAGTGGCCACCCAGTGGCTTCAACTCTGCGCCTGGAGATTGAGCGCACCAAACTAGTCACTCAAGGCTATTCTTTGTCATCTCGTTGCTCATCTACTACCTGTATATACCAAACTACATGGGTGGCCCTTTAATGCTGGTCATGTAGGAAGAAGGTCAACCCTACCTTGGTGGGAATCCTTGAAGTCCTTTCAGTCGGGTTTGGAACAGCACCTCTTAAAAGACAAACTCCAGCACTAGCATTGGTCCTTAATCTATCCATCCCGGGATCCACTACTCTTCATCCTCAAAGGGGCATCCAACTTGGCTTCTCCTCCTATCCATAGGTTCCCTTCATGGAACTTAAGGTTTTAAACGCTCTCACCCAGCCGCCATTTGAGCCACTATCTTTCATCTCTCTGTAGATCCTATCATACAACATCTTGTTTTTGGTAGCCATCATGTCGACACACAGTGTCTCTAAACTCGGGGCCCTCTCGGTCTGCAAAAAACTGTCTTTTTCAACCAGACTCTGTGGTCCTTAAACTGGATCCCACCTTTATCCCTAAAATTAATTCAACCTTTCACAGATCACAAGGCATTGTGCTGCCCTCATTTTGCCAGTCTCTTTTCCATAGGGAAAAGGCCTGGCACAGATGTCTGCAGAGTGCTCCCCCTCTATATTCGACAAACTAATTTTTTTTTCAACTCTGATTCTTTCTTTGTATCCTTCCATTCTAATTTTTTGGGCTCCAAGGTGTCCAAATCTACCTCTGAGCTATGGCCCTACCCTTAAAAGTTGAGAACATGGAGGAGTGGAGTTTGATCCAAGAGCCATTATCCAAACTGAATCATAGAGTTGGAAGGGACCTTGGAGATGTTCTGATCCAACCCTCTTCTCACTGCAGGAAAGCATTCCTGACAGATTGTTGTCCAACCTTTGTTTGAAAACTTCTTTGAAGTCTAGTCCAGTTTGGCCATCAAACCCCTAACCAGTTCACAGGCCAGCTCGGGGGGGTATATTTGTAAAGGGGAATCTGGTGAGGATTTCCCTTTACAAGTAAATGGTATTCCCAGTAAATGCAGGGGGGCAGGAGCAAGGCTTCCTTTTATCTTTAAAATGCAGGTGGTGGTGGAGACATTGGAGGTGGCGGCGGGGGTTCCTCCAACACCCTCCCCGGCCTCCCAAATGACAGCCTGGACTGGCTGCAGCCCTGTTCAGGCTTTTTCACACATGCGAAGGCCATTTTCATGACCTCTGCATATGCACACAGACCATTTAAATCACCACACAAATCATGTGGTGACACAAATAGTCTGTGCACATGCACAGAGGTCATGAAAATAACTGAGCCAGTTGCTTGAACCAGGCTGACTCAATGTCGGGACCGGCTCAATATCAGAGCCAGCTCGATGTTGGGACCAGCTCACAAATGTTGCTAGTTTACATAGCAAAAGAAATAAGAAAATTGTTCCCTGTCCAAAGGGGCTCAGAAGAAACACAAGGGACACACCATCCTGGACTGAATGGGCTATCCCATGCTTTTAATATGAGAACCACCACTGTTGAAAGTGCCTCTTTGCCCAGTTAGTGGGGGTTACATTTAACAATTCTTCAGCTATTTAGTATATTTGCGGCTTTTCCACTAGAGCAGTGTTTCTCAACCTTTTTGGAGTCAAGGATCGCTAAATTCCTCGTGCAGAGTTTCAAGGACCACTACGTTCTTCATGCGCAGTTACCCAGACCAGCAGTTAGTAAAGGGGTTCCAGGTTTAAGTTTATCTATCTATCTATTTAACAGACTTCTATACTGCCCAAAACTTGTATCTCTGGGCAGTTTACAATTAAAATAATATAACCATTAAAATCATTAAAATTGGAATCTTTTGCAAACATGGAATATTAGGGGTTCTCAACCTTGGGTCCCCAGATGTTGGTGGACTTAAACTCCCATAACCCCCAACCACAATGGCATTTGGCCATTATGGCTAGGGATTATGGAAGTTGAAGTCCAGCAACATCTGGGGAACCAAGGTTGAGAACCCCTGAATCTAAAAGCCTGGGTGAACAAATATGTCTCCAGTATGCCTTCATTATGTGCGGGGTGGGGGTGCTTGTGATTACTCAATGGAGAGGGGATGTTGGGCCATTAGAAAAATTCAAAAACTACGAAACCAACATACAAGCAAGCTTTTGAATTCCCCAAAACTCTTCATCAGGCTGGATGTCAAGCAAAGCAAAAAGGAGAGGAGAGAGAGCTGGGCAAGTTGTCAGTAGAGCCCGAAGTCTACAGTTTAATCCTCTCTTGATGGAGGTGGAGTTTTAGCCGGAGTTGTGTAGTCGCAGGGCCGGATCCAGACCATGTTAGTCAGGACCACCCACTGAAATTAATTTAGTCATCTCTCATTTGTGTCAATGCTGCTTGGTCATGATCACCTGGCTTGATCTGGATCCTGCTCTTAATTGTGCACTTTGTGAGGCAGACCTAATGAAACCCGTGGAGCTTCTCCAAAACTCCTTAGAAACAGTTACATGGCAGGTGCTGGGAATGTTTTTTTTAATGGTGAAAGAAAGTGTGAAGAAGAGCGGTGGGGACCTGGTGTTAAAGGGAAGGGGGCAATTCTGAGATGGCGGGGGGCACGGGGCATTGTAGTGGTGGATGGCTCGTCTTCCTCGCTGGGCAGACGAGGCACTATTCAGGGTGGGCGAGGCAATGGTGCACCGGACCGCGCTCGGAAGGTTGCCTGGGTCCAAGAGCTGCTGCCGCTGTGCTTGTGCACCAGAGTGTAGCAGGTGTTCCCCCATTCTCTCTCACAGCGCACGCTTCTGTGCCCCTTCCCAACTCGCCTGCATGCGCCAATCACACCAGCCTGCCTTGGGGGCCATGAAGCTCATGTGGTCCCACATGCTGCCCGTGCGTTGCTGTGAGGCAAGCCAAGGCAGCCCTCCTCCCTCCCACTACTGCTTAGCCCTCACCACGGCGTGATCCTGGCCAGAGGTTGTCCCCCCCCCCGCCCGGCGAGGTCATAAAAGGACTGCTGTCTTCCACCGGTGGTGCAGACCATGGGGTTATAAGGGGCCGAGGGACCACAACGCCCCACCAATGCAAGAGGGAAATGGCGTTCCCTCTCAAGGTGCCTTGGCCGCAACAGGCAGCTGGTTTTAAATCGGTTGGGATCGGACATGAACCGCGCTGGGCATCAAATCCCCAGGATCACTTCATTCCAGTGCCATTCATCCAATGACCCTTTTGCATGAATGCACAAAATGGTCTCTTGCCTCTTCCCCACACCACACCGCCTCCTTCTGCCACTTAGCCCTCCTTGGTACGTGTGCTTGCTCCCCCTCCCCGAGGAAGGTCCACCTGCACTCCCTTTCTGTAAAGCCCGAGCCAAGGCGGCACTCCTCCCTCCTTCCACCACTTAGCCCTCACCACGGCATGATCCCAGCCAGAGGTTCCACCCCCTGGCAAGGTCACAAAGGGGACCACCGTCTTCCACCGGTGGTGCAGACCAAGTGGTTACAGGGGGCCGAGGGACCACAACACCCCACCGATGCAAGAGGGAAACAGGGTTTCATCTCAAGGCACCTCGGCCGCAACAGACAGCTGGGTTTCAATCAATCAACTTTTGGCTGCAAATAATGAGTATGCAAGAACCAGCAACCCTTCAAGTGGCGCCCACTGCCATACCTTTTCCTTGATGCCCACAAACCGCATACAGTTTGAAGTTGTAAAGATAAAGATAGCTGTAGGAAGATCTCAGCAGCACGTGGAGGCAAGGTGGAAGCAGGGTCCCGTGCCTCCATGATACTCCTCCTCTCCCTCTTCTGTGACATGTGCAAAATTGAGGAAGTGAGTGCCTTGATTGTAGTTGTTTGGTGGGGAGGGGGAGCGTTTTGACTCCCAGTCAGGGACCGGCACTCAACCCTTTGGGGACCGGCAGTGGTCCAGGGACCGGTGGTTGAGAAACTGTGCACTAGAGTTTGCTCCTAAATCAGCTTACAACTGAAATCCACAAAAAGGTACAACATATTAGTGACATATGGAGGTATTTGTGGAAGTCTTGGGTCTCTGACAGTTGATGTGATAATTCAGGTTCTGAGCTGTTCCATCTTGAATGAGCCAGAAGGAACTACTGATTGTAAAGATGCCAAGTTACAGAAATAGCATTTCTGATTATCTGCAAAGTCTTCTGGTCCCTGGCAACTGATGACACATGAACATATAGCCGCACTTATTTTTAAATCGTTCATATGTTGGCAATCATTTTCATGTTAAATGTTGTTATTCCAAGAAACAAAATGGATAATTTATTGGATGTACTGTAGATGTAAAAATTGAGAAGATGGTCAGTTTTGCATTGTTCAGATTTGTGAAACAAACCTCTTGTTTGCTTTAGTGCAATATGAACTCTCTGTTTCCCCCACACCCTCTGCATCCTTCTTAGGTCAATGCTTCGCCATCTCTTACTTCTAGTACTGCAAATGACCGTATACTCAAATACAATCTTATTAACGACACACTTAACATTGCTGTGCCTAATGGGGAAATTCCTGATTGTAAATGGAATAAATCACCCCCAAAGGAAGCCCTTGGAAATTATGAAATCTTGTAAGTATCAAAGCAACTGCTCTCCCACTGCAAGTGGACTTTATGAATTTAGATTGTGGTAGAGAACAGTGTACATTTTGGTCCTGTGATGGCTTGGCACTTGCTCAGATTTTAAGCCAAGACACTCTGGATTTTCTTCAGTATTGTACCAAAAATGTTTTCTGTGCCACTACAGAAGGACCTTGTTACACGCAGATTAATTACCCGCAGTTTCACAAATCCGTGGTTGGGTAATTGGCACCCGATCTCGGTATACATGGGGGGGGAGGGTTAACCTCGTGTATCCGTGGGTCGAGGGTGGCCGGAAATGACCTTGGAGGTCATTTCTGGCCACCGTTTTGAGTGCAGGAGCCATTTTATGGCTCATTTTGATTTTAAAATTGTATTTTTTCCAGTGATTTTTCCAGAAAAATTGTGACTTTGGGCCTTGGGATGGCATTGCTGGACTGCTGAAGGCCTGTGAAGCATGGTAGAGCCCTTCATTTCCCTTTATTTTGCCATTTGGGGGGCTTTTGAGGGGCACTTTCAGTTTTTTCCAGGCATCGGGAACCTAACTCCCACAATGCCATAGACTTAATGCCTCGGTAGTCAAGCTTTCGGTATCCGTGGTACTAACCAGGAACAGAACCCCTGCAAATACCAAGGTCCTCCTTTAATTTATCTGGTGAATTTCTCTTTTGTCTAAAGCAAAATTCTGATTCTGGATCCTCCTGTGACTAACTCCTGAAATAATATTGTGAGAATTTGAGATCTCAGATGTTGCTTATTTTAGAAAGTTGCTAATAACTGTAACAAGTGTTCTAAATTGGTATATACGCAGTATTTTTGGAGTTTGACAGTCCAAATGTTAGCTATAGTTTTGAACATACTTTGATGTATTTAACCATTTAACCATTTATTTTACTTAAGTGACTTGATGTCGCCATATATCATTAATGATTAGTCTCTTTAACTTTCTTCAGAGTCTTTGAAGCCTAATAAATAGACTGACATTTTTATTTACCTGCAATTTTTCTTAAGAAAATGTATGAGTTACTTTGAAAATAGAATTGTCTGTTTTGTCTGGACTCAATAAAATAGTTATTTCACAGTAATTATTGTGGTATTGCAAGGTTTGTTTTATAATGGTAATCATATTTAACTCTTCCTAGGAATTACCTTTCACTATATACATTGTTCACATATGTAGCCTAAAAATTAAACTTTACATTATTTTAAAAGTCTCAAAACAAAATGGGAAGTATTGGCATGGTAAGTGGGGTTGGGGCCTTAAAATATAGCTAGATACATTAATAGGCATATATTATAGTTGCCTGTAGTAACTGAACTTGTATATAAACAAGCAAGCATAAAACATTCCAAATGATGAACTCTTATTCTTCTGCTTCATGATAATTGGTAGAATTGTGGTGCAGCTGTTTCTGAACTTCACTGACAGGTAGCACTGCAAACTGTGTAGGTGTTGGCGATGTGGGGGAGAGTGTGGATATGTATGTTTGAATGCACTGTCACATATACGATTCTCTGCACACACAAAATTAGAATGTCAGCAATAAGGCCAGGCTAGAATTTTTCTCTCTTAACATAGTTCTTCTACATGGTCTCTGTGCATTCCCACTGATGAGTTCTGGCCTGAACCCTCAATTGGAATCTTCCAAGCTTTACCTCACAAAGACATTTTTGGCAGTAGTCCCACCCCCAAGGTTATGCTCTGTACAATTCCCGCTCAATTTCCTCAGTCTTCTTTTGACCGCCGCCACAAGCGCCTCAAAGGGATCTTCCATAATGTCAGGGGGGGGGGTTTCCTCAGAGCTTTTCACATTTATTATTCTTTCCCTCTCTAATTCCTACTTCTCTCCCTTCTCCTATGAGCTATATCTCTCTTCTTCCTTTTGTGGTTTTTTAATTAGTCACGCCCCCTCCTATTGTTTTCTCAGTATTTGTTGCTGTAGTTTATGGCAGCAAAGGTGACCTTTTAAGAAGCGTACTTCATGTGGGGCTATAATCCCCTCCACGAACGGCCATGCCAGTTGTCTAATTTGCTTGGGAAATGCTCATAATGTCTAGAGATTTGCTTGGGAGATTCTCATCATTCATAAGTGGTGCACCAGAAATTTACAAGACAAGCTCATTGTAACTGGGCTTCTCACCTTCTCACCTGGGCTTCTCACCCCTCCCCCATTCTGTGGGAACAAGTTCTCTCTGCCACTGCAAAACTGGCTGAGCCATCAATTTCAGTCACCCAAGTTGAGCCCATTACTGGCCTGAGAGGTGCAAAAGGGATACATAGAGACAAGCCGGATTCTGTACTATCCTCGGTTTCAGCACAAGTCTCCATGCTGGTGCTTAATTACACCTCTGTGGCAGTAGCAGCTGGTAGGTATGGAGCAGGGGGCGGGGGGGAGGGGAGGGGAGAACATGGTCACCGAGGCCATAGTCTACCACCTCTTCTTCCATGCAGGCAGGAAATGGGGGGGGGGGGCAGAAACACAGGGCCAAAAGTAGAAAACAAAAGTTTTGTGGAGCGGAAGGTGGAGTGGGGGAGGAGGCAGAAGCAGAAAAGCCAGGACAGAAAGCAGGGAGAAAGGCAGAAAGAAAAGGAAAGGCAAAAGTCAGAAAGAGGGACAGAAGGGAGAAAACGGGGGTTGCATTCTCCCTCCCTCCCACCAAACAAACAAACTAGTAAAAGATCAGATTTACCAGCTGCCAGGGAGCTTCCTCCAGCCCCTCTTCCTCTGCCGGGAACTTTCTCTTTTTGTCTTACTGAGCTGCTACTCACACTGTTCCAGCCATTCTTACTGCCGAACTTAATCTCACTCACCTTCTTGGATGCTTTGGGTAAACCCACCTTTCATTATTTTCCAACCAAACAAGATTATACTCTGACCAGATGTTTCCTTCCTACCAAAAATTATTTTGACTTGTCATGTGTCTCAAGACATTTGTCTTCCAGTTTTCTTCCCATTATCATCTTCTGATCAAGAGTGTGTTTGGCATTTATTGAATGTTGGAAGAGCTTTGGCCTTCTACATCCAAATAACAGCATCCTTTCACCTCACCCAGGCTCTTTTTGTGTCTTATGAAGGTGTTAGGAAAGGCCAACAAATATCTGCTCAGTGCTTTTCCTCTTGGCTTTCAGGGACCATTACCATTTGGCAAATAGGCTGTTACAAGAACCCATAAAATCCACCAGATCAGTGTCTTGGTCTACTGCTTTTCTTGGTGGTGGTCCCCTAGATGCCATCTGCAGAACTGCTACTGGGCCCAGCTGTCCACCTTTGTGAAGCATTATACCCTGGATCTGAGATCTTGCCAGTATTCACAAGTGGGTTCCACAGTTCTGTAATCAGTTCTCTTAAATATTCTGCTCCCTTCTCCAGGTAAGTGATCTCGCTACTCACCCATCAGTGGGAATGCACAGAGGCTTTGTAGAAGAAATTTAGGTTGTTTACCTGTAATTGTAGCTCTTCTAGTGGTCTGCTGCACATTCACATGACCAATCCTTCCTTCCTACTGCAGTTGTGTTTGCTTACCCTCTCACTGTGGTGGTATTTGACTGAGGAGATCAGGTAGGAAGTGTGCAGAGCATAGCCTAGGGGGTGGGGCTTTCACACACACAAAAAAAGGTCTTTTGTGAGGGAAAGCTTCCAGAGGGCTCAGCACAGATGCAGAACCCATCAGTATGAATGCGCAGCAGACCACTAGAAGAACTACAGACACAGTTAAGCTATCTAAATTTCTTATATGCAGAGGATATTTTTAAATAAAATGAAACATTTAAATATGCAATTCTTTCCATTAGCATTCTGTAGAAGTAGAGTCCAGTAAGACCTGTACCACTTGATTTGATTCTGGTGATTGTGTGGCCCTAGCTCTGGACTTAGTAAAATCCAGTGTTTCTTTCTTTCCTTAGATATGATGAAGAGATGGCACAAAGTGAAGTGCCAGATCGTGATTCGCGAAGTCGCTCTGGGCAACCCATTGGGTTTAAAGGATACCGAGCCAGAGACTCTGGAAAATCTGGACCCGTTACATGGAAGTAGCTGCAGGATGAACTGAAGGCTGCTGCTTCCTGAAATTCAGGGCTGTGGTCTCAGTGGGAAGTTCTAATGAAATGAGCATTCAGAGTATGAATCCCTTTTACTAAATGCAATTACAGAGGAAGGCAATGTTGTTCAAAGGGCACAAAATATTAAATTGGTACAGAATTGACTTCGTGGTGTGTGTGTGCACGCGTGTGTGCTCGCCTTTTTACTGCAAAATTGTTGTGCTTCATGTTGTATCAGATAGTTGTAATATATATTGTTTAATCCCACTGGTATTAACGCATACATTTAAAAAACATAACTTGTTCCTAAGCCATATTAATTTATATGAGCAAGTGATTTCTTTCTCTCATGTTGCTTCCAGTGCATCAAGAACATGTATTCTGAGAGAACTGTTCTGTAGAGCAGAAACCCTGTATTTCCCTGCATTTGTTTGATGTCTGCTTTTGTTCAGCACTTATTTATTGTGTTTTGTTAAGTTGATTATATTTAACTTAATAACTTTTGTTGTTTAAGATTGCCTTGAGTTTTTCTTTTGAAGGAAAGGCAGGACATAAAAATTTGAAATAAAGCTGCCTTTCTGATTTCCAAATACTTTACTGGAATTTTAAATATGTACTATTAAAGCTATATACATATTACTGTTGCAAAAGACTGACAATAAAAATAGTGAGACTTCATGGAGGAAACAAGTGGTCGCTTTTCTACTCTTCAAAAATTAATATATCCAAAAGAAAAATAATTGATTGGGGGTTGGGGCTTCAAGAAGTTGTGACATTTCTCTGTGTATGAGGAAGTTGTGACAGGCCACTTGTATGTATGTATGTGTGTGGAGGAAGTTGTGACAGGCCGTGTGTGTGTGTGTGTGTGTGTGTGTGTGTATACACACACACACACACACCACCACCACCACAAAGACTGAATTTATAAGTTGTGTGCTGATACAGAAATCTCTTCCCAAAATTTACTGTACAGCTAATATTGATACAAACAATTTATACTGGCATGGTAGTCAGGATAGTTAAGATTAGGAATTGTTTGAACATTCTACCACTATAAGCCCTGAACATTCTATTGGTCATATAATTGAAACTGTCACTCCAATCTGCCTGAACATCTACAGACATCAACTAGGGGACAAATGTCATTATCCCTCCAAATTTCATGCAGATATGATGGAGCAGTATAAATACTGACATTGCATTCTAGAAACCTGCTACATTTTTTTGCCATCCTTTAAAAAGGGAGCTAAATCGGCCAGCGCTGCATTTGCAGTGTGGCTGGAACTACTCTCTCTGCCATGCAACCCCGTTTGGGAGCTAAACCACACCCCCGTGTCTGGCGCCTAATGTGGCGAAACTCTCCCTGCGTCTGATGTCTGATGCAACAGACGGCAGGGGAAATGTGGGGGGAGGGGTAAGGGCACCCTCCCCCGTCCTTAGAGGTATGCCCCCTGCCTTTGAACCGGCAGAACTGCTGGCTGATCAAACCGGTTTCAGAGGCCCATAAAGGGCCTCTGAACTGGTTCTGTGCACATCCCTATCCCTCCAGTGACTGTTGCTGGTGTCTTTTAGATTGTGAACCCTTTGGGGACAGGGATCCATCTTCATTTATTATTTCTCTATGTAAACTGCTTTGGAAACTTTTGTTGAAGAACAATATATAAATATCTGTAGTAGTAGTTTATTTCAAGAAACAGACACAGCTGGCACCTCTGGCTATCATCTCAACCTCAGACACTAGGGAGAGGTTTGGATCTTCTATTCCTTTTATTGGCTTTTGTTCCCCCCCCCCCCGAGGCAGTGGCAACTTGGCAGTGGAGGGGCATACGAGAGCATTGTGGCGAGGTGCCTTATGACATAATGCAAGGTGACAGCAAAGTGGCAAATAGACTTATGAGAGAATGAAAGGTGGAGGTACCTTTCATTAGTGAATTGACTTATGACTGCATTCAAGGCAGTAGTGGGGAAGCAAACAGAGTTAGGAGAGAACACAAGGTGCTGACAAACTGACTCAGGAACTTGCAAAGACAGACAAGGCAGTGGTGGACTGCCATTCAGAGGTAGAGCGTCCCCACTGAAGAACTAGAATTCTGCCTTTGAACATGAACTTTCTACATTAGAGATACACAACTCAAATTAGGAGAGTCAAATTAGTCAGCTTGGATAAGAGCCACTATTAATTTCTCTTTCCCACAAACAGATTTTCCTTTTTAAGAAGACTGGAAATTCAGTAATCCAAAAACCTTCAGTTTAAGATGAGAGTGAAGGTGTTCTCAGATTTCATTCATTATCTCAAAAGCATGGAAATTACAAGTTAAGGTGCCCATCTTATGTGCTGTGTAAACTGTAAAAGGCTTTGAACAGCCTCATATAATGTGCTAACGTTAGAAATGAGGCTCCATGCACCCACACTTTGCAGTCTTTACAGTCTTTCAGCTGCACATTGGGTTGGGGAGAGGAGATGATGAAGATGATGATGATGATTGATTTAAAATTTAAAATATTTATACCCCGCCCCTCCAGTATACTACTGCTCGGGGCGGCTCACAACAATAAAATAGACACAATAAAAGTAATAAAATTAACTAAATTAAACAAGAAAAAGAAAGGGAAAAGAAGAAGAAAGTTGTCAGATTAAAAACCACAATCATTATTAGGTTCAAATTAAAACTGAAAAAAAAAATTTTTTAAACCCTAAAGAACCTACCAGATATAACAAAATAATAAGCATTAAAAAGCCTCCTTAAAAAACTGTGTTTTAAGATGTTTTTTAAAAATACTGAGGGAGGGAGCATGGTGAAGCTCTTCAGGGAGTGCGTTCCAAAGCCAAGTAGCCACAACCAAAAAGGCCTTGTCTCTAGTCCCCGCCAACTGGATCTCTGTTACTGGCAGGATCATGAGCGGAGGGCTGCTCAGCAAATGCTGTCTGACAGAGATGCATCCATAAGTGCTGCTTCCCCAATCGATTGCTAAAGATCCTTCTGATGAATTTGTTTGCTGCATCTCTACAATCCACTGTGCAAAATATTTATTGCTTTTGTGGTGTACATATTAAAAAGAGCACCTTAACATGAAGTTTTCACACTTTTTAGAGCACGTGAAAATCTAAAGCATCTTAACTCTAATCTTAAAGCTGATCTTAAAGATTACTGAATTAATATCAATGTTGAGTTTGAAATATGGCTCATCAATGGTTAATCTGAGAGGTCCACTAATTCATTAACATATTATAGTGGATTAGACAGAAAATACCTTTTTAACATTTGGGATGTTGCCACACCAAAATTTATGTTTTCTCTGAGATCACACACTAGATCAGGGCTGCACAACTCAAATGACCTAGTGGGCCGGAACCATCCACAACTTGGCAAGCAGGGGCCAAGGTAAATTTTTAGCACATTATTACATTCAAATTAAAAATATTAGTTACTTGTGAATCTATTCCCCCTGTCTAGGGACCCATAGTTTTAAACAAGAATAGTAGCCAGAAAATGAGTCCTATCCCTGCTTAATAAGTGGGGCTTCTGGAGTGCAAGCCAGCCCCAAACAAATGCCAAGTCCTCTCCTCTCCCTAAATTGCTGTGGCTTTCAGGCTGCAATCCTAGGCATGCTTACATGGGAGTAAGCCTCACTGGCATATGTGCAATCAACAGCCTGAAGACAATCATGTTCCATGTCCGGTGTGGGCTCAAAAGGGAGTAAAGTAGCCAGGTTAAGCACAGAGGTGATGGCCAGGGTCACACTTGTGATTCCCACCAAGGCTGCTTGGTATTGGGTCATGCAAGAAGGGGTCAACCAGTGGGGTTTTTGCCACAAGTCCAAAGCTTGGGATCCAAATACGACAGAAACCAGCCATGCCCAGGAAGCTGCGAAGCTGTTGGTGCAGCCAACCGGCAGATGGCCTCCTTTCACTCCAGAAGCAAGGTGCGCTTTCCCTGTGATATCTCAAAGCCCAAATAAGTTACTTTCTCAAGCACAATCTGTGCTTTACTTTGTGAAACACGATATCCTGCTTGACCCAGGAAATTTAGCAGACTAATGGTTAATGCTAGGCAACTGGGGCGGTCCCAACATCCGAGGAAGATGTCATCAATGAATTGGAGCAGGTTGTACCAGCAGGACATGCCCTCCTCCTCAGGTTACCACCTTTCCAAGTCCCACCCCAAGGCAGTGCTGAAAATTATGGGAGTGTTACAGTACCCCTAACACAGTCCAACAAACTGGCTTTGCCTACTGGTATCTGGGTCCTCCCATTCAAATGCAAACAGCTCTTGGTTCCCCCTTCAGGCTGTCTTCAGGCTGTGTATACAGAAAAACACATCTTTTAAGTCCAGAACAGAGAAATAGGCAGATTCCCCTGAAATTGTATCCATTAAAGTATAGGGGTTCAGCACAGCAGGGAAAATACAACAATTTGATTGATTGCTCTTATATCTTGTACTATTCGATATTCCGCAGTCTTCAGTTTTTTCACGGGCAAAATAGGCATGTTAAATGGAGATAGACATTATCTTAAAAGCCCGTACTTTAGAACCCTCCATATAGTTGGCTGGAGCCCTAACCAGGCTTCCAGTCATATGGGGTATTGCGGGGAGGGACTACGTTCTCCTTCAACTCGATGTGCACAGGCAGAACAAACCAAGTCCTCCCCGGTGCTTTTCCCGCCCATACCAATGGAAACACAGCATTTAAAACTTCTTCTGGAATGGAACAGGTGCTCTTCTCTCCTCCCATTCCCAACAAATATGCTTGCAGCTGCCACCCCTCCGCTTGAGGCACAAACAAGGTGATTCTCCCTGGAGAGAATTTTAGCTTTGCTCTCATCTTACAAAGCATATCTCAGCCACAGAGCAGAAGAGGCATTCTGGCATGTAAAGGAACTGATGAGAAAGCTGCTGGTTCCCCACCTCACAGTCCACTGGCTGCAGAAAAGGCTTGTGTAATTTTTGTCAAGTTACTCCAGTGATAGGCACAACTCTTTCCCCTAATTTCCCTTCATATTTTTCAGTCATCACCGAGTACATAGCACCAGTATCAATCAGAAAGTCCACCATTCTCCCCCCATCTTCATTTTAACCAGGGGCACATCGGGGGAGACTTCCACCTCATGGCACCCAGCCCCCAGTCCTCTTCATTCTGTATCTTCTAGCAAAGTCATCTCGGGGGGAGGGTTCCTACATGCTGCATCTTCAGAGCGGGGGAGAGAGCCTTGTGCCTCTGTGGGCATTCTCTGCTCCAGTGGCCCCTTCCCAAACACAACCGGCACTTGTCCTGATTCACCTGCCTTCTATCTTCGGGGGCCCCCCTGCGCTTCTCTCCTTGTCCTTCGCCCCTGCCCCCAAACCGGACCAGCTCCATTCCCTCTGATGACCGCCGCCAGCAAACTTACTTCTGTCTTCATCTTCTGCTCCTCCCTCCTCTCCTGAGCCTTGTCTGTTCACATACGTCTTATAAGCAATCTCGATCAGAGCTGAAATAGGGAGACCTGGGCCGCCCTTCGCTTTCTGGAGTTTATTTCTTATGTTGGTTGCTGATTGGCCAATAAACAACACATTCAATAACCTTCTATTCTCCTGCGCTTCTGGATCAAGGGTTATATATTTACAGAAAGCCTCCAGAAGGCGTTCCATAAATTCTTCAGGAGATTCACTTGGGCCTTGGTGCACATTGTAGACTTTGGACAGGTTAACTTGTCAGAGGACATCCTTCTTTAATCCAGCAAGGACACATCGCCTAAAAAGTTTGAGGCACTCTTGGTGGGCATCTTGGTTCAGATCCCAAGAGGGCTGCACTTCTGGGAATACATCATCTAATCTCTTGTTCTCCTCCATCGCCACTTTTGCCGCTTCCCTTTTTGACTCATCTCAGACCAACCGCAGTTCTTCCGTACTGAGGGGGAGATCTAAAAGATTTCCTACATCTGCCCAGGTAGGTTGATGGGTCTTAAAAATGGACAAAATAAGGTCTATAGTCTTTTTGGGGTCCTCTTGGTAGAGAGATAAAGTATTTTTCCAGTTGTAGAGATCACTAGTTGAAAACGGGACATGTGCCAACACCATGCCTCCGGTAGCTGCCGGCAATGTGTGAAAAAGGAACATTGAGGCAGGTTCTGTTCTCGAGGGAAAACCTAGGAAGGTAGCTTTTGAGGTGTCAGAGTGCTCAAAAGTCTCTTGAAGGTCTCCCAACTGCTTACACATTTGGCCAATTGACTCCCGAGCCCGGGAGAGGGTAGCTTCAGCAACAGCACTGGGTGAAAGCTGCACAGCAGACATGGGGGAGGAGTTGGATGTAGAGGGGGTGGAGGAGCTCCCTAGATCTAAACTGAGATGCCTGGGGGACCCTGGGTTATGTGCTCCCTTCTCCACACCCCCACCTGTTTGGCTTACAGTCGGTGCTGTTGGGGTACTGCTGTATGCCGGAGGGGACAGAGTAGCTAGCGGACCTGAAGGAACTACAGGATCTACTGGTGCTCGGAAACAGAACCCATCCTCCTCCATATTTCAGTCCAGAAGAACCTGCAGAACTGAGACTCCCTATCCTTCCACAATTCCATAAACCGTTGTGCATAGTGATGTTCCACAAACTTTCCTGTATGAGAACAAAACAAAAGCAGCTGCATGATGGTATTATAGTCTGCAGACCCTCCTGGGGGCCACTTAGCCCCCACCTCTAGTTCATTGTATGGCCATTGATCTTGACAAAATGCAATCATCTTTTTCTTTCTCTGGGAATCGCCTCCAAACCGTTTCCAATCATAAGAACATAAGAACAGCCCTGCTGGATCAGGCCCAAGGCCCATCTAGTCCAGCATCCTGTTTCACACAGTGGCCCACCAGATGCTGCTGGAAGCCACAGAGTGTATCCCTTAAGATACAATCTAGCGGGGTGCAGGTTACCGGGTCTCCTTTCGAGACAGACCCTCCCATAGTGCCCTCTATTTATCTGTCTCATGGTGGCTCAACCTCGTATTGCCAACCCAATGCAATACGGCATCCCCTACCATCAAGATCTTTTAACCCTGCCAGGAAAGTTGGTCAGCAGTCTCCTGATACCACAAAGAGTTTTCAACCAGGCAAAAAAAGCTAGCCAACAGACCCCAGGCGCCTACCTTGCAGACTCCCACCTGGGGACAACAGCCACCTGCCTGAGAGTCTCCAAGGGACTTACCTCTTATGCCTTGTCCCGCAGATGTATCCTGGAACAGTCTCCTTCAGGCGTCATGCTGTTAGCTGGGGAGCACCTCAGATGGCCTCCTTGAGACTTGAGCTCTGGACAAACCCCAAAGGAACCGCTCACAGGCCAGGCAGGTGAGGCTGGGGTCACCCCCCTTTATCCCAGCAGATGAGCCCCCAAATTGTTACTGAAATTCCAGGTTTATGTAGCCTGGTGTGCTTAGCCAATTGCATCCACCAAACCAGAGACCATTTTCAAAGCTTTATTTGTCTCTGCAGAACAAAGGCAAACCCTGGGAATTGCTTCACAGATCAGGGCAGCCCCGAATGGAGACTGCCAGGGTTTTTTATACAGATTGATACAGTTTTAGCATGATCAGCAACAACAACAACAAGCTTGGCAGGTAGTCCTGTCAAGGTAGTCCTTGGGCAACCAAGATGATCAGGGCCTAGAACACCTTTCTTACGAGGCACGACTACAACACCTGGGGCTTTTTAGTTTAGAAAAAAGATGACTGCGGGGAGACATGATAGAGGTCTATAAAATCATGCATGGTGTGGAGAAAGTGGAGAGAGAAAAATTCTTTTCCCTCTCACACAACACTAGAACCAGGGGTCACTCCATGAAATTGATTGCCAGGAGGTCTAGGACCAACAAACGGAAGTATTGTTTCACACAACACATGATCCACTTGTGGAACTCTGCCACAGGATGTGGTGACAGCCAATGACCTGGATGGCTTTAAGAGGGGTTTGGATGACTTCATGGAGGAGAGGTCTCTCAATAGCTACTAGTCGGAGGGCTACAGGCCACCTCCAGCCTCAAAGGCAGGATGCCTCTGAGTACCAGTTGCGGGGGAGTAACAGCAGGAGGGAGGTTATGCCCTCAACTCCTGCCTGTGGCTTCCAGCGGCATCTGATGGGGCACTGTGCGAAACAGGACACTGGACTAGATGGGCCTTGGGCCTGATCCAGCAGGGCTGTTCTTATGTTCCTGTATACATCACTATGTTAGTCTTTGAAGATTCTATGGCTCTCTTTGTTAATGTCATAAATACTTTTTCTCTAGTTTGAGCTATCCTTATCAGCAACGTTCCTGCCTGTAGGAAGGCGCAGCAATTTGCATCTTGTTGCTAAATTCAAGGCTTTTACAGCCAGGGTGAGAAAGAGAGCAAATGGTTTCTATGTGGGAACTAATAGCACACAAAATGGAGCAGACTCTTGCTCAGTTCATCTAAAATGGTACTGCTTTGGCTGAGAAAGCATGCATAGGATGGTGCCATGAGGCAATTTCCAGCTACTGTGTTGCTGCAGGTTACCTGAGGGCCAGTAAAACAATCCCTGTGGGTGCGGGCCAAATCCGGCCCCTGGGCCTTATGTTGTGCAGGCCTGCACTAGATTCTTGTTCTTGATGGTCTTTCACCACTACGTCTGCAATCCTATGCATGCTTACTTGAGAGTAAACTCCCATGATGATGATGATGATGACGACTATTATTATTTTTACATTTTATATCTTGCTCTTCCTCTAAGGAAATTAGATCTAATTTAACTTGGTTATATTTGCTTCTGAGTAGGCATGCATAGCATTATACTAGGCTTACCACACAATTGGTTCCTGCAAACTGCTGTCAAAGATGTGATACACTATGTCAGTCACAGTTATACAAACACATAGAAGAGAACCTAATGAAGAAGAATCTGAAGTGGCTCACCCTTGCCAACCACTCCCTTTCCAGTGCCTTCCTGGCTCTTTTTCACTTTTCTGTGGAAGGAAGGGGAACAATTGATAAGAGCACAACTTTCTGTGAAAGGAAGGGCACATCCTCCTCCTCCTGGGCAATAGTTAAACAGGGAATGAAGGACTGCAGGAAGTGGCATATAGGTGGGGAATGGGCCAGGGTCTTCTCACCCTCACAGCACTGCAGCTGAGCCTGGAAGAGGAGTTGCTGAAGCAGCAGTGGGGGGGGGACATCAGAGAGGGGATGAGTTGGCCAATGTGTCTGCAGCCTCAAATTTAGCAGCACCACCTTCAGAACTGATGATAGTATGAGTCTGAGCCACCATTGTCATCACCTCCACCTCCTCCTCTATCCTAGGCATGAGCAGCCATCCAGCCAGGGCCATCCTTAGATCACTCCCAGCCCCGTACTCCTGCAGGCCTTGCACCTGCCTCCCTGCCCTGCAGCCAACACAGTCTGAGATACCTGCTTTGCACCCTGTGCACTAATCCTGACCCATGCTTTTGATCCTAGCCTGCTATTGCCTGCTTTTGAAAGGCTCTCCACATGCTGCTACAGCTTCCTCTACAGCACCTGACTATCAGCTGTTTGGTGGATGAGCAGAGCTTCCAGAGGCCTCTCTGCTGGTCTCCCTGAAGATTTCCATTGGGGGTTGTCAGGCTGCCTGCAGACAGAAGAGAAGAAAAGAGGCAGAGTGGCCAGTGCTAGCTGCCCATCAGAATATTGTGCATACCCACTACCCTGCTCTACTGCCATGTGCTGAACCTGGTCCTTCCTCCTCCTCAGAGCCATATTTTCCTTTTGTGGTTATCCCCACAAAAGAATTTCACATTGGGGATGCAGCAGTGTGGAATTCAAGTGTGTACAAGCAAAAACCCAATCCACTAGCAGATGTAAGACAATGACTTTGTTCAGAGCTACGGCATCCCCAACAGTTGGCTGTATAGCCTCTGTTTGAAGATCTCCAGTAAGGGAGAGTCCACTCATGCCTTTAGATCACTGATTCCATTGTCAGACTGCTCTTGCCATTAAGAAGCTTCTAAAGTTAATCCTCCTATAACTTAAGACCATAATATCTAGCCCTGCCCTCTGGGGCAGCAGAAAGTAAATCTTTGCCCTCTCATATGTGAAATCCCGTCAGGCATTTGAAGAGTGCTATCATATCTCCCCTCAGACCTCTTCTCCAGGCTGAACATACCCAGTTTCTTCAACCTATCCCAGATGAATGGACAATAGGGACATGTTGGCAGGTATGCCATCCTCATGGGGCTTGTTTTCTAGACCCCCTAACCAACTTCATTGTCTTTTTCTGAACCCAAAACAGGTACGTCTACATTCTCCTTTAAAATGGTGTGCAGATATATTCTTAGTCCCTTGAAAGCTAACAAATATTTTGACTGCATTCTTGCTTGGCCTACATATAAAGTCCCCCTTATATATTAGTAGTTTATATACATACCTAGGAGGAGCCTAAGTAAGGGCAAAGTGAAGCCATAGCCTAGAAAGGGCAAGGAACTATGGGCAAGGTGAAGCCGGAGCCTAGTAAGGGCAAGTTGAAGCCCCGCCCATCGAAGGGCATGATGACGTCACAGCAGGGAGGAGTTGAAAGTCCTCCAGAGAACATGCCCAGGCATGCCCAAAGCATCCCTCCTCCTGTACCATGAGGCCTACCCACCTGACATGTGAGGACCTATAGGAAGTAGGTCCCACCCTGCCGTTCATTGAGCTCTTATTGGTTGAAAAGGGATACTGTAGGACATAAGTAGCATGCTCAGGTGTAGGTTCCTGCAAAAGGGGTCATTGTACACTTGTGCAGAGAGGGTGTCTGATTTCAGGACACCCTTATGCCCATTGACCCTGCCTTTACCGATGGCACCTATGAAACCTAAGAGGGGTTGTTCCAAATAGGGGTGTGTCCGAACCGGTCCGGAAGCCATTGTAAAGGCCTCCGGACTTTCCAGACCGGTTCGGATCTGGCTGGTCCGGGTCCGGGTGGGGGGGTTCCTTTAAGGGCGGGGAGGGTTTACTTACCCCCCCGCCACTTGCCCCCGTCCAGCGCGCGTATTTAATGTAATAATTGGGGCAGCAGGATACTTCCCTGCTGCCCCTTGTCCCTCTGCAATGCCGCCAGCTTTGACTCACAGTTTTGAAAGTAATTACTGCTGCCTAGTGCCAATAATGAAGTTGAAGAAGAAGCCGGCCTCCACTTCGGCGCCTCTCCGCCCGGCGGCTCCCCCAGGAGCCTCCGCCGCCTCCCAGCAGCCACTGAGAGCGGCTCTGCCATGGAGGACGGCGCCGCGGCGCCGCGGCAACCCTCACTTCCGGCTTCCATGCGACTTTCCCCCACATACAGAGTGGCTGCATTCTGCCACTCTGTATGCGGGGGGAAGTCGCATGGAAGCCGGAAGTGAGGGTTGCATCACTTCCGGCTTCCATGCGACTTCCCCCGCATACAGAGTGGCAGAATGCAGCCACTCTGTATGTGGGGGAAAGTCGCATGGTAGCCGGAAGTGAGGGTTGCCGCGGCACTGCGGCGCTTCCTCCATGGCAGAGCCGCTCTCAGTGGCTGCTGGGAGGCGGCGGAGGCTCCTGGGGGAGCCGCCGGGCGGAGAGGCGCCGAAGTGGAGGCCGGCTTCTTCTTCAACTTCATTATTGGCACTGGGCAGCAGTAATTACTTTCAAAACTGTGAGTCAAAGCTGGCGGCATTGCAGAGGGACAAGGGGCAGCAGGGAAGTATCCTGCTGCCCCAATTATTACATTAAATACGCGCGCTGGACAGGGGCAAGTGGCAGGGGGGGGTAAGTAAACCCTCCCCGCCCTTAAAGGAACCCACCCCACAGTGCCGGACCGCAGCTCTGCGGTTCCGTGCACACCCCTAGTTCCAAATATAGTGTAATGAGGAGCCTCTCCTACTCTCCACCCTCGAGCCTGAAAGATGGACAAGATCTGGACTCCTGTGCTCCTCCTGAAGGTGTGACTATGGAAACGGAGAACAGAGATCCTCAAGTAGAGTGGGAATCTGAGAGCCGAGAACCACCAGGAACAGCCCTAAAGCACAGAAATGTGAGTTCATCATCATCAGATTCTGAAACAGAAGCTCCTGTGAAACCAAAGCTGCGTAGGGAAAAAAAGGGTGAATAAGAAGCATCAGCTGGATAAGGGTGTTGATGAGTGTGGCTCCCTATCTTTCATGTCAAACAGGCTTAGGGAGTCCCTGTGTGCCAAGCAGCGTTGTTGGTTGTGCAAAGATTGTGAGACACCATTGCCTGCCAGCCCTACAGATGATTACTTCAGGGATGTAAGCGTTACATCAGCAGCTGAAGGTGGGGAGGAATGTATGGATAGTGGTCTGGTTACCACGGCCATGCCCGAAGAGCTAAATGTAAATGAGGAGATTCCCAAGATGGTGAGCCATATGTGTTTTATTTTGTATGTTTAGTTTGTTTTACTTATTGCCCAGTTTTATTAAAGTATTGTCCCCTCTTTTTTGTACAGGCCAGGACCTTTGAGAACATGCATCTTGGCAATGTCAACGTTTCCTGTATCTCATGTGTCTGTACTGAAAACGAGCAATAAAAGAATTATGTTTTTAAAAATGTGTGTTCATACCTGTGTTAAGTAGCACCATGGCGGAACAGGAGAAAATCCTAAAGAAAATATATTATACACCAGGGAACATAGGGAGCTACGGTGGTGTAGACCCTCTATTTCAAGAGGCCAGGCAGAACACTAAAGAGCTGAGTAAAAGCCAAGTTAAGACATGGTGGTCAGAGCAGGATGCTTACACTCTGCATAAACCTGCGAGGATACAATTTAAAAGAAACAAGACGGTTGTTTCAGGGGTTGATGTACAATGGCAAGCTGATCTAGTGGACATGCAACAGTTATCTAAATACAACAATGACTACAAGTACATATTGACAGTTGTGGATATTCTATCTAAATACACATGGTGTGTACCTCTAAAAGACAAAAAGGGCAGGGAAGTGGCAAGGGCTTTTAAAGCTATTTTCAGTGAAGGCCGAAAACCTAGAAAGCTCCAGACGGACAGAGGGGGTGAATTTTTAAATAAGACAGTAGGGGGCCTATTAAAGGAACAAGAAATACACCATTACATCATGAACAATGATGTCAAAGCTGCTGTGGTTGAACGTTTTAACCGAACACTAAAAACACGAATGTGGAGGTATTTCACAGCTCACAACACCTTCAAATATATTGATGTTTTACCTGAACTCATAAAGAGCTATAACCACAGTTTTCACGGAACCATACAAAACAGGCCTGTGGATGTTGAACCTTCCAATGAGTTGTCTGTATGGAAAACTGTTTACGGTAACACTAGCCACAAAAAAGCCAAGACTCTTATGCTAAAAAAAGGTGATCATGTTAGGATTTCAAAGATTAAAGGAATGTTTGAGAAAGGCTATGAACAGAACTACACCACAGAATTGTTTATAGTGGACCAAGTCATCAGAAGAAGTGAAAGACCTGTTTACCTGTTAAAAGATTACATGGGGGAGGCTGTTCTCGGCAGCTTCTATCTGGAAGAAATGCAGAAAGTTAAAGAGGGGGTGGAAAAGGTATACAGGGTTGAAAAAATTATAGATACAAAAGGATGTAGAAGAGTAAAACAACATTTAGTGAAGTGGGCAGGTTGGCCTGATAAGTTCAACAGCTGGGTGCCTGCTTCAGATCTATGCAAACAGGTGTAGAATGACAGGCAGAGGGTTTTATGTTACTCTACTCTGTAATGCCAGCCGTAAGGCCTTCCCACAGAACATTAGTTCGGTCTACACTATCCAATTAGCAAAGCCCCTGGATCTTCCCGGAGAGTGGGAAGTGGGCCTGGTTGAGATACAGTACCTGCACAGCTGGAACACTATTTCAGCGGATACACCCTTTGAATATACCAGGTGGCCAAGGACGCGGATCTTCACTGTATGAAAGGGGTATTACCCAAACATTACAGATTTGGTTGACGATATTAATGAAATTGCAAGCACCAAGGCAGCCATGGAGGGTACGAACCTGAAACATGACCCTGTGAGTTCATATATACAGATCATTAGTTGTGACAATGCTTTTACTTTTTCAGCGGAAGCAGAATTAGCCCACATATTAGGACTCCATCCTGACACACCTACCAAAATATTCCTTTTCCCTGCAGACATAACTGGTGGGTTTAACACACTGTTTGTTTATACAGACATTGTGGAACATCACATAGTGGGAGACCACTATGTGCGCCTTTTGCGGAACGTACCCCTACAAGGGAAAAATGGGGAATGTGTTACCATTGTCTATGATAAGCCCCACTATAGCCCAGTGAGCAAACACCACATTTACACGATAACGGTAGAAATAAAGAATGACCAAGACCGAAATGTATCATTCCGTTTTGGCAAGGTGATTGTGAAGCTGCACTTTCGTCCCCAGAGAGGTGCGCATTTAAAAAATAATAATAAATGCCAACTCTGAAAAGTTATGGGGATCCCACCCTTTACAAAAACTATTACAGGGCCCAGGCAGGAAGGGCCCTCTCCAGTTGTTGTTGTTGTTGTTGTTTGTTGTTGTTGTTATTATTTTTACATTTATATCCCGCTCTTCCTCCAAGGAGCCCAGAGTGGTGTGCTACATACTTGAGTTTCTCTTTCACAACAACCCTGTGAAGTAGGTTAGGCTGAGAGAGAAGTGACTGGCCCAGAGTCACCCAGCTAGTATCATGGCTGAATGGGGATTTGAACTCGGGTCTCCCAGGTCCTAGTCCAGCACTCTAACCACTATGTATGGTGCTGGCATAGGTGATATATTCCGGAGCCTATTCAGGGTGGCAGCACCCCTTTTGATAAAGGGGTTGGGGATCATTAAACCACACTTTAAAACAGCTGCCCAAGGTATTGCTAAAGACGTTGCTGGTCACATCACTCAAGCAGTTGTGAATAGGATGGCCCATACCCCAACCACCCAAGGAGGATCAGGGCTCATGTATATCAAGAGAAAATGGAAAGCATCACGTGTGCAACTAACGGGACCTCCCTGTCCTCTTAAAAGAAAAGCTGTGAGACAGCCGAAGGCTCATAAGCGTAAACGAGGACCTAAGAGGAAGAGGAAAGGCTCCGCTGGTGATATCTTTTAAAAAACACAATGGCTTTTATACATAGCAGCTCTCTCAAGTCTGAACTGGACCTGTTTCAAATTGCTCCGACACAAACCAGTATTGAAAGAAGCGTGTATGTTGAAGTGCCACCCTTAACAGCTCTGGCAGACAACGCCCCTCTGGATTTCTTTATTGCAGGGTCAGGGGATTTTTACATGGACTTAAATAACATGCTTTTATACGTTTGCTGTAGAATTGTCAATGAGGATGGAACAGCTCTTGCCCAGGATGCAGCAGTAGGGCTAGTGAATTACCCTATTGTGACCATGTTTAGCCAGGTGGATGTAACCCTGGGAGACCGAATTGTCAGTCAGAGCAGCAGTACCTATCCCTACAGGGCAATCATCGAAACTATGATGAATTACAGCGAAAACACCCTAGCCACCCAATTCTCAGCAGGTTTATTTTATAAGGACACGGCAGTCCATCATGACGTCCGAACTTTGGACGGTGAAAATTCTGGATTTGTAGACAGGGCGGCCTTTACAGCTAGAAGCCGGAAGGTAGATCTGCTGGGGCATCTTCATGCAGATCTGTTTTTTCAAGAAAAACTACTTTTAAACGGTGTAGACGTGAAAATTAAGCTAACACGCAGCAAGGATGCATTCTGTTTGATGGCTGAAGGGGCTAATCCCAGATACAAGTTGCAGATAGTGTCAGCTTCTCTCTTTATCAAGAAATGTTACCTGAACCCTGTTGTGCGGTTAGCACATGCAGAGGCTTTGCTCACAGCCAATGCGAAATACCCTGTGGACCGTGTGAGTATGAAAGTGTTTAGCATTCCGATCGGAAGTTGTGTCAGCAATCAGGAAAATTTATTTTTAGGACAACTACCAAAAACTGTCATAATTGGTTTTGTGGATAATGATTCCTTTAGTGGGTCATTCTCTAAAAAACCCTTCAATTTCAAGCATTATGAAATTAACTTTGCATGTCTTTATATGGACAGCACCCCTGTGCCCATGAAGCCTTACCAGCCTGACTTTCAAACTGGTAATTGTGTCCGTGAGTACATGGGCCTTGCGCAGGCCACTGGTAAGCATCTGGAAGATAGAGCACTGCTCATTAACAGGGAAGAATATAGGAAGGGCTACACACTGCTAGCATTTGATCCGACTCCAGACCAAGAATGTGGGGGTCACTATTCCCTGATTAAAACAGGGAACCTGAGAGCAGAAATACGTTTTGCCAGACCCCTACAGACAACAATCAACATGCTTGTGTATGCAGTATTCGATAATCTCATAGAGATAAATCACAGGAGGAATGTGCTGTTTGACTATATATGAAAAGGATAGCATACAGTTAACGTGTGTGTTGTCTGTAAGCCCCTGCTCCCAAAAGACCTTCTTTGGAGTCTTTCCTAAT
This sequence comes from Hemicordylus capensis, assembly GCF_027244095.1. Lineage (NCBI taxonomy): Eukaryota > Metazoa > Chordata > Lepidosauria > Squamata > Cordylidae > Hemicordylus > Hemicordylus capensis. Next base: position 136,374,316 of record NC_069661.1, read on the forward strand.
GATAGGATGCCAAGAAAGAGACTGCTACAAAGACCGGCTGGTCTTGTAGTTAACACCCATCCCCACAACCTCCCAGGAGAGCACTGGCTTGCCATCTACTTGACAGAGGACAACCGGGGAGAATTTTTTGATTCTTATGGACACTCCCCAAATCACCCTCTGTTTCCCAAAACTATCATGAATTTCTTAAGAAAAAATGCCAACCAGACAATCTGTCAACGACGTCAGCTACAAGCTCCAGATTCCGTGACATGTGGCTACCACTGTGTGTTTTTTCTGCAACAGAGGAGTAAGGGGTTAACATTTAAACAGATTCAAGAATTGTATTCTGAGGATTTAGAAAGAAATGACCAAATGGTTGAGCTGTATGTTAAGAAAAAGAAATGCATGCCCAGACATGCCCCAAATTGTTTTCAAAACACACAAGTGTGTGGATCTTGCACTGATTTTCACAGAATAAAGTAAGCCTTGAGGCTTTTAAAAAAGAGTATATGTGTGTGTGCTTGTGTCTTCCTTACCCGCAAAGCAGCAACTACCAGCCTGTAAAATATATTTCAGAGAAAAATTTTATTTGACACTTTTGTTTATATATATATTGCCAAAGGCTCTTGTATAAGAGCCTTTATTTAAAAACCTCCCTTCCCGGGCATAACTCCTACACCCAGGACTTCTAAAATACCCGTGAGACCTGATATATATATATATATATATATATATATATATATATATATATATATATATATGATATATATATGATATATATATGATATGATATATATATGTGATATATATATGTGATATATGTATATATATGTGATATATATATATGTCATATATATGTGATATATATATCACATATATATGTGATATATGTGATATATATATGAGATATATATATATATATATATATATATATATATATATATATATATATATGAGATATATATATATATATATATATATATATATGAGATATATATATATATATATATATATATATATATATATATATATATATATATGATATATATATATATATCAGGTCTCACGGGTATTTTAGAAGTCCTGGGTGTAGGAGTTAAGGGTAGAGGGCTAGCTGCAGGGGTAGGATTCTTCACATGCTCCAAAAACTCCCTGCTGGTATGGTTTCCTGCAATAGAGATAGGGACATTTAACTTTGCCAAACTGCTCATGAACAGATCCCAGCCTTTAGGGAAGCGTTTGGAATGCAGTGCATGAACTTGGGTGAATTCTTTGATCAGGTCCACCATGTTAGAACCCTCAACAGCAGCCCCCTTATAGACAAAACAACCCCTCTCATCCCACGCTGTAACTGCAGCATTCTGCCTCAGCTTGTTTAACAAAATCTTTGCTGAGTTCCTAGAGCGCACAGGCAAAGTGTCCAAGATCTCCTGAAAGGAGGGATCAGAGCTATGTGGAACTTCAGCAGCAGGCATCTCGGGTTGTGGTAGAAACAGGTTTAGTTTTCCTTTCTCTTCATTGCCCTTTCTTACGTGGGTTAAATATTTTTGAAGTAGAGCTTCATAGAGTTTAGCTTTTTCATATTCTGTTAAACCTGTCCTCTGAAGAACCCCTTGCATTTCTGCATCTAAAGCATAGATAGCAGCAGTTCTGATGTTTTCCTCCTTGGGAAAATTACTTTAAAACTTCTAATTGACTTTTAGGAACCAAGAACATTTTTTCAGCGTGTTCCATTAGCGTCTAGTTAAAAGACCAGTTATCAGAGGAATGGCAATGCTTAAGAGAGGAGCAAGAAATCCCCCAGATTATTTTACAAGCAGCTTCTTTTTTCTTAGATACACACGTTTGTTACTCAGGTTTTTAATTAAGCTGAGCTGCCTTCTTAGTACGTGCACCTGTCTTGCGGATAAAGGAATGTTCCCTTTCAAGGTGTTCAACGCTATCTCTGATATAGCTGCAATTAGGTCATCAGACGCTGAGCATAAAATGGATTTTCTCTGACTTGGAGGAGCCTTAATAAGAAGTTTTAAGAGGGCAAGATTCCTCTTCATGCATTTAGACATGATGTCCCTCAGAGGAGACCTGGCTGTAATATGTGCCACCAAAGATTAAAGACCTCCCCTTTTGTACCCAGTCTGTACTTTCTTCATGGTGTACACCACTGGCCAGTCAGGGGGAGGAAGGCCACTTCTGAGCCTGTAGGATTCTGGGGTTTCAGGATTTAAATCCACAACCAGATAACCATGGGGCTTTTGAGTAGCATCAGCGTATGCCTCCATGAAATATCTGACATTTCCTGGGAAAATTTCCTGGGAAATAAGTTACAATCTGTAACTTATCCCTAGGATTTTTGAAGAGTACCATATACTTAGCATTAAGGCTTATGGTACGTGTAGCTTTTCCTTTACAGAATACATTTTGTGTAATGAAAAATATACTCAGGTTCCTGTGGTGAACGTATTGAGTAAACCCCTTTTCAGTCTGAATGTTGTCAGAACAATAAGCCATAAGGTCATCCAGTACAAGAAAGCAGTTTTTATTGGGGGGTAACAGCTCATCATCTGTCAGCTGCAAGGGTATACCCTCCACAAAGGTAATGATTGGATATTTACAGGACAGCTCTTTATACAGAGGCTGCCAACAGGCATAACACCATACAATTTTATCAGGAAGAACAGATAGGACAGAGTGAGCATTGTCCAACATGTTTTTTTTACAAAAAAGCTTTTGCCACAGTTACTAGGACCAGCCAGAATGGCTGAGAAGGCGTGCTGCCAGTGGATATTCATTTAAAAACCATAAGGCACCATTTTAAACCCGTCAACAATGACACGTTTGTCAAAAACAACCCTCTGTGTTTTCCTTAGAGTTTTTGTTTCGAGCCTCCACTGCTTTTTGTTCCTTACTATACCTTTCTGTTCCACTACAATCTCACACGGAGGGTCCTCACCAGCAGTGTAGGCAAAGACCAGATCTTTGAGACTGGCAAAAAATTTTGATTGTTAGCAAAATTCAAAGTTATTCCCTTGACTTTTACACAGGTCTCACCCCCAGACAGCTTGTACCCGTAAGATTTAGGACCAGTGCTCACGAACTCAGTGATGTGTTGATCTGAGGGCAGTTCGCTTGTCAGCTCCCCTAAAAAATCACTGAGGGGTGAGTTGTACAAACCTTCATGGCTTACGAATATCACAGAATCTGTATCATGGTATAAACGACACTCTTGTAGTTTGTGTAATAGTTGGTACAACTCCAAACGCCCATAGGCGGTTGTAAAACAGGCTACGAAAACATTGGTGGTACCTGAGGTTGTTATGCGGTCTTGGGCATGTTTCCAACAAACACAGAATGTGTCATCATCAATAAACTCACACATTGAAACCTCATACTTATCTGAAAACAGATAGTGAAAAAACTTATCAGGGTCCCTCAGAATGGTTGTGTTAGGCAGGTTTGTTCTCTGAGCAAACTTGCCCCACAAAGAATTTAAAAACAATTTGGCGATTTGACATTTTGTGGGGTTGACACCAATCTGATCCTGGCGCAAGAGCACTCCTTCTCTTTTATGGTAATCGTGGATGTATTTCTCTTTTTCCTCTGCACTAACACACCACTGGGGAAACCCCATTTCCTGCTTCTGCCTGAGAAAGGTATTAATATAACCTGTGAAGAGTTTGTCAGATTTATTTTCAAAATGCCACACCTCATAGATTTTCACAACTGTATACCCCCTGGCCATAGCCTCCATCAGTTCGACTGTACACCATGTTCCAATAAGAGACTGCTCCTCATTAGTGTGTGCACATTCTTCCAACTGTTTATTAGTTGCACAGGTCCTGCATAGAGGGAACATGAGTTTTCCGCCTACCTTGATGGGTAGTACGGGGGGGGGACGACACCCGGGGTGTGCAGACTTTCACTTTGGCTAAGCCAAAATAGTCAGAGAGGGGTCCAAAGTTCTCATAAATGATTTTGGGATGACCCAGAGGGTACTCTCTTTGTTTCATAATAAAAGGGTACAGGCTTGTAAAATCCCTATAATGGATCTGTTCATCCCTCTTTGCTTTGTAATATAAGCTAACACAGCCTGTCCTACCCCTGAATAATGCATCCCTGGGCTGCAGAGGCTCTGGAAACTGCTGCTCTGCCAAGAAACTGCACTTCTTCAGAGGTTCTTAAGATCTTTTTCCACTCATGCTCCCATATAGATCTGACTTCAAAACCCATCTTCTTTAGCACAGCTGCTTTTCTTTCTGTACCATTGTGAAGAAATTCATATGTTTTGGCCAGCAGGGGGTGTTGGGTCTGTGAATCATAATATTGGGGATAGCCATGCCAAAAGCAGCCATTAAACTCAAAGGCTGTCTTCTTACCATCTATTACAGAATAGCCATCGAGATAATACTCTTTGGCTTCATCTTCAACACGACTTAGGTTTCTGGGGATTGCAACTTTAAATTCCCCGCCCTTCAAAGCATGCTGAATATCTATCTTTTCTTTCTGCTCTATGTATGCCAACCACTGAATAGATGGAGTGAAGAATCTTTTACACTGCTTGTGATAATTATCTGGAGAGGGTATTGCAATCCTGCCCTCCACAAGAAACTTGTAGCGATACATTTTTAAGCACACACTAGCCAAGGTGAGTTATTGAAAAGGATCAGTACCCACACACTCAAAGACCCATTTCTTACCTTTGCGCACAGGGACTGATTGAAGGGTCATTGCTATGAGCTCATGTCTATATTTTGTGCAGACCTGCTCTAAGATGTTTACATCTTGATGACAGTAAGCTGTCAGTTCCTTCTGCAGGTCAAAGGTGTTTGACTTGTTCTGTTCATACCAAGCCAGGAACTCTGTCTTTTCACTGGGCATCATGGTGTCAACACCATAAAATGTAGGGTCAGGCATCTCCCCTACATATTCCCAATTTTCTTTGGTATTAAAGAAATGGGGGAAATATCCTTTAGCCTCTTGGAAGCCCATGGCTTTGGGTAACTTCGCCAGGGCCATTGGTAAATGACATAGGGAGTCCAAAAATTTTATACCCAATCTTTTGATAGTTATACATATCACCTTGCCACCTTGGGTAATCATATCAACATCAAACTTTTCTTTGAGTATCCCCCCTAGGATTAGATAAGCATCATATCCCCGAAAATTATGGCATATGAAATGGGTTTTCTTAAAATTCAAGTCTGAGGTAAATGTCCGAACAAAGTCCTCTAGACATGTGTCACCCTTAAATTCCCAAGTCTCAACAGTGGGTCGCCATTTCTTTTCAGGAACTGATTTCACTGTTTCACCTTTAAAAGCTTTTGCTACAATAAGATTTGGTATATGTATGCCACTTTCCTGTCTACACTCACAATCATAAAAGACATATCTGATGGATAGTTTAAGCTGCTTAATTTTCCCTAGGTAGCAGTTATGATTTTCAATATCCTCAAAATGTTCATAACATGTTTTGCACTGTTAACCTTGACATTTTCGTTTAGCTTCATGGTCTAACTCTACATAATGATCACATTTTGAACATAATATTCTCAGAGTGCAATCTACCTTTTCCTCTGATGCAAGTTTTTTGTGTCTGGTTAGACAGGCCTTGGATCTGCACTATAGTTTGCATGTGGGGCATCTGTGTATTTTCCCTACTTTTTTATGGCACTCTTTTCTCAAACAGCACCGACACATCTACAGACAATCATGTGTGTGAGAATAGGGGGTATTGCATATCTGACAAAAGTTTCTGGACGCAAAGAAGCCACCAATATTCTTAATCCCATAATAGTGATCATTGTACAGCAGCATGTAGCATGTGTCTGTGTAGTTTTGCTCATCAGTTTTAAAAATCCCTCACTTAGTGCCATTCCAGTGAACTACGGGTATCTTGACCTGTAAATACTGTTCAACAGCTGATACATCAGGTAGGGAAACCTTTTTCTGAGGTGTCCAACCAAGGTCCATGTGCATTTTCTCAGCATCAGCTATTATTTGTTCAAGTAGGACTATTAGACAGGAGGGCCAGGACCCCACTGGCAAAACAAAGATTGGTACCATGTATATGAGCATCAATCAAATGTTGTTGTTTTCTCTCTATGATAGAACTAAAAGGGATGGTCATTATAGACCTTCTGGCGCCCCCTTCTGGAGGGTTTACTATTACAACATTTAACCTTAAAGTATCATCCCCCAAGATTTCTGCATAACTTTGGAGTAAGTTGCTAATGGCTGCTAAGTATTCCTCAGCATTCAACTAATTCCTGTTTCTTCTAACCATAAACAGAGGATTATTCAGGCGGTTGCCCTGTAATCTGAGTTGAACATAATCATTGGGCCCTTATCACCCTATTTACAGTGTCTAGTAGACTCTGAATAGCTGTGTGTATTCCTGCAATGGCTTCATGATAGGAGCGTGCTCTATGTAAATTCACAAAACGAAATTCAAAATACATTTCACGGGCCCTGTAATGGTTGTTGATCCTTTCCCAATTCCTGATAGGCTCTAAGTACACACCACCACCACCATCTGATTCATCATCAGTGTCTGAGTGGGAACCCGCAGCTGAATCAACACTGTGTTGTGTTTCAGGGAGAGCTTCTGTTTCTGCTTCTGTAGATTGTACAGAGACAGAATCAGTTTGTGTATCAGAGTTTAGTTTCCTACCCCCTCCCCACTGTGTGGTACATGTAGTGTCGCTATAGGGATACATCAGTTCATTTTTAATATCTTTCAGAAAGTCCGCCATGCCTGGCAGATCGTATTTTCTGACATCTCCTGCAAGCAGTTCTGTTATGCATGATTGGTACTGCTTGAACCTCATGACAATTTTCTGCTTCTCTGCAATGCTGTTTTCATGTTCTGTTATCTTGCGGCTCAACTGACCTAGACATTCACCAGCTGCAGTTATTTCCTGTGCAAATTTGGTCACCTTGGCTTGATCAGGACTCTGTTGCACTGCATCATCAGCAAGTTCTAAAGTCAAGAACACATACACGGGCATTAGAAAACTATAAGCCCAAACCCCCACCCACCCCATCCCGGCTACTGTTATAATTCTAGTCTAGTTTAAAAAACTAATACACCTGGTGATCTCCAAACTCATAATTATGTGTTAAGGTTGCTACCCAATGCATTACAGGGGCTGAGGTGCTAATACAAAGATCAATTACCCGATTTCTCACGGCCCTGTTTTTTTTATTTCTTCACGGGAGGAGCTCCTTCTGACAGACGAGCTATAAACAAGAACAAGATACATATGTTTATTCCTCAAGACCTTATAGCTTATGAATATATTTATTTATACAGGTCTATGACTGTTGCTTGTATCTATCATGTTTCTTTTTAGATTGTCCCCTTTGGGGACAGGACACCATCTTATTTTATTATTTCACAGTGTAAACCATCCTGAGCCACTTATGGGTGGACAGTATAGAAATCAAATAAATAAATTTATTAGGATTAATATTTTGTTTCTCTTACACAGGCCAAGATGCCTTCTTTTCAAACATCTTTTCACTCCCCCTCCTCCTTCAGAGGTATTTGGTTCCACTGTGATTAAAAAATAAATAAAATATTGTTACACAGAGCCTATAACATATTTGTTTCATAATCAATGTGTTAGTTAGGGGTTGTTATTTTCTTACCTGGAAGCTCCTGTACGCTGTTGATAACACCAGAATCCCCAGCTACCTGTTTAACTGTGTGTGTGTGGGGGGGGGGATTCTCTGTTAAACTGTTTGTAACAGCATGATCATAAACTATCATAGAGAGAAAAGTAACTTGCCATTGCATCGCATTGCAGATGGATGCCCTTGGTTCTCAGAGACCTGGAGTTGCCTATAATCAGGATGGAAAATATATACAGTTACACAGAGCCTATAACATATTTCTTTCATCATCAATGTGTTAGTTAGAGCTTGTTTTCTAACCTGAAAGATCTTCATCTGTGATAATGATCTCTGGCAATTCAACAGTTACCTGTTTAACTGTGGAGAGAGAGAGAGAGAGAGAGAGAGAGATTCTTTGTTAAACTGCTTGTAACAGCATGATCATAAACTATCATAGAGAGAAAAGTAACGTACCATTGCATCCCATTGCAGATGGCTGCCCCTGGTTCTCAGAGACCTGGGGATTGCCTATAATCAGAAGAAAGGATGGAAAATATACACAGTTACACAGAGCCTATAATGTACATGCGTACTAATCTAGCTCACAGATATAGGATATATAATTACAACTATTTACATTGTGCCATATGATCTTCTTCTTCTTCAGATTGAGGTGTCAGTGGTTCATACAGGGGTGAGTTAGACCTCTGTGTAAGTATAAAGTCATCTATAGAACTCTCTCTCTCTTTCTCTCTCTCTCTCTCTCTCTATATATATATCTTTACTAATACACTTGATCCACAAATATGTGATAATAATACATATTAATTATGATCAATACCTGCTGAATCATAGTCTGATGTATCCATATTTCTACGTGTAGATGCATCGACCAGATGTTCTTGTGCCATATATCTACAAGGGTGGGTAGAATATATATATTCTCAAAAGAATTAAATTGTAATTAATTTTATGAATTGTATGTATTTTATTTAAGCACAAACACACACAGTATGTTTAACTATTCAAAAAACTATGAGGGGGAGTTTAAAAAGAGACAAACCACACTTTAGAGAGAGGTTTGGACAGAACAGGTGATTTGAAAATAGAAAAAGTCTATATAGAAAGCATTTAAAACAAAGTCTTAAACATACCATGCTTTAATAAAAGTGAGCTCTAAAATTTTTTTAAAACTTGAGTAAAGGCACTTCAGGGCTCACCACGTGCTTATGATCAGATAACAGGGAACCCTTAATGCAACTATATGAATACTGAGACATCATAACTATACATGAGGGATAGTGTCAAACCACGCTTTAGAGAGAGGTTTGGACAGAACAGGTGATTTGATAAAAGAGGTTTGCAATACTCACCGTTGTATTTCTCCTAGATGTCTTCCCAGAGAGAAAGAGGAACAATTCTGGTGTAGCACAAGAATTTAAGCCCCCCCAGGGGTTCACGTCAGAAAGGCTGGGCACAATTTGGATTGGCCTGCATAGCCTCCTATAGAATATGCACCAATAGCTATCGAACGGGTCAGAAAAGCATGTCCTGGTTCTCAGAAAGCAAAGTTTTTCTTAGAAAACAAGGATGGGGCAAAATTTCTATTGGCCTGCATAGCCTCCCTATAGAATATTAGCCAATAGTAACCTACAGCATTGACCCATCCCTCTCTAACCCCCCCGCCCCCTTCTCACACACACCCATAGGCCTATAGTGGTCATAGACCATGAGGGTCTTATCTCATGCTTAACACCTTTTAAAGAGGCCCAGTCCTGCCAGTTTTTGGATAACAGAACTGGTCAAAAATGCAAGCCTTATTTTCTTAGACAGCAAGGCATTGTCACTGCATAATGAAAGAGATCATGATTTTAGTGTTTTTAAGAAGCTGTACTTATCAGAATGTATGGAATTTTCCTACTTATACATCACACACAAAAAGCCTCAGACACTGTTTTTCACTCAATCCTTGTCAATGTCCCTTCTCCTCTGACACAGTTTCACAACTAGTCCTTGTCACTGCTCTTAATCTTTCATTCTTGCTTGCTTGCTTGCTCTCTTTATCCTCAATAGGACTTAGTCTTGGTCAGTAATTTTGATGCATTTAATTAGTGTGTGTTAGTTGATTGCTAAAGAACCAGAACTCTCATTTCCTAGTGAATACACAAAATACAAACTCCCCCCCCCAAGCATCAGATAAATAGAAATTGCATCTGTCAGCCTACCTGTGCATGCACACACACACACACACACACACACACACACACACACACACACACACCAAAAGCCTCTAGTGGTCATAGATCTGATGAATGGTTAGATCACACCATTTGAAGGGCCCAGTCCTGCCAGTTTTTTGGAGAACTGGTTAAAAAAAAAAGCCTTGTTTCCTAGACAGCAAGGATTTTCTGAGAAAGCACAAATTGGTCATCGCCATATTTTTTTTTGACTTTGTCAGTTCTTGAAAACCAGCTTGGCACCCTCAGTCCCCTCCCCACCCTTCCTTGAACTTAAGAAAGCAGGGAGACAGAGACATTTCCCCCCCCTCTCAAAAAGCATCTTTATTTAGGAGGTATATACTTCAGAAATGTTTTATAATCTCTTGCTTCTATTACAGTGTTCACAAACCCCAACATTTCCAAATCCCCAGGTTTCAAAATATTCTCTAAAACATGTTGTTGATTATCAGAACTCTAAAGCTTGCTAAACTGTACGAGGGATTCATGGACTATTTCTTCTGTCAGAACCAAACATTTTATTGCAAAGCCAAAACACAGCAAATGATGAAAGAAAGATTTAAGACACAGTCTAGAACAGAGAATCTTAATGAAGGTTGCAATTTGTTTCTCAGAGTAGCGTAAGCAGTCATGGGCATCTTGACCCGGGGCATGAATGCTGCAGCCAGAACATGCGTCCCGGGCGTAAGACCGCAGGCAATATTTCATTATTCAATAGACAATAGCCCTCACTAGTTTTTTCATAGCTGCTCTCCGCTTTGCTGGTGCTATATAGGGCTCTTCATTGATATTCAGGCCCAAGAATTTCTGCATTGCTATGCGAGAGGGTTTCAGAGTTTGCACAAGTGCTGAATTCTAAAGGGTGAAAAGACTATTAGTTTAATGTCATTCTCTCTCTCTCTCTCTCTCTCTCTCACACACACACACACACACACACACACACACACACACCCTCAAAACCTAGAATGTAAAATATATTTACCTGTGGCTCAGCTGCCATGATTGCCAAGATCTCTTGCCATATTTCCCTTGTCTCAGCTTCTTCTTCAGCATAGGTTTTGACAGGCTGTCCTTGTGGTTCATCATCCGAACTGGTGCTAATATAGCATTTTCTTGGCTTAGGTGTAGAATCTGGTTGATTTGTTGCCAAATTAGGGCTCTGAGGAGATTCCATAATCAATCCCACAAGCAAACAGTAGAATTGTTACCTTTATGCAATGGGGGCTATGCTGCAACCCTTGTAGGATGCTCAATGCAGCAGCAACACTATAAGCATTGAACGGCAGGGTGGGACCTACTTCCTATAGGTCCTCACATGTCAGGTGGGTAGGCCTCATGGTACAAGAGGAGGGATGCTCTGGGCAAGCCTGGGCATGTTCTCTGGAGGGCTTTCAACTCCTCCCTGCTGTGACGTCATCATGCCCTTCGATGGGCGGGGCTTCAACTTGCCCTCTGGCTTCACCTTGCCCATAGTTCCTTGCCCTTACTAGGCTATGGCTTCACTTTGCCCTTACAAGGTGCAAAATACAAGGTGCTCCTCCTAGGTACGTATATAAACTAATACTTATATTTATTATATTTGTAAGGAAAGTTGTATCGTTGAGTTGGTGTTGACTCCTGGTGACCACAGAGCCATGTGGTTTTCTTTTGTAGAATACAGGAGGGGTTTACCATTGCCATCTACTGCACAGTATGAGATGATGCCTTTCAGCATCTTCCTATATCGCTGCTGCCTGATACCTTTATCGCTGCAGCACTCCAAACCTCTGTCTTTGGGTGGTTTACAGCAACACAAAACAAACTAAAACAGAAAACAAAACTGTACAACAATTTAAAACCACAAAATTAGTTTGGGTGAATAAGTGTGTCTTTAGAAACTTTCTACATGTTGTCAGAGATGGGGCAGCTCTTATTTCAGCAGGGAGCACATTCCAGAGTCTTGGGGCGACAAGAGAGAAGACCTGTCTCTATGTAGCCACCAGACAAGCTGGTTGCAACTGCAGACGAACCTCTTTGGATGATCCCAATAGGCAATAGGGTTCAAGGTGAAGAAGATGTTCTCTAAATACCCTGGGCCTAAGCTGTTTAGGGCTTTATAGGTTATAACAAGCACCTTGTATTTTACCCGGAAACTTATTAGTAGTCAGTATATCTCTTTTAATATAAGAGTAATATGGTCTCTCTGAGATGACCCAGAGACCAGCCTGGCTGCCACATTCTGTACCAACTTCAGTTTCTGGACTACGTACAAAGGCAGCCCCACATAGAGCACATTGCAGTAGTCACTAGGGGTGTGCAATTCGGATTTTCGGTGTTTCGATTATGATCCGAACCAAAACATCCCCGTTCTGTTTTGTATCCGAATATGGCCCGTCCGAATCACCCCCGATTCGATTCGGATCCGAATTAATCCGAATCCAAATCGATTCAGATTAAAAAAAATGGGTCCTGGGGCCAAAAGAGTGGGGTGGGGTGGAAGCGCCCAATGGGTGGAGGCTACCACCCAAATTTCAGGGGGACTGGGCAGAGGGCTGATTTTTGGTGAATTTTTGAAAGGGGGGGAAGGGGTGGCCTAGAGTGGTGTGGGGTTGGTGGTAGTGCAGGGTAGGGGCAAGGAAGCTACCTGAATTTTTTCAAAGGATTTGGGCAGAGGGCTGATTTTTGGTGAATTTCTGAAGTTTACGCATCTTTTAGGTTTTTCCTCATAAGCTGTAATGGAGTTTAGATTCTATGACAGCAAATGAGAGTGGATTCATGGTGTCTCATTGAAAATCTCATTTGCTATCATAGAATCCACACTTAGAACACCTCAGAAGAAACAAAACTCCAACAAATGAAATCACAAAAAATCAGCCCTCTGCCCAAATCCTTTGAAAAAATTCAGGTAGCTTCCTTGCACCTACCCTGCACTACCACCTAGGGGTGTGCATTTTGGAATTTTCTTGTTTTGATTTGTATCCGAAGCGAAATATCCCTGTTTTGTTTTGTACCCACATTTTCTGAATCTGAATCAGCCCTGTTTTGTTTTGTAGCCAAATTTTCTGAATCCGAATACGAATTGATTTGGATTTTTAAAAAGGGTCCCAGGGCAAAAAGAGTGGGGGGTGGTGGTAGTGTCCAATGGGTGGAAGCTACCACCCAAATTTCAAAGGAATTGGGCAAAGGGCTGATTTTTGTGTGTGTGTGTGTGTGTTTTTTTAAAGTTTACACATCATTAAGAATTTTCCCATAGGGAATAATGGGGATTCCAGCAAATGTATCGCTTCAAATCAAGGGGAAAGGGATGACCCAGAGCAGAGTGTGGTGGGTGGTAGTGCCCAATGGGGGCAAGGAAACTTCCAGAATTATTTCAAAGGAATTGGGCAAAGAGCTGATCTTTTGTGATTTGTTGAAGTTTATGTGTCTTTAAGATTTCTCCCATGGAGAATAATGGAGGTTTCAGCAGCCCCATAATTCCACTTGTGGGGCACTGGGGTTGCCCAGAGCAAGGGGTTGTGTAGTGCACATAGGGTGCCAACCACCCCCACACCCACAAGCCTGTGGGGTACTGGGTTTTGTTGTTTCTGAGGTGTTCATTGTAGATTCTCTGGTAGCATATGAGATTTTCAGTGAAAAACAAGAATCCACTCTCATATGCTACCAGAGAATCTACACTCAGAACACCACAGAAACAGCAGAACCCAGCACCCCATAGGTTAGCAACCCTTCCCCTGGCCAATGTGGGGTCAGTAAAGAGTGGCAAGAAGCAAAAGAGCCAATGAGGAACAAGGAGGGAATTGTCAGCAGGTCAGCCCATGATTTAGGTCACTGATCAGAAGGCTGGAAGGGTGGGAAATTCAAAGAGATGTCAAACACAAAATGGAGACTGACTCAGAGATCACCATAAAATGGAGGTCCGAAACAACAAAATGTTTTGTAGCCGAAACAGGGACGTTTTGGATCTGGAAAATGAGTGTTTTGTTTTGTCTACAAAACACTCGAAACAGGCTGTTTTGGGTACAAAATGTTTTGTATCCGAAATGTTTCGCACATCCCTACTACCACCAACCCCACACTGCTCTAGGCCACCCCTTCCCCCCCTTTCAAAAATTCACCAAAAATCAGCCCTCTGCCCAATCCCCCCTAAAATCTGGGTGGTAGCCTCCACCCATTGGGCACTACCACCCCACCCCACTCTTCTGCCCCAGATCCCACACATCAACACTTCAGGAATTCACCAAAAAGGTTTCCAAAAGCAAGCATGATGATGTCATGCAGATGCAGCAGTAGAGCAGAAGACGAGCTAGGCCTTAAGTCCAACAACAGTGCCCTGCCCTGCCCCTCTTCCAAACTTTTTTTGTCCACCACAGTCAACAGAGAGGCACAGACAGGAACATGCATTTGGTGAGGAGGACGCAAAACAACATTCTGCAAGTGGAGCAGCGAGGCTTGACATGGGGCCCCCTCCCAGCACCCACACAACTTTGAAGAATGATGCATTGATGATGATGGCAGACAGCAATGGCAGCACGCACGTTTTTGGCACATTTCTTTTCTGCAACCTGTGGCATGTGATCACTGTGCAGTGCGCAGTGCACAACTATTTAGAGGCAAGCAATCTTTGAATTAAAAGGCTGACAACTCACAATACGACCCAATCTTCATTGCAAAAAAATTTTTTTTAAAAAAATCCCCCACACGTGCACAGACACAGTGAATTGCACTTGTCCTGTCCTTTGCCCACACCACACCATGAGAAGAGGTCTCTCCAAAAAAGCCAACTAGAATTGGCAGGCATTTTGGGATTGCATTCCAATGCATACTGCTGGGACTGGGGAGAAAGACTGTGCAGTCACATGACACATTACTAGTAGTATTTACCATATTTATTACCTGTGTGTGCGGGCGTGCTCGCTCTGCGAGAGGGTTAGTGGATTCAGGGCTGAAAAATTGGCTGTGTCACCTCAGGTTGCAATGTGTGCTCTCTCTGTCTGCGTGAGACAGACATTTGTGAGGGCTGCACCAGCATCAAGCTCATCATTGGTGACACAGCTTTGGGGGGGTGGGGGGGTACATGTGTGTATGTGCTGCTGCTTCAGTCACAGTACTCCTCATGGGCAGAAAAAACTAGCAAAACATATAAGCAATTAAAGTCTCAGACAGTAGCAGACAATGTTACTGACAAGTTAAGTAATCCAAGCCACATTTTTGAACAGAGAAAAGCATGAACATCAGCAAATCAAAATCAGAATCACATTACATTGAAAAATGCATCAGACAGACATTTAGAATAAAGCATCAATTCAATTGTTCACAATAGTTGGAAGGAAGCAATTGATAGTTTGGGGACAAGCACAAGAAGCAGGCAAGCAAAGCTAGCAATTAGCAAACCCTCTCTGTGACAGTGTTCCCCGTGTGTGTGTGTGTGTGTGTGTGTGTGTGTGTGTGTGTGTGTGTGATATAATCCACACATATGAGCACATGCCATTGCACAGAGGTACTCTGTACTATAGACTCCCAGGGATGTTCCTGACTGTGTCCCCCACACACGCAGCAGCAGCCTGTCTCTGAGATGGATGGTGTGCCGCCTTCTGGCCCTCATCAGGACCGGGCAAGTGGGTGCTTCTGCCAAAGGGAGGGATCCACCACAGATTTCTTCGGCAGAGACAGTGACTACAGCTCCAATTGTCCCTAGTCTCGATGGTGGCCAGCCATCGCAACAGTGGGAAATGGGAGTTGTAGTCTCTCTCAGCAACATCTGTGAGATCCCCTCCCTGATGCAGGGAGCACTCACTTGCTCTAGCCCTGATTGCCAGGACAGAAGCAGTCCACCATCCCAGGCTGACAGTGCAGCGGTGCCTGTGTGTGCATGCGTGTCTGGATGTGCCAGCAGCACTAAGGAGCAGGGAGGGATGGACTGTGACACATCTTTTGGCCGGGATGAGCCGCCGTGGTGTGGGAGGCACTGCATGGGGGGGGTGATGCGAGTCACTCGCCCTCCACGGCCAGCTCGGGGTAGCCCAGCAGGGGGAGATTCACCTTCAAGAAGACGAGCTGCTCGACCAAATCAGCATCCAGGTATGAACGCAGAGGAGTCACCACGTCCCCGGCCATGGAGAACAACCTCTCGCTCGAGACGCTGGTTGGCGGGCAAGAGAGGCACCGCACAGCAACGGTCGCCAAGTCCGGCCAGACTTTGCGAAGCGTTGCCCAAAAGAGGAACGGCTCACTCTCCTCGTCTTCCACCTCCTTCTCCAGGTACTGCAGAACACCCTGCTCAGCACGGCTGGAGTGAGGGGCAGGCTGCTCCCGTCTCCCCGGCAGGATACCAGCAAAGCCCTTGAACTTTTCCCGGGTGGTGGTTCGAGGTCACACTGGCTGCTCCGCTGGTGCCACTGCCGGAGAAACCACGCCGCTGGACTGGGAAGAAGTGGGGGTGGTGGCAGTGCTTCTGGGGGTGGGATGCACACTGCCAGGCTGCGACCCATCCCCCTCCTCCTGGCCGCCTGCTGCATCACCTAGCCCTAGCCTCCTATCCTCTTCATGTTTCACGTGTTCGACCAGGAGGCCCCTCCACTTGGGCAGCTCGCCAGGAGGCACAGTGTTGCCCTTCATCCTTGGGTCGCAGATGCATGCCAGGACATGCCATGCAGATGCACCCAAGGGTCTCTTGAGCCGCTCCACTACCCCAGTCCTCAACCGACCTGCCAGGGCAATTGCGTCCCCAGTGGTCAGAGTGGTCTGGGGATCACTCATTGCCTTCTCCAGGAGAAGAGCAGTGGGCAAAGCCTGGCTCAGCGTGGCTGTCTGAGTACACAAGCCGCTCGTTGCAGAATAGAACGGCTCGAGTACTGAGACCAGCTCAGAAATGAGCTGCCAGTCATCATAGAACAGCTTGCACACTTCCAAGCTACCATGCCTTGCCAGGCTGTGGAGAGCTCCCTCTTGCTCATGCATGCACCAGAGCAAGAGAAAAGTGGAGTTCCACCGGGTAGGAACATCCTGGAGGGTAGGTGTTCAGGCAGGCCCAGCTCAATCTGCCTGGCCTTGAGCAGGCGCCTTGTCTTTTCACTCCGGTGGAAGTGGCCCGCTATCTTGCGGCACCGCTCCACAAAAGTGGCCACGGGAGCAGCAAGATCCTGAGCTGAACTAACACCCTCCAAGCGCAGCTTGGACTTCGACGCCTTCTTGAGCCCAAGCGCAACCTGCACCACCGGGTTCAAGGTGTGCGCAACGCAAGCGATGCTCACACCGTAAACCTGCCTAGCTACCTTGCTGATGTTAGCTGTGTTGTCTGTCACCATGAAGCTTCAGCGGAGGCTTGGCTCCCGGGACAGCCAACCCCCCCACCTGGCGGTCCATGATGGCATCCAACTCATCTGACTTGTGGCCTGTATCCATTGCCTCCACATGCAACACTGCCCAAGAAGGCGTGCATGCATGCGAGGAGCTGGATACAGCACCAGCAGAGCCAGATGTCCCCTCACCCCCATACCCCCACCAGTGGGCTGTCAGGGACAAGAAAGCAGTGTGCAGCCCACTGCGGCTAGTCCAGATATCCACAGTGAAATGCACACTGGTGCTGGGCCCAGCTGCATGCAACCGGGCCAACACAGCCTCCCTGCACGCACGGTACAAGGAGGGGACCACCCTCCTGCTGAAGGTGGTCCTTGAGGGGATCTTGTAATCTGGAGAAAGCAGCTGGAGCAGACGGTGGAAGCCGACATTCTCAACAATGGAAAACGGTTGGTCATCCAAAGCGATCATCTCAGCAATGAGATGTGGTTTTGGGTGATCAGACCGCTTTCCAAGAGATTGCACCCACTGGTGACGATTGGTCAGTTTTTCCTGCCTAGGAGCAGGAGCCACTGGCCGCTTGCTGCTGCTGTCACTACTACTGCTAGTTGAGGCACTGGGCTTACTGCCAGTGCCAGCAGAGGTCTCCACACCTGGGTGCCGCCGGTGCAGGGGGCTTTCAATATTTTTGAAAAAGCAGCAACACAAAAGTGTAATATGCACAGGACTCAGGATAGGAGGAGTCAGTGCTGAGACAGCTGAATAATATCCTATCCTTTACTAGCGCAAGCACTGGAACAGGCTCAGGCTACTTTCCTCTTTAAAAAAAATTACTTGGGGGGGGGGGGAAGAATTATTTATTTAAAGCACTACTAGGCTACGCTTCCAGTCTACTCTACAGTTGAACCACCACCTACTACCTAGCTAATGTGATCCAGCCTATAGACTCTAAGGCTACACACACTGAAGAACCCCTATTTAAAATATCCAAATATCACAAAACTTTTAGAGAACAGTTAAACCCCAAAACCTTAACCTCCCTCCAAACAGGGATAAAATAATAAACCCCAAATACACAATTCAAAGGAGACTAGAAAGCCATGTGTGACGTGTGTGTGTGTGTGTGTGTGTGTGTAAAATATAAATGGCTGGGCCACTCTCACTCAGTTGAAGGCTTCTCCAACGCTGGGTCTCTGTAGTCCACCTCTGAGGGTCTGGTCACAGGAGGATGGCACACTGGGCCTGGAGTGGAAGTGCAGGCAGGCAGGCAGGCAGGCAGAGGCAGCAGTGATGATGAAGAATAATTTTCTCTCTCCACAGCAGGAAGAAGTTGCAAAAAATTGGGGGGGGGATTTAAAAGGAGAAAAGAAAAACCCTCCTTTCCTACCAATATTCTCTCTTGCTCAATTTTTAAAAAGGCAGAAAATGCAGGAGAGAGAGAATGGCTGCACAGCCAGCAGGCTGGCCTTGCAGCAAGGTAGATGTTTGTTTGTTTTTTAAATTTTCCTCCCCCTTTTCTCAAAAAGAGGACGAAAAAGGCAAGGCTGGCCTTGCAGCCAGCAAGGCAGATGTTATTTTTTAAAAAAATTCTCCTCCTCTTCCTCCTCTTCTCTTTTTCTTAAAAAAAAAAGAGGCTGAAATCAAGCAGGAAAGGCAGGCAACCGGCAAGGCAGAGCAATGGCATAAACGCTGAACAATAGCACCCACATGAATCGCTCAGCAAAATGGAGGCAAGGCTGAGTAAGCAGGGCAATAGAGTTCTCCCACACAAGGCAGCAGAAAGGAAGAAAATGGCTACTGATGGCCCTTTAAATACCCTCCTGCAAAGCCCTACAAAAATTGCCCCCACCCTTGACCCTTCCTCCACCTCCCCCTGGCCAATGGGGGGGGGGTGTTATTTACTAATCAACACCAAATATGGTCATTTCTCTACAGGTCGGACCTTTTCAATTAAAGTGAATGGGAAGCTATTTTTGCATTGAAATCAATGGAGGCAAAAAGGCAGGAAATTCAAATAGACGTCATTCTGAAAATGGAGGGGGAAGAAGAAGGCAAGGCAGGCACTTTATGGGGCACAAAATGGAGGTCCGAAACAACAAATATTTTGGATCCAAAACAGGGGTGATTCATTTCGGATCCGAAATATTTCGGGGTGCTTCGGGTGATTCGGTTCGGCTCTGAATCACCTGAAATTGGCCGTTTCGGGTACAGATCGTTCTGTACCTGAAACGTTTTGCACATCCCTAGTGTCTACGGTTCCGGTTCTGGTGTTGGCGAGCACAGATGCAGCTATCTGAGCTCCTGCTGAAGATAATGAATTTAAACAAATGAATGCAAACAAACCGGGAGATTTAACGGAAAAAGCTGGTCAAAGGTTTAGGACTCTGATATTTGTTTTCAAATGCGAATCGCCGATACAAGGTTGGTTAGCTATGTCTATGTGGATTTAATTCCTGAAGCCTTGAAGTCTTTGCTCGTCCACTAATGCTGCTAATGGTTTGGTTGGTGTTTTTGTCTTTTTTCTCTTAAATGCAGCTGGCAACATATCTTGATAATTGGCAATTATCTCTTTTTTGAGGATAAACTATCACCATCTCCTTGTAAAATGGTATTTACTAGAGCCATTTATCGTACGCTGGGCATTTTGCCAGCTGAAGCCAGACTACAATTTACAAAGGGCCGGAAAAATACAGACAGGTTACTATGACTGACTTCTTTCCTCCTGTTAAATCTGTGGACGTTACAATGCTGACCCCAGTGAGGGCTTTAGAAAAGACTGGGACAACACCTGACTTAGATAGGTCTCTTGGACCCTTCTGCCTGGACTTCCCAAGTACTCAGGAGATGCAAAATACATGCTCTAATGTGGCTCAAGAGATTGCTAATGCAGAGATAAGAGTTGCCAGTTCAATTAACTCTGGTCTGGGGGATACTACTTGGAAAGATACTGTTACAACACCTCAAGTTTCCTTTGCACCCAATAATGGAGGCTCTATGTGTGACAGAGGTTCCACATGTAACCAGGACCAATGGTCTCTTGCTATTATGGAAATTATGATTAAACAGCAAGAGCAGCTTAACAGACTCGCTTCCACCTGGTCCATGGAAATCCCACTGATTAGAGCATTTCTTGAGGAGTGTAAGAACTTGCTAACTACGCTCACTGAGGCAGTTTTACAATCGACAGTTACCAAGAAGGCTGATGTAACAACTGATGATCCTTCCTCATCTCTGCTCAATTTATCTTCAACTGCCTTATATTCAGATGAAATAAGAATAACACATTCTCCTATTCAGCTTGCCAAGGCGAAAGAAAAAGGATCACAGAAGAAGGAAAACTTAAATACTAATATAAAAACAGATAAGAACAAAAACAAAAATAAACATAAACACAAACATAATACTAAAAACGAAAATAAAAATAAGAGGTCATCAGGACGGGGCACAAAAATGAACTTTAATAGATTATTTGAAATTCTAGATGCTCCACAAAGCTCTCATGCTGGCACTAAAAACAGAGACAGGAACTGAGTAAATCAAAGGAAGAAGATGAAATCTGCTGTTAAAGGGACAGTTGAGCTTCCTCTGGAGCAAATATTGGGGGCTGAGCCCTCTACTGGGGAGGCAGCTAAAACCTCTGAGGACTCAGGGTTGCTCACTAGGAGGGAACCCTTCATTTTGAGCCAGTCATCCTTACCACCTGAATTATTGAAGCCTATTGTCCCAGGAGCTGATAACAGCTGCCATTTGCGGCTGGTCCCTTACAAAGCAGCTCTTGGGCTGCTACAGCCCAAGCCTCGAGGGCTGCTACAGCCCAAGCCTCGAGGGCTGCTACAGCCCAAGCCTCGAGGGCTGCTACAGCAGAGTGAACGAAAGCTTCACTTTATTCATCGAATGAGAATGCTTGGCTTGACCTTCCTTACCGCCAATGATGTTCTTGATATTCAATATCTGTATTTTAATTATTATAGTGCTCGTGCTATTGTAACATTTTCTTCCAAGGCTATGGTTTCTCAACTGTTAAGCTATCAAAGTGTGCTTCAGTGTTGTAAAATTTGAGCGACTAGAGTTTTCCAGGACCGTAATATTAAGCACATTACTGGCCCTCGTGATCAAATAATTGAAGTACAATCTAATAAGGTGGTTGATCGTGTAATGGATGATTTTCCACCTGAAAAGGAAGCCTTGCCCGCAAGCTCTGGGAAGCTCCCAGTTAATGAGCGCCAAAAAATTGAGGTGCAATCTAAAAAGGTGGCTGACAGTCAAATTGGTGGCCTCTTGCCTGAAGAGGAAGCCCTGTTTGTAAGTTTTGGAAAGCTCCCGGTTAATGAGCAAATTGATATTGTAGCCAGACTATCTCATTTAGAAGATGCTCTGGTTAACAGAAGTCTGAATAGCGGTGTTATGCAGGAAGGGTTTCAGCCCTTTAAGGGAATGTCTTCGGATGTAACACATCCTACGATCACCCCCTGGGCTGATGATGAGGTGGGTTTTGTCCCTTTAGGCCTCTTAAATCAATCTGAGGAATTTTACCACTCAAATAGTTTAGGGGTAGATGAACTCCCTTTTATTTGAGCCTCTAAGGATATGAAATCTAACCATGCAGGCTTGTGTCTAAGTCGCATGGTTTTTAGAGTCAATTTCACTATACTGAACGTCTCAGTCCCCAAAGATCATCCTGCTGAGTTCACTTATTTGGCAGGTTCTAAGATGAGACTTATAGACTATTTCATTTCCTCAAGAAATCTTCTCCCTTATGTGGAGAGTTTGGAGGTCACCCCTAGATTTAATAGTGACCATTTACCTATTTTTCTTTGTCTCAAGTTCCCCTTCCTTCATCCACACTTAAAATCTTTGTACCCATTTCCTGTTGAGGGTGGGGATGCAATGCGCAGAAAAAGATGGTCAACTCAATTGGATCAAATGTTTAAAGATCTGTTGGCTTCTGATCATTTGAGGAATATACGTGAATCTGTTCTTAGTAACGACTCACCACCTACCCTTTTGACATCTTATAACACCCTAGTTCTCGAATGTCAACAGCTATTATGTAGTAATACTTGTAAGCCTTCTCGGTACCGTCAAAGGGGTTTCCAAGCTTGGTTCGTTGGAGAATGTGTTGGTGCCAGGAAAGCTCTTCTTATTAGTTATCAGAAATATAAAAGAACTTCTAGTGGGCATGATGCTCAGATTCTGCTGCAGGAAAAAAAGACGATATAAGCGCTTGTTACGGCATAAAAAAAGAGAAGCTGCGAGGGAGAATTGGAAGAGGTTAGCCCAGGCAGTCAGAACTAAAGATTCATCGCTATTCTGGCGCTTAGTTAAGTATCCCTCCAGTTATAATTTCACTCCGTCTAGCTGTCACATCCACCCTGAAGTGTGGGAGAAATACTTCTCCGATCTGTATAGTGACCCTAATGCTTGCTCTGAACATCTTTTTCAAGAGATTGAGTCTACACATTTGTGGGCTCCAGTTTCAATCTCTGAAATTCTTTCTTTAATTGCACAATTAAGACCTGGCAAAGCACCAGGGGAAGATTTTATTCCCCCAGAGGCAATTAAAAATAATCCAGAATGGTGGGCACCAATCCTGGCCTCACTTTTCACTTATATAGATAGGACTGGCCAAATCCCCAAAACGTGGAGGGTTGCAGTTGTTCCTATTTTTAAGAAGGGTACACGTGCTAATCCGGCCAACTATAGACCAATCAGCTTACTGAACATCATTGGTAAGCTCTATGCAAAACATCTACATGAAAAGTTAAAGGATTGGCTAGATCGTGAGAACATTCTTGCTGATGAACAGGCCAGCTTTAGGGAGGGTCGATCTACTATTGATCATTGTTTAGTTTTGCAACACTTTATTGAGAAATATTCCACCCCAGGTACAACCTCTTTATATGCTGCCTTCACAGATCTGAAGGCAGCTTTTGATTCTATTTCAAGGGTGAAGCTTTGGGAAAAACTGGGCACTTCATCTATAACCTTCGTTTGTTATGCCTGCTTCAAGTGCTGTATTCAGAAACTTCTCTTAAAGTTAGATGCAGCCTTCAAGGGCATCTAACGAGTGCTATTGTGACTCAGAGAGGTGTTAAGCAGGGCTGCATACTTGCTCCACTATTATTTAATTACTACATAAATTCTATGGTGGAACAATTGAGCCATTTAGATTTCCACCCTCCTAAATATGCAGGGAGGCATGTATCTATCTTGCTTTATGCAGATGATGCGGTCCTCTTGTCGAGGACACCAATTGGCCTCAAAAAAACGCTGAGAAGCAAGATAGATACATGCCTCCCTGCAAGAAGGAGGGTTTGGAGATAAATTTCCAGAAAACCAAAATAATGGCTTTTGCACAGAGACCTAAGGTTCGCACTTGGAGGATTGAGGGTCAACTTATTGAGCAGGTATCATTCTTTAAGTACCTAGGGGTAGTTTTCCATGCTGGGGGCACTAGGAAGGCCCACGCGAACTACGTAGCCTCCAATGCCCAGAAAAGCTCACTTGCCATTCTACAGTACTTGCGATCAAAAGGCGGCTACTACTTACCAGCAGCTTTTAAGCTATTCAAAGCAAAGTCACTGTCCCAACTACTATATGGAGTGCAGCTGGGTCTTTTTCCAAATATAACATCTTTGGAATGTGTACAATCAAAATTTTTGAGAACTGCCCTTAATATTCCAAGATCTGTTTCAAATGCTGCTGCCCATTTGGAGACTGGCTTTACTAGGGTGGAGGCCAGTATCTGGATTATTATACTCTGTTACTGGCTCAAACTAATTTATCATCCAGTTGGCCTGGCTCCTCTAATTTTACAGGATGATTTTGGCTCCAGGTGGATCCAGTCTATTGAGGCTAAAATAGCTACATTGGGCCTCTCTATTACAATCCTGTCTAAGCTGGGATTTGATCAGGCAAGGTTGCTGGTTAAACAACGAGTGTTCGACTCCAAACGGCAAAATGACCTCGGGAAGGTCTCCAAATTTTACATCTTAGAGGAAAGAAGATATCTAGTCTCTGCAATGAATTATTTTACCTTGCTGGAATTTCCGAGGTATAGGAAAGCTTTTACCTTGGCTCGTTGCCATTGTTTACCCTCGGCAGTTCTAGAAGGGTGCTATAGAGGGGTTCCATTTGCTGACAGACTCTGCCCTTGTGGGTTGGATCAGGTGGAAACTACTGAACACGTTCTATTATTCTGCCTGGTTTACAAGGATATCCATGAATCTTTCATTACTCCTTTGCTTTGTAATTTTCCCGGTCGACAGGAGCAATTTTATAGTTCCTTGTTGCTTTTGGACTCAGAGTGTTTAATTACATCTAATGTGGCTAAATTCTGTGCTGCTGCCATAAATATACATCACCGGATGTATATTAATAAGGATATTTTACTCTTTTAAATTTTTATCATCATTATATTTTAAATTTTGTCAATTTTTAAAAACTAATTCTAATTTCAGCCTGTTTTAATTACATACATTCAATTGTATAACTGTAATCAATTATATAACTGTAATCTTTCTCTTCTGTTTTGGCTTGTGGCTGTAACATTAAAGAACTTGAACTCCCTAGTGTCTACACCTACAAAGATTAGAATAGTTCGAACAATGGTTTTCCCTGTGACACTCTATGGATGTGAGAGCTGGACTTTGAAGAAGCAAGATAGAAAATGTATTGATGCTTTTGAACTTTGGTGCTGGAGAAGACTTTTGAGGATAACATGGACAGCCAGGAAAACAAACAAATGTATCATAGAACAAATCGATCCAGAATTTTCACTCGAGACACAAATGACCAGGCTCAAACTATCATACTTTGGACACATTATATGATGACTCAACTCCCTCAAGAAGTACATAATGCTGGGAAAGGTTGAAGGAAAGAGATGAAGAGGATGACCAGCAGCAAGTTGGATGGACTCAATTATGACAGCAATGAATGCACCACTGAGAGACCTTAATGGCCAAGTTGAAGACAGATCAACCTGGAGAGAATCTATCCATCCATCTATCTCATCTATCTAAGAGTTGACACCAACTTATTTATTTATTTATTAAATTTATACCCCGCCCAAACTTATGTCTCTGGGCTTAGAGAGAGCAGTTTAAAGTTTCTCTCTTTTAAACAGGGGTTTAAAGGGTTGGTGATGTTCTTTTGGACTGAGGAAGTGGTATTTAAATTATTTTTTGCAAAGTTTCAACCTTTCAACTGCAAGTCAGAAAAGTGGCTTTTCAAGTGAGTCATTCAAAATGAAGAAGTTAAGTCTGGTAGTCATT
Source organism: Hemicordylus capensis (assembly GCF_027244095.1). NCBI lineage: Eukaryota > Metazoa > Chordata > Lepidosauria > Squamata > Cordylidae > Hemicordylus > Hemicordylus capensis. The sequence continues at coordinate 136,399,697 of NC_069661.1, forward strand.
AGACTCAGGCAGAGACCCATATAATTTGACCTCTGGTCCTTTGAAAGGCAGATAAGAGGGAGCCTGCCTGCCTCAGGTTTGGGTGGATAGGCCTTCTGTTGAATGTATAGGTATGGTCATCAGGACCCAGCCTAGCATTGAAATCATCACCCAACAGCACATATGCATTAGGAATTGAAAGGAGGAGGTCTGCTGCATAGTTTTCCAGTTCAGTCCACATTGATCTGACCTGTAGCTTCCTCCATTGCGGAGGGAGATAAATGTTAATTATTAACAGTTAGCAGCAGCTGAATTGAATAAAAACTGCCATAGCATATTGCTTGAGCAGTGGAAGCAGTTTAGAGGATGCGCGTAGAGAGGTAGCAACAAGCATACCCAAGATGCCTTTGCATCTGCCATGGCCTGCCCCAGGTACGGCTCCAACTGTAAATGAGTAAAATCCATTAAGTAATAACTCCCCAGTTATCCAGGATTCCTGAATCAGAATAATATTGTGGCAGGAGATATAGTCTCTGAAGGAGGGGTGTGTGATGGAATGAACCCCACCCTGTGACATTCCATGATAGGAGGGCAACTTTATGCTGGTCTTCTGGGTGTCATTGTGTAGAGCTGTGAAGTAGTGTTTGTATTAGGGGATCCTGCAATGTTGATGGATCCACACAGGATTGGTGGGGCAAGCATAAGTCCTGAAGGGAGGTAGCAGGTGGAACACTTACAAGTTCCTGGGTACCCACCTCTGTGGACATCGATCCTCCCTGGCAAATCTCTGCGGGGTGGATCTACAGTGTGTGTGGGCGGGGGGGGGAGGTGTGCTGCAGTGTGTGTGTGTGTGTGTGTGTGTGTGTGTGTGTGTGTGTGTGTGAAAGAGAGAGAGAGAGAGAGAGAGGGTTGTTGGTTCTCCAAAACCATGTTTGTTTCATCCCAACCTCCAGCCAAAACTAGTGCACTGCTCTAGGAAGCAGGAAAAGAAGATGTGCTCTATTTAGCTAGGCTGTGAAGGGCTCCTCTAGGCTTTTGTGTGTGTGTTTGTAAGAAGGATGGTTACAATGTGTGTGTGAGAGAGAATGACTGCAGCGTGTGTGAAGGGCTGCAGTATGTGTGCGAATGGCTGCTGTGCATGTGTGTGTGAGTGTGAATGGCTACACTATTTTGCTGATCCTGAAGGAAATTAAGAACATAAGAACAGCCCAGCTGGATCAGTCCCAAGGCCCATCTAGTCCAGCAACCTGTTTCGCGCAGTGGCCCACCACTTGAAATTAAATCAAGCAGGAGAACTGTAAGGTTTATGGGAAATTTCTGGGAAGATAATCTGTAGTTCTGGACAGTTGTTAAGGCATTTATTTTTAATTATCTTTGTGGTGTGTGTGTGTATGTTTTAAGAAAAAGAAAAAATGAATTTAAAGTGAATATACATTACCTGCTTCTTATTGCGTCCTTATTCACTGCTGAATAATCATGAGGTGCAATCATTATGTCACATTTACTGAATCCACTAATTTCATTTAACTGTGTTTTTTTCAGGCTGGAGGAGAGTGCGACTTTATCTTAGTTGAAGGTTTTACAAAGTGTTTGGTGTCCAACTTGAGGAAGAGCTACCTTGTGGAATAGGTAAGTTCTTCCCCATAGTGTCTAATCAGATCTTCCTTTTAACAACACTTGGAAATTCAGTAATCCAAAAACCTTCAGTTTAAAATGAGAGTTGAGATACCTTTTATTTTCACTCACACTCTAAAAAGAATGGGAATTGCAAGTTAAGGTGTCCACCTTAACTTCTGCACCATATAACCTGTAAATATTATGTGCAATCTGGTATATGATGATGATTTAGAAATGAGGTTCCATGCACCCATACTTTGCCTTGGTCTTTCAGTTGGGCATTGGGTTGGGGAGAGATGCATCCAGACAGATATTTAACAAGTGCAGTTTCCCTAATCACTTTTTAGAGATGCCTCTGATAAATGTCTGCCTGATGCATCTCTGATCAAGGCAAAGTGTGGGTACATGAAGCCTTATTTCTAAAGCCATCATCATATACCAGACTGTACGAAGTTTTTATAGCATATATGGCACAGAAGTTAAAATGAGTGCCTTAATTTGTGGTTTCTATTCTTTTTAGAACATGAGTGAAAATGTAAAGCATCTTAACTCTCATTTCAAACCGGAGGTTTTTGGATTACTGAATATGAATCTTTAAACAGGTTTTTAAAGAAAACTACTTCATGTAATAGGAAAAAATTGCAACACTATCTTAAAAAGTCCTTAAAGGTACATCTGTTCACCCAGGCTTTTAATTAAATACTATTTTAATAGTTTTTAATATCGTTTTAAAATTTTAAATTGTAACATTGTAACTTTTTCTGTTGTCATTTTTGTTGCTTTATTGTAAACTGCCCAGAGACTTAAGTTTTGGGTGGTATAAAAATGTTAAATAAAAACAAACAAACAAACAATGGTGAGCTGCTTAATGGAGTAATACTATGAAAATGCTATATGAGATTATTTAGAAGTCAGGAGACATTCCCATATGTATTTCCTGAGCTTGTTTCAGGAAGATATGGGAAAAGGAAGACCTGAATGTCAGTAAAACCTGTACCAGATAAGCCTGTACCAAATAAAATACAAAAGACTGCATGTACAGTCAAGCCTACAGTAGACAGAGGCATTAGAGATGTGCACAAAACTGGCTTGGCCTGTTTGGTTCAAATTTGAACCGACTTTGAACCAGGGTTTGTAGTTTTGGTTTTGCTTGAACCCCGTCCCCTACATGTTTGGTTCAAATTCATACCAGTTCTAAAAGGTTCTACATAGGGTATAATGGGGACTCAAATTGGCCCATTATTCCCTATATTGAGCACCTAGGGGCACAAAACTGGGGTGGGTGGTAGGCACCCAGGAGTGCCAACCACCCACTGAACCCCAAAGTAATTGGACACTCCTATGATTTTTAATGAATTTTTGAAGAGTTTTCCAATTTTTACATTTCTCCCATAGGGAATAATGGGGATTTGAGGCAGCCCCATTCCCCCCATTTGGGGGGTTCCAGGGCACCCCAAAGTGGGTCTGGGGGCACGGTGGGTTGTAGCACAATTCCCCCCAGGCATCCCCAAACCATGTGGGGTTCATGGTTTACCCCCCAGGAATTTTTTCAGTTACTGTAGTAGATCTTCATAGGGATTCATTGAGAGAACTCATACACAGCAAGTCCAAACACAAATTAGATTCTTTGTGGCTGTATGAGTTCTCTCAATGAATCCCTTTCAAGATCTCTTCATACATATATATACACAGACAAGAGAAGCTACTCTGATAGAGATAGACTTGCTAAAAAGGACAGTAACTGAAAATTCCCAGGAGGGGGGCGGGAATCACAAACCCCACTGGCTTGGGGCTGCCTGGGTAGAGTTGTGGCACAATCCACCGTGCCCCCAGGACTTTGGGGTGTCCTGGCACACACACCCCCGGGGAGAATGGGCCGACTGGACCGTCTCAAATCTCCATTATTCCCTATGGGAGAAACACAAAAATGGGGAAAATCTAAAATCACAGAAGTGTCCATTTGCCTCGGTGTTTGGCGAACAGCAGCGAGGGAGGCAGTCGAGAGAGAGCAGTTAGTAAGGCAGCAGCAGAGTTGGGGAAAAGGAGGACGGAGGAAAACTATAGGGGAAAGGAGAAAGGAGGAAACTGGACCTCTGTGAGATAAACGGAACCAAGGAGCTTGCCCGAGGGTGCAGAGATAATGGACACCCGGTCTACATAGGGCTGGTAGCGATGACATGAGGGATTGCAAAACGAAGACTGAGGGACCGCAAAAAGGCAAGCAGCTCCATGGCGAATTTCACCTGCTTTGCAGTGGTGGGAAATGGGGTGCCTGGCAGAAGGCGGCGGCAGGGGGAGAGGAGACTGGGGCAGAAGGCGGCGGTGGCGGGGGGAGAGGAGACTGGGGCAGAAGGCGGGGGGAGTGTACTGCTGCACAGATGCTCTGTGTGGGTTCAGCTAGTTTTTAATAATATCCAGCCACTGAGTACAAGACCACACAAGGCAGTAAAACCAACCCGGCACATAAACTGCAAAGAAAGAGGGGCAAGGCAAAAACATACCAACACACTGAAGGAGAACTTAAAATAATGCACACCTGGTTCTTCTGTTCTTTTTGTTTACAATGCATGTCTTTTGCCTGTGGGGAAAGAAACGCCTCAGAATGTCTGGTCCACCACATCTTTGCTGGAGGCCATACAGGGCCCCGGGCATGTGGTGGCACCAGCGGCATGCATGAGTGTTTGTATTTGGTGTGTGCGTGTGTGTGCTGCTAGTTAGAAGAGGGGAAAGAGAAGGGGGTTCTGAAAAAATTAAAGGGATAGGAAAGTCCAGCTCAGAGGTGGGTCAGTGGAGGCCACACAACCATAGGCAAAACTAGGGGGGCAGCCAAGGCACGTACCCTAGGTGCCACTGGGGGGGCGCCAGTGTCATGCTCCCCACCCCCCCTCCCCAATTCACAGATTTTTTTTAAAAAATTAAATGTAGCCCCTTCAGGGGGCTTCTTAAGGGCCACGGGGGGGGGGTCTGCAAAGGTTCCCCTTCCCCCCACCAGCCTCTTAGATCACTGCTGCAGCCTGTCTCGGGCTAATTTTCAGGCCTTTTTGGGCCTACAAAGATCAGTGCAGTGGCCATTTTGGAGGTCGCCGCACATGCTCAAAAGGCCTCTGTGAGGCCGGCCAAGGCATTGGACCTCGCAGGGTCCATTTGAGCATGTGCAGCAGCCATTTAAAAAATAATAATAAAAGGCTTCTGAAAACAAAAATGACCGCCACACATGATCAAATGGCCTCTGCAAAACCCAAGTCTAGATTTTTCCCTGATCTAGGGAGTCAGAAGAATGCAAAGTTGTTGGCAAGGGACCCGAGCATTTAAAAAACAGATATAAATGGCACAAAAGTAAGTGGACAAAACATCCCTTAAAAAGACAATGTTGGTTTAATACCTTGTACACTGGCAAAACTGAAGGGTGGGGTGGGGGAAAGGCAAGGAATAAAATAGAAATATTCACTCGCATGCTGTTTAATTATCTACACCGAGCTCTATCTTTATCTGAATATTTGTCAAGCAATCTGATTATGAGGTTTGTGGGATTTCAAACTTGGGAAGTGCCTGCCTTTAACTTGTGTGGTGCTTAAAAACAAAACAAAACTGAATATCACACTGTTTTGCTGTTCTGTAGCTAGTTGCAACTTCTACCTTCTTCCTGATCAGGCTGCTGGATCCAAGCCTATTGTAAGCTGCTGGATAATTTCAGATTGTTTAGGCCCCCTAAGACTTCCCATTGCAGCCATCTCACTTTAAGGCAAAAGCTGTTTGGAGAGAAAAAAAAACATCCCTGAATTTCTTGGAGGCAGCAACCTGTAGTGAGGTGTGCTGAGGTGGCAGAGCATTTGCTAAAGAGAGCTTTCACTGCTTAGCTCTATGGATGTGCTGCGTTTCCTTGGGAAGGTGACTGGCACATATGTGTCACATGCGTGGTTGTATGTGTATGTGTGTATGCATGTGTGTATTGCTTCCAACCCGTTTCTCCTGAAAGTGTCTGAACTTGTATTTTTTGAGCTGATATTATGGTAAAGTTATCTGAAAGATGGGTGTCAGATGTTTGGACAGCGGCGCAATTTCAGTACTTGCCCTAGGCACTATTTTCCCTAGATACACCTGTGCACACACGACGTGGTGTGGTGGGAGGCCACTTACTCATTATGGCCAGTGCATGCGTGTCTGTTGTGTGTGCGTGCATACGTGTCAGTAGAACCAAACTGAAGAGGGGAAAGAGAAGGGGGCTCTGAAAAAATTAAAGGGATAGGAAAGTCCGACTCAGAGGAGGGTCATTGAAGGCCACACGTGACATGGTGTGGCGGGAAACCACTTACACATCATGGCTGGTGCATGTGTGTCTGGTGTGTGTGTACATGCATGTCAGCAGAACCAAACAAGAGGGGAAGGGGGGGCACACGTAATAAAAAACCATTCACAAATACATATATACACAAGTATATATACAAATTCATCTATACAGCAGCTATAAAGTAATATTTACACCACCACCAACGATCTATCGATACAAAGACCAGACCAAAAACATTACAGAAAGGAAAGGAAAAACCTCTTCTACTACTACTGTATTGACAACTTCCACCATATGCGCACACACACACCCCAGAAGAAACCTCCACGCACACACTCTGACACATATATGCACACACAACACTTCTATCTACACAAGCACATATTTACACACACTGAAATATTTACAGACAGCCATTTTGGCAGTCCTGCAGCACTCTCCCCGCAAGTCAACTAGGTACAACAACAAGCAACACAACACACATCAACATATTTACACATCATCTAGACAGTGCCACACTGGCACAAACTGCCTAGTGTCTGTGTGTGTGCACACGCACCCCCCCCCCCCCGCCGAGTGCTGTGGTCAGGTGGAATCAGGGGCTAGTTCAGCATTGGGTTATGCCAGTGGGGGTTTGTATCCAGTTGTCAAGTCACTGCACTAGTGGGCACGCTACAATATGGCTCAACCTTCAGCTCGGGGTAGCCCAGCAGCAGGGTGGGAGGGTTAACTTTGAGGAAAACCAGCTGTTCAACCAAGTCAGGGTCCAACTGGGACCAAGTGGGTGTTATCACATCGCCAGCATGTGAAAACGCAGGCTCACTCTGGACGCTGGTTGATGGGCAGGAGAGGAGGTGCACATCAACCGCTGCCAGGTCCGGCCAGACTTGGTGGTGGGTTGCCCAGAACTGCACGCAGTCCATCTCAGGGTCTTCCTCCACAGGCTCCTCCAAGTACTGGGCAACACATTGCACAGCACTGGTGGGTCTGGTATGCTGAGCCTTCCGCAAACCAGGCAAAGCACCAAGGCACACCTGCTTAAACCACTGGGCTGATTTAGCAGGAGGAACTGCCTGTTGTGTTGGCGCCACTGCCTGGGTTGCTGCACCACCAGACTGGGAAGAAGAAGGGGTGGGAGCTGAAGGGTCGCCTGTACTGCTGCTGCTGGGTGTGGGCTGCGCACACTCAGGGGGCACACCATCACCACCCTCCTGGTCTCTGCAAGTCCTAGTGACCTCCTCTTCCCTAAATCTATCAACCAGGAGGTCCCTCCACCTAGGCAAGTCATCCGTGCAAACAAAATTGCCCTTGATGGTTGGGTCACAGAGACAAGCCAGGACATACCTCCCTGTCACCCAAATCATTGACCAGCCTATCAACAACCCCGGCCCTCAGCCTTCCAGCCAGAGCACACCCCTCTGGCATGGTCAGTGAAGTCTGGAGTTCACCCATCAGCTTCTCCAGGAGGAGAACAGGGCCTGGCTCAGAGGAGTGGTGTTGCTACACAAGCTTTTCGTGGCAAATAGGAAGGACTCAAATGCCAACACCATCTCAGACATGAGCTTCCACTCCGTATTGGATAGGTCACACACACCCAAGGACTCGTTCCTCACCAGGTTATCGAGGGCCACCTCCTGCTCCAGCAGGCACTGAAACAAGAGGAAGGTGGAGTTGCACCGGGTATCTACATCTGTGGGGATGAGATGTTGTGGAAGCCCATGGACATGCTACCACTCGCAAAGCAGGCACCTGGACTTCTCACTCTGGTGGAAGTGAGCTGCAATCTTGTGGGACTTCTCCACAAGTGCAGCCGTGGCCGCAACTGCACCTACCATGGAGCAGCCATGTTCCCTGGATGCCTTCACCCACTTGAGGCCAAGGGCATCCCTGGTAGTCAGGTGGAGCGTGTGTGCCATGCAGTGGATGTTCACACACTCCAACACTGACTCTACCACTGCCATTATGTTGGAGCCACTTTTTGTCAAAATGAAGCCCCGGGAGAGGTGTGGCAACCTGCCTATCCACTCTTCTATTTGGCGGCTGAGTACGGCTGCCACCTCCTCCTTGGTGTGCTTAATATCCAAGGTCTCCACGTGCAAGACGGTCCACCTGTGCTGAAATGTGGTGTGGGATGCACTGGAGCCAGAGGCAACAACAGAGGTCCCCTCTGTCTCTGGACCCACCAGTGGGCGGTCAGGGCCAGGAAAGCAGCGTGCATCCCACTCACACTGTTCCACAGATCAGTGGTGAAATGCATGCTGGTGCCAGCCAGTGCTGCACACAGCATGGCTGACACGAGCTCCCTGGTTCGCCTGTACAGGGAGGGGACCATGTTCCGGCTGAACGTGCTCCTTGAGGGGATGGTGTAGTTGGGTGCTAGCAGCTGGAGTATCCGTCAGAAGCCGGAGTTCTCAACCATTGGAAAAGGCTGGTTGTCAGTGGCCATCATCCCCCCTATGAGGTGGGTGAGGAGACGTGGCTCCATGTGACCAGGGTGCTTCTTGCCAGACGACTGCGTCCACCGCTTGACTGGCAGTGTACCCTGGTTCATGGAAGCTGTTGCACTGCCCTTGTCAGTGCTAGCTGCATGCACACGAGATGCACTAGCATTGCCAGCAGAGTAAAGGAGATCCAGGTGACGCCATTTCATGATGCTTAGCATCCTTGCCCTGACTGCCCTGTTCCCTGTAGTGAACACAGCAAGCAGTTGGGGAATCTTGAGGGACCTTAAAATGCTGCCAAACATCACTGACGCCCTGGGCGCCATCTTGGGCCTCTTGGGTGATGGCAGATATAGCGGGGCTGCTGGTGCTCACCCACCACTGTCACCCACCCCCTTCCACCCTGTGTGGAAGAAAATGGGCCTGGCTTCACTGAAGGAGGGGCCGCCCCCTTGACCTGAGCAGCAGACCGTTCCCCCTTGGAGTCAGACTGGAAGGACCCAGCATTAGACTCCACCACAACCTAGGCATCATCAGGGGAGCCCCCACTGAGTGGCGAGAGGAGCATTGGAGGGGCTGCAAGATAAAAATCTGGCTGCACTGCCAGCCGTCAAGCCCCTGCCCTCCACACCCACCACGGAAGAAGCTTCTCTGGTGAGAGAGCTCCCCACACTGCCAGGCTCTGCACCGGGCCCCAGCCCCAGCAGTGCACCACCTAAAGGACCCGCCGCTGGTTCAGGACCTGGCTTGGGGGCAGCAGACTCCTCCAGATAGGAGAGCCTTCGTGCCACCACCTCACTTGGGCCAAAGTATTTGCCAATGGGGACCTGTGGGACCCCAGGATGGCATCTTTTCTACCCAGCCTCCTGCATCAGCTTGGGGACCACCCCCATCTCTGCTTGCCACCCTGCTTTGCTCGCCACACGGCACTCAGATCTTCCCAAAGACCCTGGAGGCTTTTTAAAAAAAAATTAGGGAAGTGTAAATAAAAATGTAGGGGGAATCTTAAAAAAAAAACCTATTGGGGAAGAAAACTTTTTTTAAAAAAACCCCTATTTAAAGAAAACCCTTTTAAAAACAAGCCTACCCACCTACTCCACCCAATACAATACAATACAATACAATACAATACAATACAATACAATACACAATGGGGGGGGGACTAAGGGGGAACCTGTGAAAACAAGACACAACCTGTGAAAACAAGACACAACCAGTAAAGAAAAAACACAGAAAATATACCACCCCACACCCAAACATGAAAGGAGGCCCTATTTAAGTAACACTTAATGGGGGAAGGGGGACAACAAAAAGTAATCACTTACCCCCTGGTTGTTCTGGAGATCTTCTGCCTCACACACTGGTCAGGAGAAAAAAGAAGGAATTCCAGACCAATGAAAAGCTCCAGCTATTTTTTTTTTAAATTTTTTAAAGTAAAAACACTGAGTAAATAAATAAAAAGACTGGTGGGGGTAAAGGCTGTGGGGATGGGGATGGAAGACAGAGGTCCTGGACTCTGGAGCAAGCGGTGTGCTAAGCACAGCAAGAAAAGGATTAACAAAGAAAAGCACCTGCTCCAGAGAAAACAAGGAGGACAACACCCCAAAGAACCCAGAATAAAATAAAAACAACTGGCAGTTGCTACTGAGCCGAGGATGACTCTCTCTCTCTGTCTCAACTCAGCCAACAGATTTAAAAGCAGGAGCCACCAAAAGCAAAAAGAGTGGGGGAAAGTGGAGACTGGGTTAGGGAAATGGGCGAGAGAGAGGCCTCAGGCCAAAGGGCCTGTGGCTCCCTGGCCCTGAGGAGAGTGGGGGGGGGGGGAGAGAGAGAGAGAGACTCACTCGGTGGGGGGAATAAAAGCAGCAGAACAAACACATGCACAGTCACACTGGGCGGGGGGAGTTTAAAGCAGGGGAGAGAGGGGGTTCAGAAAAACAGGCAGAAGGGAGGATTGGGAACAAAAAGCCAAGCAGACTCTCACCACACCAGCAGAAGCTGCAGCAGGCCAGAAAGAAGCCAAGGATCACTGCAGTCAGAGTGATTTTGCTAGGCCAGAGGCTTGGCTTTAAACAGGATTTGAAACTCCCTCCTTTGGGAACACCCACCTTTGTCCTCCCCCCTGGCCAATAGGGTGCCAGTTCTCAAGGACTGGCACAGTGCAGAGCCTACCAGAGAGCCAGACCCATCTGGCCAATCAGGAAAGCAAGAGCTCAGCCAATGAAATCAAGCAACACAAGTCACACACAATGGAGGACAACATCTAAAATGGCCTCTAGAACCTTCGAACTGGCTCGAACTGAACCTGGCTCAATCAGTTTGAACTCGGACCAGCATTGCCCATTCAGTGCCCTGTTTGGTCCATGTTTAAACCTTTGCACATCCCTAAGAGGCATCAGAAGCAAGAACATTCACCTGCAGTTTGGGAAGCATTGACTATGGAAGAAGTTTAGATACTTTGTGCAAAATTAAGTCATACTTCACAATTACTTACAGATACCAAATTTTGCATAAACAATATTGCCACTTAAATAAGCTGAATGTGTGACTTTTTACACTGGAATATGCTGGGTGAAAGGTTTTTTATTTTATTTTAAAGAAAAAATTCTGAATATAATAATAATAATATATTAACTGCTATTGTCCTCAACAGATTTTGACACTCAATAATCAGATCAAAAATTCAAAAATCACATCATAACCAGCAGAAGAAACTTACTATGATTACTATGAACCAAATTTACAATGTATGGTAATTATTCAATAAAAATAATAATGTTTGAAATTTAAATCCTACAAATTTAAATTTGGTTTTTTAGTTGCCTTTTGCAAGCACATTAATAAAAACTAGCCGACCCCACACAGAGCATCTGTGCGCTCTTAGGGGCAAGCGGTTACCTCTTCCTCCCACCTTCTGCCCCAGTCTCCACTTCCAGGCCCAGCCACCTCTCCTCCCCACCGCCACTTCTCCCCCCCCAGGGCCTTTCCCCCGTGGCTGGGCTTGGCCTGCCACTGCCTCTGGCCTCTGTGGCCAGGCCTGCCGCTGCCGCGGCGACCAATCCTCCTGGGTGCGCCTCAGCCAATCAGGCCTGTCTGCCGCCCAGCCAATCAGCTGGGTGCTGGGATGCACATTCCAAGGCACACTCAGGAGAATTAATATAATAGAATATATTACATATATTTAATTTCTTGAACTTTTCTTTAAGTTCAATAAATTGATCTTTTCTGACCAATGCAAGATGACTGCCTGGTCAACAACAGGACCCAACTCTTAGTATAAAATAATTCAACATCTATTTTATAACCTATAAATAGTTTATAATGTAGTTTTTAGGGATGTGCACAAACCAAGTTCCGTGCAATGGTTCGGCAACACGGAGAAGGGAGTGGCGAGAACTGCTCCAAGAACCCGCGTGTGGTGACAGCACTCACATGGTGCCTGTGCCTGCGTGAGCACCATTTGCATGGTCAGTAACACCATACTGACCATGCAAATGGTGCCTGTGCATTCGCAGATGCCATGTGCATGCCGGCACTGCACACAGGTTATTGGGGGCAGCACTGTTGCAGCAGAAAAGCTGCATACAGTGGCAGAGAGCAGGTAAGGACCTGCTCCCCTCTTTTTCTAAAGATACCACTTGCTGCTCCCCCCGCCACACCCCCAGGACCAAAAAATCGTGTACGAATCTCGGTTTAGGAGTTTTGACCTAAAAGGTAATTTTTGTTAAATATGTTTATTTATACATTTATACCTTTTTGGTTTAATTTCAGTTGTCCCTTGGTTTGTTCATTCTCATGTCTAATGCATATCCCAGTTACTGAAGGAGTATAGTAAAAGGAAGGTTGGGGTATTAGGTTAAAAGAAAAAGGTGGCAGCAGCACCATTTTTAAAAATTTAACTATTAGAAAGGAGTAATAGAACATAAGTGGGGATAAGACCCACCATAGCCAGTGTAATGGATGGGATAGGTTGGACATGGGCTTAAGGGGCCACACCTGCCCATTAAGCCAACCACTTTATGGTAGAAGCAGTGAGTTAGCTGACAGGTTCATGCCATTGCTGCCCACACCACTGTATGCCTGTCTGTAAACAGGAACATCCCAGAGGACCATGTGTTTTCACATAGTCTGAGGGATGCTCCAGTCGTCTTTCAAGAGAAAAGGAGTTGTTGTTTTTTGTGAGTCTTGCCTTATGTGATGACACTGAGGGCCTTTGGAAGAAAGCACATTAGTTATTGGGAAGGGGAGGACTTGGCAGTGATTATAGTAACTCAATTTCTCCTAACTCTCTGAGGGTGGGAGGGCCACCTTAAAGAGGCCCAGTAGTGGGGGTAGGAGCCCAGTGTCCACTGAAACCTTATCCAGCCCTGCACAAATGTTGTCCTGCCACATTTGTCTCTGGAGACAAATGATGTATGCATGGAGAATGGGAATGGGGGATAAGTGGGAGGGGAATATGTTTTAAGAGCATAGGAACATAGGAAGCTGCCATATACTGAGCCAGACCATTGGTCTATCTAGCTCAGTATTGTCTTCACAGACTGGCAGTGGCTTCTCCAATGAGGCAGGCAGGAATTTCTTTCAGCCCTATCTTGGAGATACTTGGGAGGGAACTTACCAACTATTTCAAGTTCTTGGGAGGGAACTTGAAACGTTCTGCTCTTCCCAGTGTGGCTCCATCCCCTGATGGGAATATCTTACAGTGCTCACACTTCTAGTCTCCCTTTCATATGCAACCAGGGTGGACCTCGCTTTGCTAAGGGGACAAGTCATGCTTGCTACTACAAGACCAGCTTGTTGGCATTGAGACAGGACTTACTGGCACACTCCCATGGACTTTAATAATAACATCATTTACTGGCTAAAAGGTTTAAATAAATGGTTTGGGATTGGCATATCTGAAGGACCATTTCCATCTATCTATCTCTTCTATCTATATATTTATTTCTCTTAGGGGTACCCGTCGCTAATCCCATGCATGGCAGCTCTCACAGAGGCGTAACTATAGGGGGGCAGGGGGGGGCACGTGCCCCGGGCGCCATCTTTTCGGGTCACATGGGGGGGCGCCATGACCAAAAATTGTTTTGTGTGTTTTTAAAAAAATAATTTAATACAAATTTCTCCTGCTCAGTGCAGCAGCGCTGCAGCAGTCAAGGGAGCGCGTCGGCGCCCCCTCCCCCATGAGCGGTCCCTTCTGCACCGCCCACACCCCCCCATTGCTTTGCTGGCGGCCAGTCAGTGGCCTGGCTTGGCGGCAGTGGGCGCCGCGGCGGGCACCTTTCATGCTGCTCACTGTGCCTGCCTGTCCGTGCCCCTCCCCATTGCTTTGCTTGCGGCCAGTCAGTGGCCTGGCTTGGCGGCGGGCACCTTTCATGCTGCTCACTGCGCCTGCCCTTGGCTGAGGCTCGCTCGCTCCGTCGCTCGCTTAGTCTGGAACAGCCAGAAAGAGGCCCTCTAGTGGCTTGCCAGCCAGAGGGTCTCTAGTCAGTGACGCACGCATGCGTGACTCGGCCGGCGTGCCGTGTCGCACTGCGCATGCGTGCGGTGTGTCCGTCCTCCTCTGTTCGCCTGCACATGGTGGCGCGGTCGCCATTGCGGAGGAAAGCGTGGTTGCTGGGGCTGGGCCTGCACTGCAGCAGGCGCAGGCAGGATGACGAGGACACACACAGACACCCGCACGGAAGAAAGGATTCGGTGGCGGGTGGGTGGAAGCAGCAGACCAAGTGTCAGGGTGAGAAATTGAATGAGTTGCAAAAACTACAGAAGCCACATGTGGGGGGAAAAACATATTAAAGAATCAGGCTTTTATTTAGCTGGCCAACTATGGTTCTCAGATGCCTAACAGGTGTTAATGTTTGCATTATACGCTCCTCTCTCCGCCCCAAAAGAAAGAAAAACAATCATAAAGATTCTTTGGCACTCAATCTTAAATGCATGCATGTATATGGAACTGAGAGTCAATTCCCACAGCCTGGGTAGTACAGCAGTGTGAGTTGACTCAAGCAGTTTAACATAGCTGCCTGTGCATTGTTACAAGGTGTTTCAAGAGAGTTTTACCATGAGTTCTGCTTGCTGGCATGCTCATTTTTGCACTGTGAAAGCTTGCCTTGTGATCTCAGTTTACGCTGAAGTGCTCCTATAACAGCTCCATCTCAGAAAAACCTGCAGTGTTAGCTTTAACAAGTGCCTGTGGTATCCTGCTAAAGACACAAAGTTTGGCAAGAAAAATGGGGGAGGGGGTTATATGCCAGGACCTTTGGAGATTGTCTCTTGCTTGTGAGGAAAAACCTAAGTATAATGTAGTGTGTATCATCATTGCATCATAATTCTGTTGTTTGAGATACAGGCCAACTCCACAGGGTTGTTGCTTGTGAGGAAAAACCTAAGTATAATGTGGTGTGTATCATCATTGCATCATAATTCTGTTGTTTGAGATACAGGCCAACTCCACAGGGTTGTTGCTTGTGAGGAAAAACCTAAGTATAATGTGGTGTGTATCATCATTGCATCATAATTCTGTTGTTTGAGATACAGGCCAACTCCACAGGGTTGTTGCTTGTGAGGAAAAACCTAAGTATAATGTGGTGTGTATCATCATTGCATCATAATTCTGTTGTCTGAGATACAGGCCAACTCCACAGGGTTGTTGCTTGTGAGGAAAAACCTAAGTATAATGTGGTGTGTATCATCATTGCATCATAATTCTGTTGTTTGAGATTCAAGCCAACTCCACAGGGTTGTTGCTTGTGAGGAAAAACCTAAGTATAATGTAGTGTGTATCATCATTGCATCATAATTCTGTTGTTTGAGAATGCAGCCACTCTGTATGTGGGGGAAGTCGCATGGTAGCCGGAAGTGAGGGTTGCCGCGGCGCCGCGGCGCGTCCTCCATGGCAGAGCCGCTCTCAGTGGCTGCTGGGAGGCGGCGGCGGCTCCTGGGGGAGCCGCCGGGCGGAGAGGCGCCGAAGTGGAGGCCGGCTTCTTCTTCAACTTCATTATTGGCACTGGGCAGCAGTAATTACTTTCAAAACTGTGAGTCAAAGCTGGCGGCATTGCAGAGGGACAAGGGGCAGCAGGGAAGTATCCTGCTGCCCCAATTATTACATTAAATACGCGCGCTGGACGGGGGCAAGTGGCGGGGGGGGTAAGTAAACCCTCCCCGCCCTTAAAGGAACCCTCCCACCCGGACGCAAACCAGCCAGATCCGAACCGGTCTGGAAAGTCCGGAGGCCTTTACAATGGCTTCCGGACTGGTTCGGACACACCCGTAAGGGAAAGTGCCCGCCACTGGGCTGGCCATGAAGCAGAGCACCCACCGCTGGGCAGGAAAGGAGAACGCCCACTGCTGGGCCGACCAGTGGGAAGAGAAAGCACCTGCTGTTGGGTGGGGAAGAAGAGAACCCGCTTCTGGGCCAGCCTGTGAGGAAAGAGAGCACCCGCGCCCAGGCTGGCTGGTGGGGAAAGAGGCCGGGAGGAGGAGGAGGCCAGAGGTGGTGGCGGGCCAGCCTGGCCCTGGCCAGGCCATTGGAGGAGGAGGCAGTGGGCCAACCTGACCCAGCCACCTGCCTGCTGGGTGGAGGGGGAGGAAGGAGGTGGCAGCCCGGCTTTCCAGCCAGCCTGCAAGCCACAAAGTGTGGGGTGTGGGGGCCCATCAGAAAGCGTGGGGAGGGAGGCGAGAAGCAAGTGGCACGGGGAGAGGGAGCGGCTGGCCGGAAAGGCAGGCATTCTGGTGTGTATGTGTGTGTGTGTGTGTGCGGGGGGACAGCGGCAGTGGCTGGGCCGGTCGGAGGCGCAGATGCTCTGTGCCCAGCCCTGCTAGTTTATATGATTCTGCCTCACCACAATTACTGCCTTAGGAGAAGCTTTCCCTGTGTATTGCCATGTTCAGAGGTGGGTCTGGTGGCGATGTGGAGAGAACCTTGTGATTTTTTAGCACCCAGGCTATAGAGCTCCCTGAACTAGGAGACTTGGCTGGCCTACTCCCTAATATTTTTGTATCAGGCAAAAATGATTACCTCAGTGGTTCTATGGCTTGCCTGATTTTGATTAGTTATCCTCTAATTGTTTTCAAATGGAATTTTATCTGTTGATCTAGTTTGTTATTTTGTATACCTGGATGTGCTTTAAACTGACATCCTCCCTGGGTACTCTTGGAAACATAATGGAAAGGAGGGATATAGGTATTATAAATAAATACCCAGATTTTAGTGTTTTGTTTTGTTTAGACTTACACACTATTAGCAGCTCCCTGACTCGCTACTCTGTATGTGAGAATGGATCAATTGTATAGTAAATGATGGCCACCGTAGCATTTTCCAGATTATGAGATCTGGCCAGTTAAAGTGTTGCAAAGTACAACGTTATTAGACAGTGTCTTGAAAACCCAAGCACAGCGTTTTTCAATGCATTGTAACAGGGTTGTGGCCGCTCATATTGCCCACCACTGCAGCAGGTTTTCTGGGCAAGGAGGGTCCATATTCTGCCGGGATTGCATTCACTGTCCCCTTCTCCTCCTCCATTTTGGGCGAAAGGGATCGCAGAGGGAGATGACATGACAAGGAGTTTAAAAAAAAATATTTTTGCACAAAACCACCACTGGGGGGAGGGGAGCCCATGGCACAAACCACAATCCCTTGATTGCCTCTGTATTAAAGAAATAGAAAGGGAATATGCAATTGTGCAAGAACACGAGCAAATTTTTTAAAAAAGTTATATATGGAGAAGGGCTTTAGATATTTACAAAACCTTGAACTGTGGAATGAGCCCTCCACACCACATGGCATTCAGAACAGTTTGGAGGCCTGCTGATAAATGATTCAGTTCACTGGGCGGGGGGGAGTCTGTTGCCTTGCAGTAAGCAATGTTAAGGATTAAACTGCCAGTCAGCCACTCAGCTGATAAAGCAAATGGGATTGCACAGAAGTAAATGATTCAGTTCAATGGGCTTCCTCTTAAGTAAGTGACCAGATCATCTTTTGATTGAATCTTCTTTTCCCCCCAAAGAAGAACGCAAAAGGAAGCAACAGTGGAAGAGGCTCCACCGCCGCGCAAAAGCTGGGCTGGGAAGGCAGAAGGGCTGCCGGGAGCAGCCTGCTGGGAGCAGGGTGCGGACCCCATCCTAATGCACCACCCGCCACCAAGCTGTCAGTGTCGGGGTCATAACATTCAAAGGCTGCGGGGACCCACCAGCTTGTTTTGTTTTTGCTGCTGTTTTGCTGACAGGCCCTTTCCTCGCCCTCCTCCAGTGCCGGACAGCTGCCAGGGGCTGGTGAGTCGGAGCAGGGTTCCCCTGGCAAGGCTGCCCATGCCACCGTCACTGCTCCTCTGGCCCCTTCACAGCGAGCAAGCAGAAAAGATTTTTAAAAAGAGATTTTAAAAAATCATTTAATGAATTGAAAGGGGCTCTAGGAAACATCAACAAATCATCAGACAGTGATTAGAACCATCAACACAAGACTACATTGCAATGCACAAACAACAGGGCAAGCCTACAACAGAAAAATACAGCTACTTTCCTGCAACATTATAGGGCTACAACGCATTAATAAAAATTTAATCAAGGCATCGTGAACGATAGCCTGCTGATTGCACAGGTGACCGCAATGTCGCAACACGGGCAAGGGAGCCAGTGTGGGGTAGTGGTTAGAGTGCTGAATTAGGACTGGGGAGATCCAAGTTCAAATCCCCATTCAGCCATGAAACTAGCTGGGTGACTCTGGGCCGGTCACTTCTCTCTCAGCCAAACCTACTTCACAGGGTTGTTGTGAAAGAGAAACCCAAGTATGTAGTACTCCTTGTACTCTGGGCTCCTTGGAGGAAGAGCGGGATATAAATGTAATAAATAATAAAATAATAATAATGATGATGATGATGAAGGGGCACTTTGCTGACATGTTATGAACCTGTTGCAGTGAGTAAACTGGAAAATACCAATGAGATTGCAATTTCACATCACTTGTAGTTTCTTCAAGCAGAAATCCTGCTCCTGTGCAACTTACTGCACACAGATAATTGCTAGGTTTGGGAGCTTGGTCCATCTATCATTGTTTAAATACACATGTAATTTTAATTATCTTAAGAGATTCTAAATTATAAGTCACATTTCTGCTGCTGCATTTTGTTATTTAAAATTGTGTTTTTATTTAGGTATTTATCATATTTCTCTACTGCCTGATATGTACATCTCTAGGCAGTGTAAAATGTGTATTATGCATATTGCAATGTTATTGTTCTGCAGTTTGATAAATGTTGTTGCAAAACAAATGTTTAAATATATACATACAAAATAAAATAACCGGCGCCCTTTGAGCGCGTCACCAGCAGACCTAAAAGTCCATTCCGTAAAATTCCTCACGCATAGGGGATGTCTAGGTTATTTGGTTACACTATGCACATGAGCGTAGACACTCCTTTTACTATTGCTTGACTTATTCCAAAGGAATTCTTCCCTCAGTAAAGAAGACAGGTTGGGTTAAAAAAAAAAGTTCGATCTTGGCCCACGGCCGCCTCAGAACCACCCCTTTTTTCTTCGGGCTCCAATTCAAACTCTGCTTGAGTTCTGGTGGAGCTTTTTCTTCAGCTAGGAAGTTAGTGCTGATTGGCAGTCAGGAAAGAGCAAGGGAGAAACCAATCGGATCCACCCCTCTGTTAAAGTTGCTATGAGGGCGGGCGGTAGGTAGGGGAGTTGTGAAGAAGACACGACTGCCTTTAGTTTTGGCCAATCACAGAAGAAACTCAGGCGGCAGCCTATCAGAGCTGTAGAGCGTGCGGTGGCCGGCTCCGCAGTCAGAGGCTGAGGGAGGCTGTTCCTTCGGTCGTAGACTCGGAGTGACTGGGATATCGCGGCACGAGACAGATTGGGGAGGGAAGGGGAAGGGCGGGGCCCTGGTGGGAGTCACCCGCCAGCTCTGTCCTTCCCGGAGAGAGAGAGAGAGAGACTCGTCGTCTGCGCAGTGCCTATTGAGGTGAGTGGGGACAGTGCGCAAGCGGGCGGAAGCGTACGAACCACAGTCTTCTTACCCCTCCCCCCAGTTGGAAGGGCGGGAGCTGATGCAGGGGAGAGGATTAGAACGAGGTTTCGCTTCTCTCCGCCATCCTGGACTGGGTGCGGGGACTTCTCCAGGGAGGCAAGGTGAAAGTGGGGGGACCTTGAGGTTGGCATTTTGTTGTTGATTTTTCTGACAGTATTGCAGAAATAATGTAAGAAGTAAGCTGAAGTGACGGGGCGGGAAGTGAATACGTTTAATTAAATATACTTGTGTCCCGCTTTTCCTTCAAAGGGCTTGGGGCTGTGTACATGCACTGCTCTGATGACTGCTAGCTTCTCTCACGAACGGTTGAGAATAAAATGAGGTAGTTTTCACCAATACAGTTTAATTCCTTCCAGCAACTTTGTGAAGTAGTTTGCGAGAGATAGTAACTGCTTCAGGGGGTCACCACCAAGTGAGCCTAAAGATCTGATCTGAGATGCAAACTCCATCTTGTTCCTTATCCAAACCCCAAATACTTGATTGATGCTGTCTAGAATTTTCTCTCCATTTACACTTACAAGCAATGTTGGTGGTTGCCGGCTGCAGAACGGTATGTGGTTAATTCCCGTGTAATTTTTCCGCTTGAAAAGATGAATATCATATACTTGTATGTGGATATTATTATTATTACATTTATATCTTGCTCTTCCTCCAAGATAGTTCCTCCTTCCCACGAATGGGGAAGGGTGAGTAAAGCTAGTGAGCACACAACTATTCTTTTGCTGGATCAGTGGAGTGACTAAAGGTAAAGTGTGCCCTCAAGTCGATTTTGACTCATGGTGTGCACAGAGCCCTGTGGTTTTGTTTGGTAGAATACAGGAGGGGTTTACCATTGCCTCCTCCCGCGCAGTATGAGATTATGCCTTTCAGCATCTTCCTGTATTGCTGCTGCCCAATATAGTACCAGCGGGGATTCGAACTGGCAACCTTCTGCTTGTTAGTCAAGCAATTCCCCGTTGTGCAACTTAAGGTTGAGAATAAAATGAGGTAGTTTTCACCAATACAGTTTAATTCCTTCCAGCAACTTTGTGAAGTAGTTTGCAAGATATAGTAACTGCTTCAGGGGGTCACCACCAAGTGAGCCTAAAGACCTGATCTGAGATGCAAACTCCATCTTGTTCCTTATCCAAACCCCAAATACTTGATTGAAGCAGTCTAGAATTTTCTCTGCTCCTACATGTACAAGCAATATTGTTGGCTGCCGGCTGCGGAACTGTATATGTTTCAGACAATCAACATTATGATTAGAGAGACTTCACTTAAGGATACGGTTATTAACTCATATCTATATTGCAGTCTCTAGCTGGGGCTAACCCAATGCCATTCACAAATGAGATGTAAATGATGATGACTCCAGTTGTGTTGGTCTGTTGTAGTGCCAAAAAAAACCCCACAAAAAAAAAAAGCCAATAGATTTTAAGGTACTACAAGACTAAAATATATTTTGGCCTTAAAAAAAAAAAAGAGAGAGACTTATGCCAAAATAAGCATTTTAGCTAATGGCACAGCAGGGGAATGCTTGACTAACAAGCAGAAGGTTGCCTGTTTGAATCCCCACTGGTACTATATTGGGCAGCAGTGATATAGGAAGATGCTGAAAGGCATCATCTCACACTTTGCAGGAGGAGGCAATGGTAAACCCCTCCTGTATTCTACCAAAGAAAACAGGGTTCTGTGGGTGCCAGGAGTCGAAATCGACTTGACGGCACACGTTACCTTTACCGTAACCTTCTAGACCTTGCCACAAGACTCCTTGTAGTTTATTATGGTGATGGCTACCCCCTGTTTTTCTACAGCTCTTGGTGACTGGCTGTGTACTGCCTCTGAACATGGGATGTCCTCTTTCAGATGGGAAAAGTGGTTGTTAGGCTAACACTTTACCCCTCTGGTTTTTTGTTTTGTTTTTGTGTATGTCTTGTTTGTTTCAGGTAATCTGTGTCTCAGTTCTGATTTTATGTGGGTCTTAGTAACCTGCTAATCAAAGCTGCAGGTACAGAGGTGACTTGCCAATCTGTTTCTGGGTGCTGCTGATGTACTGGCCGCTTTGAAAGAAATAGGTACTAGATCTAGCATAAATACTGCAGCTTGCTGCCAGAGTTCCAGGACAGAAACTTGCTTATTTTTTGTGTGGAGGATTTTCTTTATTTAAAAATGGGACTTAACAATCCCAGGGCTGTTCCTCTGAACTGGAGTTCTGTGCAATCTACCTGCTGTCACTGCTTTTTGTGTTTTACTTTAAAAAAAAACAAACACAACTGTTTCTCTCCAGATTTCATTTTGAGATATAGGTTATGTTGCTTCTCCTACTCTTCCTTTCCGTGTGAGAGCCAAAACAACATTACACCGATCTGTGACTTGAATTGCCTACGTGTGCAGTCTTCTCTTCTTTCTTTTTAAACAATTAGTATGGTATACTTTTCCCTGCAGAGCTAACAGTGATTGGGAGTGGGTGGGTAGAATGACTATTTAGATCATGGAAATGATAGGGGAAGGGTTAACCCCTTCATCTCCTAGTGATCTTAAAAGCAGATCCCTGATCTTAAAAGCAGCTGTGTGTGACTTGCTAATTAATGAAAACTCCACCCCCAAACTGAACACCTCAGACCCCACTGAAGATCATGCATCTCCCATACCATATTTAACTTATATAGGGTACTACAAAGTATACGATTGACTTTTAATCACATTGTGGGTTTGGAAAAAGTCAGAGATTAAAGTCTAAAGTTGATAGTAGTAATTGACTGTTGATCTTGGAACTTTTTTTAGTGGCTTATCTGGTAAAGGGGAATAAGACATTCCTTTTAGTTGTCTTGTTTTTATTATGCATTTAAATGACCACATACAAAATACAAATGATGACAATCCAAACCACATTTCACATGTGTATGTCATACATACATCTTAAAACATAAATCTTGGTTTGGTCATTAGACCAGTCATGGAGAGAGAAACAAACTACTACATAGAGTGCCCTAAATATGTCGGGGAAATGTCATGTCTTCCTTCCTCTCTATTCCCTTACAGAAACCATTGGGGTAGCCCTGAAATTAAATTTCATCTCAGGATAAACAAGGACACCTGAGTTTCAGTGGGAATATAACACAAACAATACAACAGTGGGATTCCAAGTTTGAAGCAAAAAGAAATGCTTCCTTGAGGATTGCAGTGGGCTGAGAGACTGGCTATAAATAATTTTTAAAAAATAAACAAACAGTGAGTGTTTTGTATCTGTGGTGTCTGGCTACAGCTTTCGTTAGCTAGTCGCTCACCCTGGCTGTAATGAGTCATTCAGGTGTTTGGCTGGCTGGGTTTCACTCTTCTTCCTCTACCCTTTTAGAAGAATTGACTAGGCATATGGTGAATAAATTTAATTTATCCATATACACATTTATTCATATACACATCTATTTTGCATTCAAAGTATACAATGCTCAGTTCTCCTGGCAACTACCCCCTTCTGATTGAAAATATTGTCTAGTTAAGATAAAATATACAGCTAGGGTTAGAATTAAGTGTTTTATATAATAACACTATCAACCACAAAAAGAAATTAGGATCTGAAGTGTTAGATCAGCAAAAATCTGGTGAAAGAGAATATTTATTTATTTACTGGCATTTATGTACTACTTTCAGGTGAACCTCCCAAAGCTGTTTACATAAATGCCTTGTAAGGGTAAGAATGGATATAAACCCATACAACAAACAACAAAAAGACTCTTAAGAACTAGATCTTAATATGTCTTTAGACTTCCTCTCCTCCCCTTTGAGCAAGATGGTAGCTCTGGCGTACCAATTGGAGAAGGAGGGGCTACCTCAGATGGATTGTGGGGAGCTGAGGTTATTATGATGTGGGGGAGGTGGCAGCTTCTCAAGCCATGCCTCTTCTCTCTTCCCTCAGAGCAATTCTAGTAGGCTAGGCTTGGTGTACTTCCTTTAAGAGAACATGGCTGCCACCTCCTAAAAAGCTCTACTATATTTTTAATATAGAAATGCAAGGTTGAAGTCTATTGAGTGACACTTTACCTACCTTGAAAAAAATAGATTATCTAGAAGAATGATCTTTAGTATAGGTCACGTACTCTTGACTTTCAGAATCCTTGTTGCTCAGTAAGCATGCTGCATTTGCTAGCTGTAGCATTTCTAAATCGTGTAGCCTACAGCAGAGAATGGCAACTTTCAGTGAATGGGTTGCATGCAGCCTTGAGGCTCTTCTGTGTAGCTCACAAACTTTTAAAAAAATGAAATCTAGTTTCTCTGCATTCTAAAAATTCCAGCACTCTGTTTGAAGTGTTGTGTGACCATTTTTGCTGAATGCCTTCCCTGTCACAGCCTATAAAAGTAATTTAATGTGGGTATGTTTTAGAGACTGTGTGCATTCATGCCAGTGAGAGAGCTGTATTAACACATTACCATTATGCATTCAGGTTTATATTCTATAATCCAGGAGCGGGCATTGGGTAGTGGTCACAAGTTTTATCTGAAGTAGTTCTTGAGGAATTTGGGCTTCCCTTCTCCCTCCCTTTGCTTCCAGCTAGGGGTGTGCACGGAACCGCAGAGCTGCGGTCCGGCACTGGGGTGGGGGGTTCCATCAAGGGCGGGGGGGGGGCTTTACTTACCCCTCCCGCGCTTTCCACACACTGCAGCTGTAATTATTCTAATAATCGCTCCTCCGTTGGCGGCTCCTCCGATGGCTCCTCCAGTTAAAAAAATGGCCGCCCCCTTGTAGCCCCGGCCCCCTGCTGCTGCCGCCCCCTTGAAGCCCCCTCCCGCCCCCTTGAAGCCCCCTCCCGCCCCCTTGAAGCCCCCTCCCGCCCCCTTGAAGCCCCCTCCCGCCCCCTTAAATCTCGCCCCGGGCCCCGATCGATAACTTCAGAGGCGAGCGGCGGGGAGATATCCTCCTGCTCCCTTCCCTGCCGGGCTCAGGCTGCAAATGACTTTAGGAAGGCTTCTGCGCACGCAGAAGCCTTCCTAAAGTCATTTGCAGCCTGAGCCCGGCAGGGAAGGGAGCAGGAGGACATCCCCCCCGCCGCTCGCCTCTGAAGTTATCGATCGGGGCCCGGGGTGAGATTTAAGGGGGCGGGAGGGGGTTTCAAGGGGGCGGCAGCAGCAGGGGGCCGGGGCTACAAGGGGGCGGCCATTTTTTTAACTGGAGGAGCCATCGGAGGAGCCGCCAACGGAGGAGCGATTATTAGAATAATTACAGCTGCAGCGTGTGGAAAGCGCGGGAGGGGTAAGTTAAGCCCCCCCCCCCCCGCCCTTGATGCAACCCCCCAAACTCCCCACCCGAACCAAAACCACCCCGTGACCGGACCGGTCTGGAGGCCTTTAGAATGGCCTCCGAACCGATCCGTGCACATTCCTACTTCCAGCCAGTGCTTCAAATCTGATCAGCCGGCTGTGTGGGGGTATGGCTGTCTCTCTTTGGGTGCTCAGGGTTGCTCATCCCCCCCCTTATTTCTAACTTACAAATTTTACATAAAGCATGTAAGCTAAAACAAAACCCAGCAAACGTTTCAGTGTGATACACTATCCTCAGTACTTCATTTAGCATGCCAGCTGAAGGCGCTTAAATACTGTGGCTGAGTATCTAAAAGCAGCAAATGGATAATAGATAACATATTGCAGGTGGGGGTGGGAGAGCAAACCTTCTGCCAAGGAGAGATTAACTCTTCCAGTGACAGATGTCTCTCATGGCTTCTTTCATCTCATCCTTAATGTTGATATTTAGGTTTCAGATGCTCAGTGAACAGCTTCCTTGAGCTTATGTCTTATTAAATTCCCTGCAACAAGCCAATATCAGTACTTTTGATTATGTAACTTTTCCATTATTCCTTCATATGGAAGGAATATAAGGTACAATAGAACATAAAGATTCTGATGCATATAGCTTTTGTTAACTACAGCTCATTTCCTAATACTAAGTGTATCTTGCCTATAACAAAAAGGGAGGGAAGAGTTGTGAAAGTGTTTTCCTAAAGATCTCAAAAATGAGAAGAGTAAAACAGAATATGTAGTTTTTTGAGAAGCTTCTTATTAAATGTCTGGGAAGGGATAGACAACAAGGAATGCACATGATCAGAGGTACATTGCTCTTTAAAAGTGTGAAAAGGGGACAAGTTTTAGCTTCCCAACAAAAGGCACTCTGCTGCAGATGTTCAGCCACTTCCTCCATTTTGTCTTTCATTTTTGAAATTGAGCAGTCTGACCAATCTTGATTGCTGCTAAAAGATAAAGAATAAGATTTGCAGTCATTGTGTTGGATATCTTGTAAAATAAAACTTTTTTAAAAATTCAACAAAAGGGTATTGTGATGTGAGGTATTGGCAGCAGTTTCTTGATGGTAAGCCTAGCCTTGCAGCAACTGTTTTTTTGTTGTTAAATTTCTAAGGCTGCAATTGTAGTCACTTATTTTAATAACTAAAGTAAAAATAAATGCATCAGGCTGTTTGTCTGCTTTTCTTGCTGAAGTGGCAGGTTGCCCATGTGAAATTCTGAAGTCGCAGATTGCCCATGTGAACTTCTATGCACAATTATATGCCTGATCAAGTTGTATATCCAGGTGTCACTTTTCCCTATATCTCAAATGGGGCTATGATTAAGAATACAATAATATTTAAAAAAAACCCTCTTCAGCCCCTCGCCTGCTATCTACCCTGCATCTGACACAGATGGAGTGTGGCCAGCACTGGGAAGTGGGGACGTGCAGCCCTCACCCCTTCTCCCAGCTGGCATTCCCTCAGAGCATGGGAGAGAGAAAAAGCACCCAGCTGATAAATGAAGCACCAAGTGAGAGTAGGTGAGGGGTTGTGCCTTGCACTTCCAGCTGGTGAATGCTTCATTGGGCAGCTGGATGGGGGATGGGGGCAAAGGGTGCCGTGGATGGGGGCAAAGGGTGCCTCAGGTTCTGGTGGTTCAGGGACATTTGTCCTCACTTGTCCAATGTTGGCTACTCCACTGCACTAAACAGTTTTAAGTTTTAACAGTAGTCTGACATGATGCTAGAACTGACAGTGTGGTGCTTGGTGTAGCATTTGCAATTCAGGACTGACTTTTGAAACTATGAATGATATTTTAAGAATTTTATATCACTAAATGCAGTTCTACACTGAACTGAAAGAGATATCTGCCTTTAAATGGAGCTTTATTTTGAAGACTTAGTATGAAAAACCTTTTTATCATATAGAAATGTATATGCTTATACATAGTCATATGACCTAAAGCTCTAAAATTTGGGGGTTGATCAGGATATTACAAAATGTTAATCATTACTGAAGTTTGAACTCTGAACTGCAAAATAACCAATTAGTTCAAAATGTGCTTCAAATCATTAATCACTTATTGATTTTTGGAAGGGGTGGGAAAGACATGAATTGAAAGTAAATGTATGCCAGAACATCACTGAATAGTTGGATTCTGAAATATGCATGCTGTTTGAATCTGAATTTGAAAATTGTGATAAGATGGTATTAAGAATGTTCTGAAGCTGCTTTGGGCTCAATTGAGAAAACACACACTCTTATCTGTTCTCTATAACCAGAAAAAATGTCATTCATGTAGATTGCCAGGATTGTTTAAGGATTTGCTGAGATTTTAGTTATGGGTAAGAGAACTCAGCCTGGAAAGAATCCAGTGTTGTCATGTGCCCCTCAATTTTAGGATAAAGTAGTACTTGTTCCAGGTATTTCCCAAGTGCATCAGTCAGTGGGAGTTCGATGGAACATAGGAAGCTGCCATATAACAAGACAGATCATTGGTCCATCTAACTCAGTATTTTCTGCGCAGACAGGCAGCAGCTTCTCCAAGGTTGCTTAGTAGTCTGGGAGAAGTTCTATTCCTATGAAAATGGTACAGCCTTGATCAGGCATTACTTTCTCTACACTGTGAGAGAGAGCACATATGCCTTATATGAATATTAGGTTGAGATATTTACCTGGTAAGTAACATCTGAGAAGTCCTTTAGTCTAAGCACAGCTTGGAACTGAGAGGTGCTGTGGAACTATAATATAGAAATCTAGGGCTAAAGATAATGGTACTTTACCTTCTTATGTACTTTACCTTCTTGCTGTAACACTTGTTTTGAGTATTATGTTGATTTACATAAACTGGAGGTAAGCTGTGCATGTTTGGGGTTGAACTATCTGCTCCTTGTACTGTTTTCAGATTACATAGTATATATATAAAAGTGTGTCTCTTTCCTAGTTAGGAAAGTTTGTGTTCTAGAGGCAACTGAGTGATTTAATATATGTAGCCTGTAATATATGTAGCCTGTAATCAGTTGTGCTGACTTGGCAATGTAGGATAGTGGATTATGCAAACATTTCAGAAGGTAGGTAGTTCTGTTTAGAAAACAGAACTTAGGCATGGTTGCTGCTTGTTACCGTTGTGCAAAATATCACTCTGAGGAGAGTGGGGAAGAATTTATGAAGTTTTAGTTCATGATTTAGATGCTTCTCTGTTCACTGGTGTTTTCAATTTTCAGTGTGCCAAATGCAGGCAATTCCAATGTATTTAGTGCCAAGAAACTGCATTAATGATTTTCTATCCACCCACCCACCACCGCTGCCTTTTTCTCCCCCCCACCCCACCGCCCACCTGGCTTGCAGCCCAGCTGGCCCACTTCTCACCCCCTGTGCTTTTTCCCCTGAGTAGGAGATCCTCAGATAGGGTGATGTATTGCACATGCTCGAGACAGAACTGGAATCATGTGATTTGATTGAAGGCGTGGTTACCTCGTAGCCCCAGTTCCAGTTCTCTCTCGCTCGGGATAGGACTGTTTGGAGAGAGCTCTGGTCACTCTAGGTATTTTGGTCTCTTTTCTGGCTATTAGTGGCTTATCCTATTGTCTCTACTATCCTTTTTCCTCCTTCCTTGGTTAGTGTGCAAGGGTGGGAAGGGAGCAGTTCTCGATTCGACTTTCCCAAATTTTCCTAGCTCAAACGTAACTTTTCCAGTTCCAATTGCAATTGGCTTCCAAATTCTCCTTTTGTTTTCGTTATTTGCTTACCTAATATGGAAGCGGCTCATGCTGAGGAGCTTATGCAAGGCTCCCTCTCGGAGGGTACGCATCTGCCGCAGGTCCTGGGCAGCTTTGTGACCTCGGCCCCCTTAGCCTCTGCTTCGGTGTCTCACTCCACGGGCGCCATTCCCCTGGCCGCGTCTACAGGCGCTTTACCACCGCCGCCATTCTCTGCTGTGGACCAGCCCCAGGCTGAGATTTCTGCTGAGCCCAATGAGCATCGCCCAACTAAGGCGCTTAAAAAAGTCCAAGCATTTGGCTGACCAGTCCTCACCACCTAAAAAGAAGAAGAAGCGCAAAGACTCGCGCAAGGACTCTAGCCACCTCTCTGAAGGGCGCAAACGGCTGAGCGAGCGGCTGCTGATTCAAGCAGTTTGCTGCCGCTCCAAAACTAAGGCGGGCAAGAATGGCGCGAAGACAAAAGATAAGAACAAGGAGCGCGCCAGGCAGGCGTCTTCGGTGCCTGGAGTCCGGAGCCCGGTGGGCAACGTGCCGGCTCCAGTGCCTATTGCGAGGCAGGATTTTGCGGTTGAGGGGGAACCGGCTGGTCCGCGCTGTCCCCCCCGCTGCCCGAAAACTCTTGCGCCAACTCTCCTGCACAGACGCTTCAGAGCCAAACTGTGAGTAGTGACCCCTTTTCTCCCAGAGCCACTCAATGGCTGCGGGATTTTTTCTCCAGAGAATTTAACTTAGAGCCACCTGCGGCTCAGTTTTCCGTTCAAGGGGAGATTTCTAATGCAGTTAACCTCGAGCCACCTGCGGCTCCGTGCAATGCACTATCGGAATGTGCTGATTTGGTTAACTGTGAGCCACCTGCGGCTCCCTGTATTGGGCAAGAGGAACGGTCAGAGTTAATCGGGGTTAGCTCCAGGATGGGTATTCCCGCTACGCTAGATCAAGGGGCGGTTCCACCTGCTTTGTCCCTGGGGAACAGAGGGCGCAAAAGGGCTAGGAGGCAGGGCACCGATCATCTTTCCTCTTCCTCTCCAGATTCCAGCCCGCGACGTAGGGCTATTCCCCTGTGGGAACGAGGCCTTTTCATTCCCAGGCCTCCCACACGTAGGGCCAAAAACAAGCGCAGACGATGCTCTCCCTCCTCATCCTCGTCCCTCGAACGCTTAAGGCCCCGCAAGCCGCTGCCACCCATTCTCCCTACCCCGCCCTCCCGGCTCCTCCCCCTCCCCCCACCTCCCCCTCCACTCAGAGCACCTGCCCTGCTGGTCCCTCCGTCCTCTTCCGGGGAGGAATCCTCGCAATCCCACTCACTGATTCCTGGGGACCCCTTAGAATCAGAGAAGGAGGAAGGGGAGCTATCCGAAGAAGAACTTGCGCCTCCCATTTCTAACTCGACCAGACTATTTTCCTCCACAGATTTTGAGATATTGCTAGCTAAAGCCAAACGGACTATTAACGACGTCTCTCCTCCGGAGGGTGCTGTTGCTTCCTCCGCTGTTACTCTAGATCAGCAGGTTTTTCCTCCCGCAGACCCGGTTAACCCGGTGGTCCCATTCCCCCCCCCATTCCAGAGAGTTATGTCCTCCGAGTGGCAGCGACCCACTTCCTCCAGAACCATAGGCAGTCTACCAAAGAAACATTACCTGTTGCCATCCGAGGTATCCTCCCTCCTGGCAACCCCCAAAGTAGACCCCACAGTGGCTCAAATGGTGTCAGGCGCTTTGGTTCATTCCGAACACCAGGAACAGCTCAAATCACAGGAGGACAGATGTTGTGATGTCCTTTTGAAGAAGGCACATGAGGCCTCCACCTCATCCATTAAAATGGCCACCACTAACTCCATCTTCGCTCGAGCAACCGTTCTCTGGGCAAAGGAATTGGTTCAGCTGGTCCCTCCAGAACTACCCAAACTGCGCCAGGGCATTAATAAGATGGCCAAGGCCGCGGCCCTCACAGCTGACTCCAGTCTAGACATTATTCAGCAATCATCCAGGGCCATGTCAGCAGGAGTAGCAGTGCATAGGATTTTGTGGTTAAAACCATGGAATGTTGACTCTAAATCAAAACTGGCGCTGACGGCAGCACCATTCACTGGCGCTTCTCTATTCGGTGCAGCATTGGATCCTATCCTGGTGGATACGAAAGATAAGAAAAAAAGTCATGCCGTCCATGAAGAAGGAGTTTCGCCCACCCTTTCGGGGTGGCCACAGTTCCTTTCGATCCTTTAGGCAGCCTTCTTACCAGTCTTCCCACTTCAATCAATCCAGAGACTTCTGCCCCACTTTCTACAGGGGTTCCAATCGAACACAGTGGAGGCAGCGATCCAGAGGTCAGACGCGTGGAACAACTTCCCGCCCCTTCTCGCATTTCCAGCAACGCAAGCAATGACTCCCTGCCAGTGGGGGGAAGACTGTCACACTTCATAATGACCTGGATGTCGACAGCTTCAGACAAATGGGTCATAGACACCATAGCCAAGGGGTACAGCATAGACCTTCTATCCTAACCCCCTTCCCACTTCATCCCCACACCAAGATCTTCCAACCCTCTGAAACATCGTAATGCAGCTTGCAGTGCTTCACCTCCTTCAGATTGAGACTATAGAACCTGTGCCCCTTCCACAGAGGTTCCAAGGAATATACTCCATCCTCTTCCTGGTACCGAAGAAGGATGGGTCCTGGAGGGCGGTACTGGACCTCAAGGCCTTCAACCACTTCGTGCGAAAGAAAAAGTTTCGTATGGAGTCTCTCCGGACCATAAAGGAGGCGGTGAGGAAGGGAGATTACTTGGCCTCAGTGGACCTCTCGGAAGCCTACCTACATGTACTGATCTACCCCACCGATCGAAGATTTCTGCGCTTCGCCTACAACGGAGACCACTGTCAGTATCGTGCTCTGCCCTTCGGACTAGCATCAGCCCCGAGGGTGTTTACAAAACTGATGATATCTCTGGTCTCCTTCCTCAGCCTCCAGGGGGTGGGACTACACCCGTACCTGGACGACTTACTTCTCAGAGCGCCCTCCAGAGGTCAGGCTGTCAAGGATGTTCACACTACCCTGCAGGCCCTGCGGGACCACGGGTTCATGGTCAACACTCAAAAGAGTCATCTGAACCCTTCTCAACAGCTGGTCCACCTGGGAGCTCTATTCAACACCGCACAGAACACGATCTCACTGCCACCAGAACGCAGGGACCGCATTGTCAAGCAACTCCACCCACTCCTACTCAAACCCCGGGAGGATGTGATGAAATTGGCCCAGGCCCTCGGATCGATGAAAACCTGCTTAGACTGCACACCCTGGGCCAGGTGGCACTCCCAGCCCCTACAATGGCTTCTCCTTCCCTGGCAGGATCAAATCATGGCGGCTCAAAGTCATCATATCTACATACCCCAAGCTGTCAAGTCCTCTTTCCACTGGTGGCTGTCGCCTGCCCTCCCTCGCGGGCTCCAACTGATGGAACCCCGCCGAGTGGTAGTCACGACGGATGCCAGCCTGCACGGTTAGGGGGCTCACTGTCAGGGGGCACTCATCCAGGACTCCTGGTCCACAGCAGAAGCGAATCTACCATAAATTGGCTGGAACTCCGGGCAGCATGCCTAGCCCTGCAACACTTCCACCCTGTCCTCCGGGATCAACACGTCCTGCTTCGAACGGACAACATCATGGTCAAAGCCTATGTCAACCGCCAAAGGGGGACAAGGTCATCCTTACTGATGCAGGAGACTGATCTCCTATTCAGTTGGGCAGAATCCAACCTTCTGTCGCTCATAGCCAAACACCTCAAGGGCGACGACAACGAGATAGCAGACTGGCTCAGCAGACAGATGATGGACCCGGGAGAGTGGGCCTTACATCTGGAAGTATTCCACCAAATCACTCGGGTCCTGGGAGTGCCTCTAGTTGACCTCTTCGCCGCTCCAGGCAACAATCAACTTCCTCGATTCTTCGCGAGGTATCACACCCCACTAGCGGAAGGGGTAGATGCCCTTCACTCCTGCTGGCCAAGGGGTCTACTGTGTGCGTTTCCCCCAATCCCAATCATCATGAAGGTCATCCAGAAATTGTGTCTGGAAAAGGCAGAAATGGTTCTGGTGGCTCCCTTCTGGCCTCGACGTCCATGGTTTCCGGATCTTCTCAGTCTGGCGGCCGCCCCTCCATGGCGCCTCCCGAACCGACTGGACCTGCTACACCAAGGACCCGTTCTGCATCCACACCCTCAATGGTTCCAGCTAACCGCTTGGAGGCTGAACGCGCGAAACTAGAAGCCCAAGGATATTCTAGGAGCGTACAGAACACCATCCTGGCCTCCAGGCGGCCCTCCACTGTCAGAGTATACAAAGCCACCTGGTCCGCTTTCCTACGATGGGCCAAAACTCACGATAAGGAACCCCTGGAGGCAGGCGTCCCCGAAGTTCTCGCATTCCTGCAGGCTGGCCTGGACATGAAATTACAACCCAGTACTCTCAGACGACAGGCGTCAGCATTAGCATCGGTACTACAACTCTCTAATTCATCAGCGGTACAGGCACTTCTACACCCACACCTGTCCAGATTTCTGTGGGGAGCAATAAATCTGGCCCCCCCTCCACTCAGACGTTTCCCCACCTGGAACCTGAATCGAGTCCTCAACGCTCTCACGAAGGAACCGTTTGAACCCCTTACGTCGATTCCCTTACGGACCCTGTCTTTTAAAGTAGCCTTCCTAGTAGCAGTGACCTCTGCCCGCAGGGTCTCCGAGTTGGCCGCACTCTCTGTACGAAAGGAGTTCTGCACCTTCAACCCTGACTCTGTCATCCTACGACTGGATCCCACCTTCCTTCCCAAGATTAACTCCTCCTTCCACAGGTCTCAGGTCCTCGTCCTCCCCTCCTTTTGTCCAGATCCAGTCCACCTCAAGGAGAAGCTCTGGCACAAGCTCGATGTGCGGAGAGCTCTAAGGTCCTATATCAAGCGCACAAAGGATATTAGACGGGCGGACGCTCTCTTTGTCTCTTTCCGCTCCGCGAACCTGGGCGACAAGGTGTCTAAAGCCACTTTAGCCAGTTGGATTAAGTCCTGTATCCGGATGGCATATGCCGCTCTTCACTTCCCGCTCCCGGGTGGAGTGACCGCTCATTCCACCAGGAGCACCGCAACATCCACCGCATTTTCGGCTCACATTCCGTTGGTAGAAATCTTCAGGGCGGCCACCTGGTCGTCCATCACACTGTTTATAAAACATTATAAGATTCCTGACTTCTCTCAGGACCAGGCGACTTTCGGCTGCACCGTCCTCCAGCAAGTTGTCTAAGCACATCTGCCCGTCCCAGGTCCTAGGGGGTTGCTTGGGCATGTCCCTATCTGAGGATCTCCTACTCAGGGGAAAAAGAGACATTGGTCTTACCGTGAAGGTTCTTTTCCCCTGAAGTAGGAGATCCTCAGCCCCGCCCAGATGTGCTGTCCGGGTTGGGGTCGGTTCAGCTGTTGAGGGCAGGGACCCCCTTTTGGGGCATTACTGAGGCTGCTCTCAGGGCTCTACAGTTCTTTAGTATACTCCTGTTTGTTCTCTGTGCTATCTGTTTTCATATTGTTGTCTGTTACCTTGAACTTTTCCTACTATTAGTTTTTGAGCTCTCTCCAGTTATTCCTTCATACCTCGCTCTTCATTCCTGGAACTGGGGCTACGAGGTAACCATGCCTTCAATCAAATCACATGATTCCAGTTCTGTCTCGAGCATGCGCAGTACATCACCCTATCTGAGGATCTCCTACTTCAGGGAAAAAGAACCTTCACAGTAAGACCAATGTCTCTTTCTGGCTGGCAGGCCAGCTGGCCTGCTTCTGCTTCTCCTCCTCCCCACTTTTCCTCCCTCCCAGTGCTTGCCGGCTGACCGGAAAGCCGACCCACCACCTCCGCCCGCCCTTCAACTCCCAGCAGCTGCCACCCCCTCCTGGCAGCCGGGCCCTCATCCCCCCTCCTGGGAGCTGGGCCAGCCCGCCGCCACCTCCTGCTCATGCCGGCCGGCATCGCTATTTTCTCCCCTGCCCCTGTCGCTATACTATCCAGCAGCTGCTTCCAAACGCTTGCAAGAACTGCCATACATAGGATTAGCTATGGGAGAATTTAGGAGAATAAAAATTATGGAGTATGTGTTCTTTCCTTGTGTGTACTGTATGCTTGCCAAGGACGCGAGCCAAATTTCATTCCCAGTAACACACGCAGGACTTGCATTTACAGGGAGCAATGCCATCTATCCTATTGGTACTTCTTGTGGAAGAGGCAGGCTGTGTCTGCTTGGTAGAATATTTAATTTTAACCATGTTATATTTTACATGAGAATTGGAAATTTAGTAGTTTACATCTTTTTTTAGCCTACTTTCCAGTGGGCTTATGAGATCACCCGGCATTCTGTGTATGTGTCTGTGTGTTCCCCCTCTATCAACTTTGCAACGCCTGGACCAATATTATTATTATTATTATTATTATTATTATTATTAAACATTTTTATATTAAAATATGAACCAAATTGGGTACAGTTGTAGGGACACATAGGGATACCTCAGTGGCGTAGTTTGTGATGATGCTATCCACCCCAATCCAAGATGGCGGATGTGTAAAAATTTGAGGTGCAGGTGGGCAACTTGTGAACTGCTTAACCAATTTGAACCAAATTTGCTACAGCTGCAAAAGGAATGCCCAAATGGCATGGTGTGTGATGATGTCATCCACTCCAGTTCAAGATGGTGGCCGCGGGAACATCTGAGGCGTAAGCGGGCTAATTTGTGGACTGTCTAACCAATTTTGTATTATTATAGCAGTGGCTTATATGTATAGTTAACAAGAACCGCACAGTCTGGTATGCGGGAACTCAATATTTACTTAAGTGTAACTTTATTGTTAAGGTATTGTAAAAATCAATAACATTTTAAAATGCAAAAAAGTGGTCACTTCATTCCACCGCTCCCAACCTATCTCCTTACCTGCGTTCTTCGCTGAGCCGACAATGACAGCCGAATGCCGCCTCCACACTTTGAACGTCCGAAGGGCACTCGCCTCTTACGTTGACCGTACCTCTAACTTTCAGACTTCCAATTCTCTCTTTGTGCTCCACTCCGGCCCTAACAAGGGCAAAAAAGCCTCTGCTCAGACTATATCCAGATGGGTTGTCCGCACCATCTCCCTGGCATACTAGATCACCAAAAAGTCTCCTCCACCCTCTCTTAAAGCACATTCAACGAGGGTGGTTGTGACATCTACTGACTTTGACAGAGCCATTCCTCTAGATGATATCTGCCAGGCGGCTACGTGGGCGTCTAAGCACTCTTCATCTAAGCCCTGGATGTCCAAGCCAGAAAAGACACAGTGTTTGGCGGGGCGGTGCTACAATCCATCTTCGCCTGATCCCGCCTCCAGGTGAGCAGGGCATGGGTGCAGCTTGCTATGCACCCATTCGTGTAAAGCACAGAGACCACGTCGAAGAATGACAGGTTGCTTACCTGTAACTTGGGTTCTTCTAGTGGTCATCTGTGCTCTTACATGCCAACCCATCCTCCCCTCTTCTCATGTCTTTTCTGCTAGTCTCTTTCAGATTGCGGACTCAGAAGACTGGAGAGGGAAGCCCGCGCAACCGGCTATATACCGAGGGGGCAGGGCTACCGCCAAAAAGCAGTTCTCTAGCTTGGAAGCTCTGATGTGGTCTCTGCGCAGGTGCAAAGCCTGTTCGTGTAAGAGCACAGATGACCACTAGAAGAACCCAAGTTGCAGATGGAGCTGAAATGGAAAGTATCACAATGCAAGAATATTCCAATTCACCCAGTAGGAGGCACCATACATAGACAAACTTTCTGAAGCTCTTGGGACAAGATGCAAAATAATCTAGATTGTACAATATTTGGATCAAAAGTGGGATTCTGGGATCAACCAACAGAAAAAGTCATATCTGGCAAATCTTTTACAAAGGGATTATGTGTACATAAACTATAACACAGCAAGTGATGTGGAAACTATTGCTTTCTTTACTACTGTTATACTTACCGAAGCAGGATCTTGGCTTAAAGGAGAAATTACTGAATGCATCTAAGTCAGATTACCTACAAGACTGACACTCCAGTAACAATATAAGGTCATCTACTCAATTTAGCAGTCATCTGCATTTATATTTGGCAAGAAGCACATCAGCTTTCATTATATGGTGTGCATACTATTCATTGGGGCCCATTGTGATGGTCTTTGGGAATTACACTTGTCCTTTCTGGGAAATGCTTCCATATTTCCATCATAGAAATCACACTTACAGTATTATGTAATGAGGAATTCTTTGTACTTGGCTGAAATGAACCAGCTACCTGTCAGATATGAGTTCATGAAAGACAAATTTGTTTTGAAGGGAGCAGAACAGACAATCAAATGGATTCTGATTACAGCCAGAGATGTGAGTTTTCCAGAAAAGGTTGAATTGAAAAACTGTATGAAAAAGTTTTCCCTTGCAAATTTCCCTCTCATTTGCATCAATTTGTGTTCGTTTCCCCCCTCAAAATTACCATATGACTTTTTCTGATGCCTTAATTAGGTTACATCTAATCTTGTGTGGTGTTTAAATAGCCTTTTTAAAATGTTTGAACAATCTCAAATGTATTTCAAGCAGCCAAGTAAAAAGTTTAGAAATCTCTGATTACAGTTTAGAGTTTCTAAATGCAGGAGGTAGGAAGGAAGATTAACCCAGGGTATTACAACATGAGCTACAACATAATTGTGCCACTTCTCCTTATATATGCAAATGGCAACCTAAGGATGGGCAACAAAGCAGTTCTTGCAGATGTGTTGACAAAGGGTGTGAATTGTCCACCAAATGGAACATCCTGTGACAGCTGGCTAAGCCCTAGTTATTTAAGATGAAAAACCTGCAGGAGCTGGAAACGCTGAGCTGGCATTTCTGAAACGTGTAATGAACTTAAGCCCTTTGGCAGATAGGGCTTTTTAAAAAAATTATAAATATAGAGAAAAATTGAAGACATTTAAAATCTCATCCAGTCAAAAGAATCGTGGAAGATAGAACTGTACCAATTCCCAGAAACTGGATTGCTTTTCTAACTTTTTGTCAGATAACAAGCCATACCAGATGCATTTCTTCTCAAACCATCCTATTGTAAGTGCTCCTTGAGGCAAAACAATAATAGTTGCTGGTGGATTCTAAAACAACCTCCAAACATCAAATCCTGCTTTGGATATTCTTAGCTACAGAGGCAAACCACGAGGAAAGGCTTGTGTTGCACAGCAAGTGCATCACTCAGAGAATGTTGTGATATCAACAAGTGATAACATGTTTTGGTGCTTTTTATTAATGCGAGTTGACAAAATTAATTAAAAGAAAGTGTGGATGAAGGCAGGCACAGGGAAATGTCTCACATCAAGGAGAAACTAACCTTGGCTAAAAGTATTTCTTTGCTACCATGCAGTAATGGGGCAGGGCCGGCTTTTGTGAGGAAGCAAGAAGTTGCATCCGGTAAGAGCTTGCTGTGGGCGCAGAGCACCACCCACTGGAGTCTGGGAAGGTGCCGATGGAACTTGAAGAAAAGCAACAGGCTTTTCTGTCTCTTTCTTCTCTGCAGCCAAGTGGATTCCGAAGTGGATTGCAATACAAAGACAGACAGACTCCTCCCAGCTGCCAGTGCCCTCTACTCAGTCTGAGTCAACAAGTCATCAAGTCAAAACAAAGGGACTCTCAAACAAACTTGACCAGATGCACGTAGAAAGAGGCTCTCCTCCTCCCCTTGATTGCTCTCTGGGCTAGACTCTCTGTACATGCACATAGTCACTCCTCACCTCGTGTGAGGCTCTTCAGATCAGAGTGAGGAGAAAGGAGACATGGGGAGCAAGACCACAGGCACAGTCTCATTTCGAAGAGAAAGCATCCTTTACCATTCCTATTTCAAAAAACAGTAAGCAGAAATGGAGGGGTGCTTATGGGGGATTGTTCTGTGAAATGGGGAGATACCAGGCATGGAATCACTCTGTTTCTGTGATTCTGGGGGTGGCAGAGTATTGAATGCAAAACATGCAGTGCCTGTAGAATCCAGGGCAAAAATGCAGTATGTTTTAGTTGCTTAATGCAGTATAATGTTCAATTTAATTTTCAGTATGATTATTTTGAGTTAATTGAGTAGAATTTACAGGCATAGGTAGGGACTATTTTTTAAAGGGTGAAAATAAGGAACAAGGACTGCTTGAGTGTTTTGCCTGCTTAATCATGAATGTATCCACAAAATTGAGATTAATTGGCACAAAGAAAAAAGCCTGTGTATGATCTTGTGTAAGTTTCAATGATGAGATAGAGGGGAGTAAGAAGGATTTTGTGAGTGGTTGTTCATGCTGGCCAGTGAATTGCTGTAATGAATACCTTACTTATATGTTACACCTTAGTTTAAAGAATATACATACAGATCTCTCTCTCTCTCTCTCTCTCTCTCTCTCTCTCTCTCTCTCTCTCATTCAGTTCTAGACATGTAAAGGTAAAGTGTGCTATTGAGTTGGTGTCTACTCCTGGTGCCATCTCCTGTGCAGTATGAGATGATGCTTTTCAGCATCTTCCATGTAGCATGTGTATAAATGTGGTTTAGTGGTTAGAGTGCTGGACTAGGGTTGGGGAGACCTGAGTTCAAATCCCAATTCAGCCATGAAACTAGCTGGGTGACTCTGGGCCAGTCACTTCTCTCTCAGCCTAACCTACTTCACAGGGTTGTTGTGAAAGAGAAACTTAAGTATGTAGTACACCGCTCTGGGCTCCTTGGAGGAAGAGCAGGATATAAATGTAATAATAATCTGTAAGGGACAGAGGAGCCATGTGATTTCATAACCCCATGAGAAATGAACCTGTTCTTCTATATGCCATAAATAATATAGCTTGAGAGGCAGATACTTCTCTCTTCTGGAGACCTTACTTCTTGTAAAGTCAGAGCCAGAGGTCAGGGGCTGGAGGTGAGATATAATGTTTTTGTGTGCCACACTGTGCATGGCGCATTATTTGCGTGTAGGAACACAGGAAGATAGGAACCTGCCATATACTGAGTCAGACCATTGGTCTATCTAGCTCAGTATTGTCTTCACAGACTGGCAGCAGCTTCTCCAAGGTTGCAGGCAGGAATCTCTCTCAGCCCTATCTTTGGAGAAGCCAGGGAGGGAACTTGAAACCTTCTGCTTTTCCCAGAGCAGCTTCATCCCCTGAGGGGAATCTCTTCCAGTGCTCACACATCAAGTGTCCCATTCATGTGCAACCAGGGCAGAGCTTGCTTAGCTAAGGGGACAAGTCATACTTGCCAGCACAAGACCAGCTCTCCTCCTATTGTATCAGTTTGAATCTGTAACTGACATTTCCATCAGTTCCCCCTAATTGTCCTTTCAAGTGGCAATCACAGAAGCTGATGACAAAGGTGTGCTATCCCTTTAAATGCCACAGGCCTTGGACGGTTCTAAGCCAGGCCTGCCTTCTGACAGCTGGGATGGATTCTTCAGCCTTGAATTTTTCAAGCAGGCTTGGCTGCTGTTCCCTGATGGCTTGCTTGAATTCTTGCAGTCCTCAATCTGGTCTCTCTTTATTTTATTTTATTTATTTATTAGATTTATATACCACCCTTCCAAAATGGCTCAGGGCGGTTCACAACATGATAAATAATTAAAACAAATTAACTATTAAAACTGGGTAGCCATTACCCAGGTCATCAGTATCTAGCCAGCAATGACTCTCTTCCCTGGTAAACTGACTTCCTGAAAGGGAACAGGCACCTTAGCTCTTTGCCTGCCCTTCCTCCTTCAGCTCTGACTCCATCTTCAGCCTTCTTCCTAAGTCTTCCGTCCCATACATTATCTTCCACCCAATCTGCCTGAAACCCACTAGGACCGGGGAGACCAGAGTTCAAATCCCCATTCAGCCATGAGACTTGCTGGGTGACTCTGGGCCAGTCACTTCTCTCTCAGCCTAGCCTACTTCACAGGGTTGTTGTGAGGAGAAACCTAAGTATGTAGTACACCACTCTGGGCTCCTTAGATGAAGAGCGGGATATAAATGCATAATAATAATAATAATAATAATAATAATAATAATAATAATAATAATACATAATTATATACAATGTTATGTAAATAATTACATAAAATCTTTGTGTATTAAATTTTGAATACACACTAATTGTATTTCAAATTTTTATTCTTCACGATAACTAAGGGCGCTCAACAGAGTGTTGCATCAGGGCGCCAGATCCCCTAGAGCCGGCCCTGAATGGGGTATGATAGTGTGGATTGCTTTTCGTGGATGCAACAAAAAGACCACGTGGAAACAGCTGCTCCAAAAACTTGGGAATAGTGAACTAACAAAGAGGGATGCAGAGAAGCTTTTCTGAAAGTTGTTCTCTGTACCAGAAATGAACAATTGTAATGTAATCCAAGTTGAATTGCTCTAGAGCAGTGATTCTCAACGTGGGGTCCACCAGATGTTGCTGAACTACAACCAACGGCATCCCCAGCCACAATAAATTTAGCAGCATCTGACAGACCCCACATTAACAACCACTGCTCTAGAAATGCATATCTCCAGAAACACTGGCTGATGTCCAAACTAACCATCTGCTGATATGCCAGTGTTTTCTGTTGTCTGTTTTCAGCAATGTCTCCTTTCTTCTGCAGACTCTTGAAGCTATCTCACTGAGGGTTGGGGAACCTCTGGGAGAAAGCTTTGGGAGGGGTGGCTGCAGAGGGAAGGAATGAAGCTGAAAAGTGCTCCTCCTGCCATGGAAAGTCCTGTCACATTGGCAGAGGGTTATTCTGTATGTCTGCCACTACCTCCAATATCTCATGTTCAACACACACACACTACCAAATGACGGTGTTGCAGCAAGCCACCAAACCAAAATCTGTTCTATCAGATTGTTTCTCCTAAAACAAGGTGCTGGAAAATGGAAGAAAGACAGCTATCCTCAAAGCTTGGATTACTCCAAGTCCAGATTGTTGCAAGAAAG
The DNA here is from genome assembly GCF_027244095.1 of Hemicordylus capensis. NCBI lineage: Eukaryota > Metazoa > Chordata > Lepidosauria > Squamata > Cordylidae > Hemicordylus > Hemicordylus capensis. The sequence goes on from NC_069661.1 coordinate 136,441,011, forward strand.
TTATTTCATGTGGATTTATGAAAAGATGCACGTTTCATAATTGCAAATGAAGAAAAGAGATCCTTGCATGCTGAAACATGCAAGTGTACTGATTAAAGTGCGTACAAATAATTTTTTTTAAAGCCTTGGACAATTTTATGGGCAGAAGATCTTTTATTCTTATACTGTATGTATGGTAATTTGCTTTGTGATTAGTTTCCAAAGAACTTGGAAGTTTGCCCATTTTATGATTGGGGGGTTTAATAACCTTTTGCACTGTGTTTCAAAGTAATATACAAAAATGGACATATGCTTTGAATCAAACTAATATACAACATTGAACTTAAGTTTTCTGGTGTTAGTAGATGTAGAAAACACAATAAATAGGCACACACAGAGTGTAGTTTATTCCTTTCCACTTAGCAGGTTATAATAATCAACAGTTTTCAGTTTCAGCATACCCATATCCTTTGGAAAAAGTTGTTTGCCAACTTTTCTTCCAAAAATGCTTTTCACATTTTCTGTTGTAGTATGCGGTGACAATTTATACGAACATTAATAGGTGGTGAATGATAGTGTTTCTGGCTTATGTTACTTAATGTATGTACTGAGATTACAAACCCCGGCTATTGACATAGTTTCCTACTTTTTGAATCCTTTATCTGTTGAGTGCTAGCAGCTATTAGCCACCAGGGGCTATTTGTCCTAATTTCTGTGAGACTTCAACAGATTTGGACTACAGGCTAGATGAATGACCTAGTTATGCTCCATTGATTAATTGCTTGAAAATTGAGGCTGACACTCTATGAGATGGTGACAAATCCATTTGTTTAAACCTATGTCTATCCCATTCATGTATTCATTCATGTATAAAATGTGGTGTGTGTCTTTTAGAGCAACGGGGCACACAGATGGTAGGTGCTAACCTTTCCCTTCATCAGTCCTTTGTGGGTCCTAAAGGCTCTGGGCCTTGGTTCTGTAAAAGGATACATTTTTCTGTATTTGAAACACTTCTATTCCATCTACTAACAGAGGTTCTCTTAAAATATGTGTTCCTCCCTTCCCCCTGTGCTCTAAAATCTTCTGGAGAGACTTGTGTTTTGGGGTCCCCACCATTTAAAGTGCAATGGTTGGCTGGTGGGCCTGGGACAATCTCAGTCTCTGATCTGCCAAATTTGAAAATTCAAAAAAATAGTTCTTTTTGTAATTGCTGCTGGTTTTGAAGCGGAACTTTATACATGGCATTTTATAAGTCCTGTATTTTATAATAGTAGTTGTAGTTCTGTTGTAAGTATAGTGCTGTGAACTTAAGCAATCTTTATAAGCTTAGAAATATTTTTGCTAATTTTAATTTTAAAGATTTTCAGTGCCCATGGGACAAAATGTGATGCAGAAACTGCAGTACACAGACATTAAAAAAAGAGGGCGATCTGAGTGCTGCAGTATGAAAGAATGACCTTAACTTTTAGCAGCAAGCAGGAAATGAAAATGGACTGTGAGAATTCTGTTTGTGGAACATTGGAGGTCATACACACTTGTGCTGGGAGAGAACAGGTACCAGCACAGATCTATATAGTTAACTGTATGTGACCTTTGGAGGAATGAGGTATTTAAGATGCAAGGAGATAGATGTTAATGCAGACTTTATTTTAAAATGTTGCCCTAATAGAAAGCTTATGCTTTGATACATCATCCAAATGTTTAATACAAATAGATGCTGGCATGATTGGAGGCAATTGAACAAAACAGGTTTTATAAACTGATGTTTGTGTATCTGTACATTGTTGGCACATGCTGGACATGCACATTGCAGTTGTCCAACACTTGCATTTCTGTTGAGATGTATTTTAAAGTTGGATATCCATATATTACCTATGTGTTTTTAACCTCTAGAATGTTCATTGTTTCATTCTCTTCCCCCGGCCCCACTCCCTTTTTTGTTTCCAACTACTTCAATGTTTGTAGAATAGGAACAGAGTAACGATCCACACTTTCAACTTTGTTTCATAAATGGTGAGTCAAGAATAAGGCAAGGAGAAAAGGGGGAATAAGTTTATATTAATGCAGATGTGTGATATAGTCTTTGAAAAAAGAAATACCTATACAATATTGTCCCTGAAGTAGGAGTGTGCACGGTTCGGTCCGGGCACAATAGAAAAGACCGCCGGACTGGTCCGGATGGGCGGGGACTGTTACTTTAAGCAGGGGGGTGGTAGTACTTACCGCCCCCCCGCCGCTCTTCCTCTTCCGGTGCTGGTGTTTTGAAAAATCTTTTTGGGGCGGCAGAGTTCCTCCCTGCCGCCCCTGTCCCCGTCGTTGTTTGTAAAGGCTTAAAAGAGACGAGCGCTAGCGGCGCACATGCGCCCTCCTCGGCACGCGCGCTCGTCTCTGACGCTGTCGCGCGCGCCGCATACATCATGGCGCACGCGCAGCAGCGTTAGAGACGAGTGCGCGCGCCGAGGAGGGCGCATGTGTGCCGCTAGCGCTCGTCTCTTTTAAGCCTTTACAAACAATGACGGGGGCAGGGGCGGCAGGGAGGAACTCTGCCGCCCCAAGAAGATTTTTCAGAAGACCAGCGCCGGAGGGGGAAGAGCAGCAGGGGGGGGAGTACTACCACCCCCGCTTAAAGTAACAGTCCCCCCCGTGCTGGACCGGGGGGGTGGCACTGGACCATGCACACCCCTACCCTGAAGCTCTTTCAGACTCCAGATGCTCAACACAAGAGTTTTTATGGCTGAATAAAGAACTGATGATCATCTTCATGGAACCTCTGGGATCTCTCCCCGCCACCTTCCCCTTGTATTGGCTTTCTGGTGCTTCCTGTTACCTAGGTGGTTCTTCTCTCACTGCAAGTCAATCGAGCAGAAGCTGGGCAGCCATCTGTTGGGAATGCTCTAGTTCTGGGTTCCTACATCAGACTGGAAAAATGAGATGGCCTAGAAAGCACCTTCAAATCCTATGATTCTGTGATTTCAAGTGCCATAACAGGGATCAAGGGACCCAATAGTTATAAGAAGGGTTTTTGAAATGTTCAAAAAAGCAGCTAACATTTTTAAATCTGGGAAGAGTTTCTTAAACATGTTCATTACCACAGGTCATGTTGAGCAGGGTAAGCTTTTAGATTAAAAATGCCTGCATTAAATTGGAAAAGGAACATTATAATAGTTTGTTTCCAAATGGTCCCAATGTGTTTTGAGGTGAAAACCCCTCAAAACATGTTAGGACTGTTTGGAAATAAGCCATTATGTTGTCCTATAGCTAGTTGTGTTTTAAATTGTATACACCCTCTAGAGATGCACATATCAGGTGGTATATAAATATAATAGATGAATAAATAAAAAGTCAGGTACTATAAAAATTAAAAACATAAAGGAATTAAAATTTTAAAAAGTAAAGATGACAAGACAAAAAGGGGGAGAGAGCACGAGCGGAAGAATGGGATGCTATGATGCCCATTCAGTTGGTGTGTTGCTGCTTGCTGTAGCAGGCATCCAGGATTGGTGATAGCAGTTTTTTTGGCTGTGCTGGCTGACAGTCACACACGTTCATTGTGTGTGTGTGTGTGTGTGTGTGTGTGTGTGTGTGTGTGTGCGCGTCAGCCAACACAGACAGACACCTCTGCCTGTATTAGGCAGTGATGTATCACCCGAAGTCAGGCAGCAAGTATCATGACAGCTGTCTTCCTAGCAGTGTGAGTGCTGCTCAAAATATTTTGTGTGCCACTTTTGGCAGCCGTGCCATAGTTTGCTGACCCCTGTGTTAGAGCATCACTGACAGATACTCTAGAGCAGGGATTCTCAACGTTGGGTCCCTAGATGTTATTGGACTTCAACTCCCGTAATCCCCAACTAAAGGCCACTGGGGTTGAGGATTATGGGAGTTGAAGTCCAATAACATCTGGGGACCCAACGTTGAGAATCCCTGCTCTAGAGCATCTTTGACAGATGCCTCTGAAAACCTTCAGTGAAGGAGAGTCTACCAGCAAAAGAGGCAAGCTGTTCTACTGTTTGAACAATCCTTAGGAAATCATTCTTATTGATTTTTTTATTTGATTTAAACTATTTTTATATCCCATCCCTCCAGTGCAGTACTGATTGGGGTGGCTCGCAAAAATAAAAAATAAATTAAAATAAAAACAAAGCATATTGATAGATGCTTATTATGGTACTTGACCAGAAAGTTCACAATAATTACAGGTGAACATCTACCTAATAAGCTAAACGTCTTTGCCTAACCAGTTGAGGGAGCCTTAACCATTACTTGATGGATTTGATATGCAATAGTGCAGAATTTAGCAACACAAGAATTAACAAAAGCACTGTTATCAGCAGAAAGCTATGTTACATAAAATTCTAAGGATCTTCCCAGTGAATCTGTTAAAAGGGGTAAAATCAGTTTGCTATGTGGAGTGCTATAAAAAACACAGTGAAGTAATGTGCGCCATATCTTCCACTTGTCCTGAATTGCAGGGCACCTGCATAGATGGCATATCTTTTATATCTGCCGTCCAGCCATACCAATGGAAAAATATTGAGAAGGGCCAGGGTATAAGCTCTCTGATGGGCATGTCAAGTTGGAAAGATAACGTTGAGGATAGACCTATACTCTGAATTTAAACTCACACTCTTTCCATGTGTGTCTGTTTTCTAAAATGAATTCAGTCTAGATGTATGATAGTTCCTCCCCACCTCTTTTAAAAATAGTTTGCAATGATAGCATGAAATACAGTCAAATTACACTTCTCCAGTTACAGTAGTACTATAAAATAAACAGGGAAACTTTTCTTGTGCAGAAGAGGGGAAGGTATAAAGTCATATCCTGAAATCAGATGTGTTAAAGCACTGGGTATTCTTTTCTAATCATTGTATTTCTAGAGACCAGTATGACTCATTGCTAACTTCATGTTTGTATTTCAGTATTTGATTTATTTAAAGAGTACTGTGCAACCAGAGATTCTTTGGTGTAACTGTTGCTATGACTTCAAAATATTTCTCTGAATATGCTTGTTCATAAGTTCTCATAATGTAGCATCAGAATGGTATTCACAAAAATATATGTTATCCATGAGAGTAGTTCTTAATAAAATGCTTTGACTTCTCATTGTGGAAAATGTGTGTATGTTCACTGCAATGTCAGCTGCTTCCAGTTTCCTGTGGTTTGTAAATATTAGTCTGGCTCAATTCTTAAAGGTAGATGGGCACTTTCAAAGCATTGCCTTAAAACCAGATTCTTTTTTTAAAAATGTCATTTTTGAATGAAATGCTGTTTGAAGTATCTATATATGGGAGGTTTTGATTGCTTTTTTCAACATCAACTTTTATTATTAGCAAAACTATACAGGACAAGATATTAGACACTTTCACAATCATCAATACAAAGTCATAAACACATCTAGAAGAATATCTTAAACAATCTTACATCCTTATAAATGGTTATTTAAACTTTGCATGGTTAATTTAATCGTAATATTACAAAATTATTCTATTACATTTGAAAAACATAAAAAGAAAAATTCTCTAAACTTTCTGAATCATAATTATCCAATTTCTCCAAGACCTGTTCCTTTAGACTTAATTAGAAAAAAATCTGTGTTCATATCAATATTGCATTTACCATTCCAGTATTTAATAAAGGTGGCACTGTATACTAAGACTTTTGTCTTCCATCTCTTATTTTTACAGTCTGTTGCCATAATTGATCAAGTTTCCAAGCCTATTGATTCACTCTTTACTTGTTGGCTGCTTACTGTCGCTCCAGTTTTTGCATGCCTCTAATTTTACTGCCGTTAATAAATTAAACACATATGGCATATATCACTGCCATATATCACATATGGCATATATCACATATATCGCCTCGCCCGGCTTCCCCTGCCGCCTCCTCGCTTTGCCCGTCCGTCCGGCGTTGGCGTCGACGCTAATATAATTCATAATCTGTACTTAACCTGTCATTTTCTTGATGTTTATCTAAATTAAGCCATAGCACCACGTATGTCAAAACCTAATTCTGGAACAGTAGTACCTTAAATACAGCTAACACTGATACAATTGTGATCCAGAAGTAATTGATAACCAGATAAAGCAACTTTTAGACCAGGATCTTCCCAAATATTAAGGTTGACATTTTTTGCCTCTCATAAGCTCCTCTTCTTCCCCATGGTGTTAAAGTCCCTGGTTTTACTCCCTGACTTCTGCTGTTTATGTGGTTTTTATGTTGCTTCTCTTAATTTTTATTCTATTTTATTGGTGGTATTTTGATGATAAAGTTGACAATTTGTATTTTGTCTTAGGCCACGTAAAAGGCATTATATGAATGCAAGTAAATTAAATTTGTTTTTATTTACTTAGTTCACTTATTCTTGTAGAGTGAGGTAATGACAGATCTCAGTTTCTCTGGACTCTTATTCTCTTTTGTCTAATTTATGGAGAATAGACTTGCTAGTCTGTTGCTAAGGCAAAATTATTTTGTGGCAACTTAATCTATTAAAACTTTGTTAGCCAACATCATTAGATATATGAAGCAGACAGTGAAGGCGTGTAGCACCCATCCATACAACTTACTAGCCACCTGTCTGTGCATACTACTGTAGGTAACTTTTGACACATCAAAATTTGGAATGGGGGAAACTATTCTCATCCTATTCTCATTCAGGCTAGTTCTTTCCTTTATTGTTCTAACGGGAATTTACCAAAGTGATTTTTAATTTACTAATTGATGAGGTAAAATTTTGTGTTTTATCTTTTTAAAAATTTATTTAGCACATTTATTTACCACCTGACTTCCGTAGACTCTAGTTGGCTTACATATATTTAAACAACAACAAAAACAAGAGAAAGGGGAAAAACCATTAAAAACTAAAAGCCTGGCAAAATAGATAAATTTTCAAAAGTTTCTTAAAGGACAGAAGGGAGGTGGCATTACAAATCTCAGGAGGCAGGATACAATAGAGAAGGCCCACCTGAGACGACCTAACAGGGCAGGTCAAAGTTGGATGAGAGAGGTGGTCCTGAAGGTATACAGGTACCAAACCCTGAAGGATTTTATAGGTGACTAGTATCTTTCAGACATCTGGCTGGGTCTGCTGCCGCCTCGCCCGGCTTCCCCCGCTGCCTCCTCGCTTTGCCCGGCCGTCCGGTGTCGGTGGCGGCCGCTTGTCCCCGGCCTGCTGCCGCTCCTCCCCCCTCCCGGTGTTGGCAGTGGCCGCTTCTTCTCGGCCCGCCGCTTCTCCACCACCCGGCCAACATGGCGGCCGGCGCCTGCGTCCGTGTCTCCCTCGCTGTGTTCTGCGCATGCGCACCACGCATGCGCAGAACACCCGAAAAAGACACGGACGCAGACACCAAGCATCTTATTATATAGGATAACCAGCACTTTGAATTGGACCCGGAAGCGAACTGGCAGCCAATGTAATGACCACAACAAAGGTGAAACATGGTCATATTTTCTGCTTCCCATAAGCAGCCGGACTATGGCGTTTTGGGCCAGCTGAAGTTTTTGAGTTGTCTTCAAATGCAACCCCAGGTAGAGTGTATTGCAATAGTCCAACCGAGAGGTGATGAGGGCACGAGTCACGGTTGCCAGGGCCAGTGGTCCCTCTAATTTTTTTTCATCTCTGTGCGGAATGAGTTTTGTTCTGGGCGGCAGTATCAAGGCAGTGTGTGTGCACCTCCATTCAAAGTGAACCTTCCTGAGCAGGATCTAAAATGAACTGAGCGGACATCCAAAAACTTGTGAGCGCACGCACGTGCATACACCTTAGAGGGAACAGTGGCCAGAACCTGCTGGTCAAGGTAAGGCCACAGTTGGCACACCAGACAAAGCTGCACAAAGGTTTCCCTGGCCTCAGCTTCCACCTACTGTTCCAACAGCAGCCATGAGTCCAGGATGACCCCCAAATCACGAGCCTGCTCTTTCAAGGGGAGCATGACTCCATCAAGGAAGACACTCTAAACCAGAACCTGGCCAGATTGAGGACTAAACAAGAGCAACTCCGTCTTGGAGAGATTAAGCCTGAGCTTGTTTCGGCCTATCCAAACCCTTACTGCCTCCAGACACTGTGTCTGGGTCTTCTTTTCTTGGTAATTGGCTCTATTGATCACACTCAGGCAGGCTTCCCACTTCAGCAGTATGCTGAAAGGTTCCCTTTCTGAGGGACCTTTTTCAGAATCAAGGGGCAGAGACCCCAAGAGGGTGATCTCCTCAGTCTCTAAGAGACCCCATTTGGTTTCTCCTCAGCACGATTACGTGCCTGGCATGGGGCTGGGGCTTCTAACCACACAATTATTACCACTCTTTTTTCTGCCAAACTTTCCCCCCTCCAAAAAAGGTGGCTAGAATAACCAAACATCTGAAGGAGGTGGAGGGAGCCAAAAAGAAAAGGAAGGCTATATGCACCTCTGGGAGGCTGCTCCCTTAAGCGAGAGGCTGCAAATTCAGGGGGTTTGCAAACATCAGCCTTCCCAGTTCCTGCCAAAAGCTCCTGCTGAAGCTCTGTTGGCCATTTTGAATATGGCTTGATCTGCAGTTTAACCCATCAGCTGTGCTGCAGCCTCCATTTTGGGAGTTGATATCCATCAAGGGTCTAGCTTGCTAGTCCCTGTCATGAGTGTAACCCTGGCACCAGTCAGAAATGTGGAGCCCAGTCGAGCCAATTCACTGCATGACGACCCCCCCCCTCCAATTTTGCCACATGACCCTCCTCTGGGTCCGATTTCAGTGCAAGATCCCTGTGGGGTTTAATTCTGCCGCCGCCCACAGCACCGTCACTACTACCATCCTGGGACAAGGGACATGAGTACTGTTCCTGCCTTGTCGGTGCCATCTGTGCTTCCACATGATATTTCTAAATGGCTAGAAGAGTTTATTGTAAAACAGTGCCTTGCCATTGTTTCTCCCCTAGTTGCCTCCCCCAGTCCCTCCTGCCTTGCCTGACCCTTCTTTCCCTGTCATTCCTGCTCCTGGGCCCTCTGCACCTGGGTCACAGCTGCCTGCCCCTGTGCTACCTCGCTGTCCTTTTTCTTCATCCTCAGACTCTAGCCCCACCAGATGGGCTGTTCTGTGGGGGGAAAGGGAAAAATTATTGTCAAAATGGAGGAGGCTAAAGAAGGGTGACACTTTGCTCTTCACCACCCTCATCTGAGGGGCCCAGAGTTTCTAAATGCACAAATGTGTTTGTTCCTGCACCTATTATTCCTGAGGTACCTGGATCTGTAATTCCTGGGCCTGGACTCCCTGGCCAGCTGGCTTCACCTATAGGACAGCAGCCTGTACCTTCCCTTCTTTGCCAACCAGCGCCACCTCGAGGCCAGCAGTCTTATTCAGTGCCACTGTTTCCAGATACTTAGTTATCTGAGTCTGAGAAAGATTGAGGACAGGGGTGTAGCTATAATTGGGCGAATGGGTTCAAAGACCCCGAAGGCTTTCACCCCATTCACCCCTCTAGAGCCCATGTGCAGCAGATAGTCTAGATACTCGAGGAGCATGGCTTCGTCATCAACCTTCTGAAGAGCCATTTATGTCCATCACAGTGCCTCCAGCATCTGGGCGCACTATTCCATACGCAGGAAGCTACTGTCTCGCTTCTGTTGGAATGCTGGCAGAAGATTGCTGCCTCAATCGTACTCCTGTTGTCCAGACGCAGGGCAGACTCTGGCTCAGCTCATGGGGTCAATGATTGCTTGTTTGGAGTGCACCCCTTGGGCGAGGTGGCACTCCAGACCGCTTCAATGGACCATCCTGCCTTTTCAGTCGGCCATTATGGATAAGAGGCACCTGATAGTGCAACTTTCTCACAAGGTCAAGGAATCCTTCCTCTGGTGGTTATCTCCAGCCGTGGAGGAGGGTCTTCCCCTCTAAAATCCACGCAAGATGGTCACCACTGACGCAAGCCTCTCTAGTTGGGGAGCCCATTGCTTGGAGCTGAAGGCAGTTCGTCTGGCCTTGCATGTCCTAATAAGGACCGACAATGTGACAGCCAAGTCCTATGTCAGCCATCACGAGGACACAAGATCACAGGCCCTTATGAGAGAGGCCAACCTACTCTTCACTTGGGTGAAGGTTCATCTTTGTTCAGTGAACCTAAGCGGTTCAGCAGATCTGCAGGCAGATTGGCTGAGTCAACAATGGATAGATTTTACAGAATGGCCTCTGAATCCAGAGGTCTTTGCTCAGATTGTGGAGGTGATGGGTCTTTCTGAACTGGACCTGTTTGCATCTCAGAGCAGCACTCAACTTCCCAGGTTTTCCCACAAGGTTCTAGTGCTACCAGGTAGAATAAATAGATACTCTCACATCACCATGGCCACCTGGGCTTCTTTGCGCATTTTACCTGTCACAAGCCTCAGGTCTGTCATCAGGAAGCTGCTGTCAGAAATCATCCTGGTTGCACTTTACTGGACACGCCATCCTTGTTTTTCAGAACTTCTGTCCCTGTTTCTTCATTGTCCATAGCACCTTCCTCTCTGAGTGCATTAGAGAATCACAGGATCCCCTGTTCCATCCAGATCCAGTATGGTTACACCTACACACATGGAGGTTGAGCGCAGGTGGCTAGCAGACAGAGGATATTCACAGAAAGTGCAGAACACAATTCTTGCCTCAAGGAGGTCTTCTACCTCTAGTATTTACCAAACCACCTGGTTGGCTTTCTGTAGCTGGGGGCAAAAAATATCAAATCCAGCCTTCGGTGGGAATTTTGGAAGTTCTGGGGTTCCTCCAGTTAGGCTTCAAGATGAGTCTCCGTCCAAACACCTTGAAGTGCCAGGCTTTGGCCTTGGATATTTCAATTCTAAGCTGCTTAGCCTTGCATCAACATATTCACCATTGTATGCAGGAAGCTACCAACATCACTCCTCCACCTGTGCATAGGTTCCCATCTTGAGACCTGAACAAAGTGTTAAATGCCCTCACTAGGGATCCCTTTGAGCCTCTCCTCTCGGTTTCGCTGAAGCTGTTATCCTTCAAAGTCCTATTCCTCGTGGCAATGACATCTGCTAGGAGAGTGTCCGAGATGGCTGTTTTGTCTGTGCGCAAGGAACAGTGTGTCTTGCAAAAGGACTCTGTAGTTCTAAAACTGGATCCAACTTTTATGCCCAAAATTAATTCAGTGTTTCATAGGGGTCAGGGATTGGTTTTGCCATTGTTCTGTCCAAAACCTTCTCATCCAAAGGAGAAGGTATGGCACACCTTAGATGTGTGAAGGGCACTCAGAGTATATATTAAACATACGAAACGTTTTCGTAGAAAAGATTCCCTGTTTGTGTCTTCCAAACCTTCTTCCATGGGGTCTAAGGTCACCAAGGTTTCTACTGGGCTGGTGGATTAGAGTGGCAGTTGCCGTTGCTTAGGAATCCCTGCACTTGTCTGTTCCTCAGGGAATCACAGCCCATTCCACTAGGAGTGCTACCACTTCAGCTGCTTTTTCAGCTCCATTAGACAAAATTTGCAAGGCGGCCACTTGGGCTTCAGTGTTGCCATTTGTGAAAAATAAGATTCCGTCTTTTCATGCAGCTTTAGCGGCTGTAGGACAGACTGTTTTACAGCAGGTGGTTTAACCATCTGCTTTTCTCCCTGTCTTTTTTTTTTTTTTTAACTTGGGTATGTCCCATCATACTGAGGATGATCTCCCTATACCATGGAAAAAGAAACATTGGTAGACTTACTGTGAAGGGTTCTTTTTCAAAGTATAGGGAGGTCACCCAGCCTGCCCATAGATGGGGGCTTATTATGCATTTGTTTCAGCCTTCTTGGACCGTGTTTCAGGGAGATGGGTTGACTCCCATGGTTACAGTTTCCCTGTCCCCTTACTGCTACTGTTCTGGCTCTTTTTTCTCTGTTTATGTTCATGTTGAGTTCTCTCTTCTAAGCTTTATTATGCTATACAGTCCCAGAACTGGGGATTGTGTGACAGCTACCTAACCTAGCTACTAGCTTGCCTCAAATTTGATTGGTCCTTATGCAGAGGCTGATAAACCCATCATGTTGAGGATGACCTTCCTATAACTTCAAAAAGAACCCTTCACAGTAAGTCTACCAATATTTCTGTCTCTCAAACAGTTTAGTTTGACAGCTTCAATCAACTTCAGCAGGGATGGTGGACCAATTAGAATGGTCTTCCCTTGTGGATCAGCTCAGTTTCCAGACAGGCCTCAGGGATTTTCCAGTACCCAGAACTGGTTATTCTGAGGGCTAGGGTGAGCCTCTGGAACATGGAGACAGCCCAGGCTATGGAGACAGCCTGCCCTTTAACATTCTCTCCAGCTTGGTGGAACCTGTTCATCTCCTTAGTTTTCTTTGGAGCTCAGGGCAATGAAAAAACTCGGATGATGGCTAGAGTGATACTGGAGGAAGAAGAGTCATAACGAATCTGACTAAACATGGATTAGAGCCCACTAGGGGGAGCAGTGAAGAAACATTTTCTCTCTCTGCCTCCATTGTGTCTACTCAGTGAAGACCAGCAGAGCTATTTCGTGTGGCAAAGTCATTGTTTCACACAGGCCCCATCAGCAGCTAGCTGTGACCAGTTTGCTCTTACTTGACAGATAAAGTTACTCACATGATTCTCAATTTGGGCTCCAGGGTTTTGGCAGTTCTGGAGGGATGTGCATCGGCAGCCATCTGGTCCTGTTGTGTTGGATTATTTTCAGTTAGTGCAGCTTGAGGAGGTGGAGAAGATCCTAGGCAGTGTGGGCAACATCGTGTGCTCTAGACTTTAGCCATGAAGGGCAAATAAAATGTTCCAAGGGAGGAAACAGGTAGGTGGTTGTAGGTAATTATTAATGCCTCATTAAGGGAGGGCAAGATGCCATTGAGTCTCAAGCAGGCTGTGGTAACTATCAAAAAGTCCACCCTTTATTCCTCCAACTTTTGATAGTACCTGTTTCAAATCTCCCTTAAACGTGGTGATGTAGTGCATGGTGGCTGTGTAACTGCAAAAGGTCTTGGATGATACAGAATATCTAGACCAGTGTTTCTCAATGTATTTGGAGTCATGGACTGGTGTATTATGCACAGTTTCCTGGACTAGCAGCTGGTAAGGGGGTTGCCACCCTCACCCCACCATCAGGCACCTCCCAAAAAACAATTTCGGGGAGTTCTCTGGAGCTCATTTCCAGGCAGTCCTCTCTGCTGGATAATGTTCATTTCAAGGAAGTGAAATGAATGCTGTCCAGCAGCAAGGGCTGCCTGGAAATGAGCTCTGGAGAGCTCCCAGTGGCCCCTGCTGGCCCAAAATTGGTTTTTTGGGGGGTGATTTTTTATTAGTGATGCCTCGGTGATGCCTAATCCTAACCCAATGCCTCATGGACCAGCACCAGTCCACAGTCCAGTGGTTGAGAAACACTGATCTAGACCCTTCTCAATCTGTCTTCTGCCCTGGGTTTGGGACTGAAAATGCCTTGGTCGTCTTGGTGGATGACCTTTTGCCAGGAGCTAGACAGGGGGAGTGTGTCCCTGTTGGTACTGCTGGACCTCTTAAGAAGTATTCAGTACCATCAATCATGCTGTTCATCCTGGACAACCGCTCGGGTCTGGGGATTGGGGGTACTGCATTAGTGGTTCCATTCGATTTCTATACCGCCCTTCCAAAAATGGCTCAGGGCAGTTTACATGGAGAAATAACAAATCTCCCCTTTCTTGAGGGGAGGTTCTAAAAACCAGTGCTGGGAGACTTGGCCACTGGCCTATAGAGTCCCACAAGGCTCATTTTTGTCTCCCATGGACTGAAGTGTCATCAATATGCACTCAGCTCTACCTCATTTTTTCATTGGATACAGGCTAGCAAACTGAGGTTAAATCCAAACAAGACAGAGGCGCTCTTTGTCACTAGGAAATCCAGTCAAGATGGGTGGATTTAGCCGTTTCTGTATGGGATTGTACTCTCCTTAAAAGAGCAAGTGCACATCTTGGGGCTGTTGCTCTATTTTTGGATGCTCAGGTGGAGGTGGTAGATAGGGGTGCCTCTGTACAAATTTGGCTAGTGCACCAGTTTCTCCCTTTCTTGAGAAGGCAGATCTGGCCACGGTTATCCATTCCTTAGTCATGTCACAGCTGGATTACTGCAGTGCGCTTTATGTGGGGCTGCCCTTGAAGAATATTCGGAAACTTCAGTTGATGTAGAATGCAGTGGCTAGGATTCTTTCTGGAACTGCTCATTCAACACATACTACACCTATTTTGAAAAAGTTGCATTGACTGTCAGTTTGTTTCTGGATCCCATTCAAGGTGCTGTTTATCACCTTTAAAGCCCTTAACAGTTTGGGTCCTAGATATCTGAAGGACTGCCTGCTTTCAAGGATTTCTGCTGTCCAACAAGGTTGTCAGAGGGGGCTGTGCTCTGCATATTGAGAGTGAGGGAGGGTTGAATGGCATACATGCGGGACAGCGCCCTCTTCATTGTTGCCCCCCAGGCTCTAGAATGCTCCCCCGAGGGATGTCTGTGGCTGCTTTTTTTAAATTTAAAACTTTATTTGTTCGGATGTTTAGGGGTTGCCAATCTCCCTGTTCCCCTACAGCTCTGTCTCTTTTGTCTTTTTATGGCTGCTGCTTCATGGTGTGTTATAATTTTTTGTTTTTAATTGATTTGAATATTTTGTACTGATAGATTTGAGGGAGGACTAAGCCTCAATTGGAGTAACTGTTTGGAAAGTGGGCAAATAAGGAAGCAAGCCTGGGAGAATCAAATTCCATTGGCCCAGTCCAAAGTGAGGGGCAGGTTTACTTATAGAGAAGTAGGGGATGAGTGTGCTAGGCTTCAGTTTTTCCCTGGAGGCCTCTGAAGGAAGTCTGATCAGCAACTACTGTAGGACAAAGGGAGTCTAACAGCCTTGGGCTGGCAATCAACTGGGAGTTAAACAATCAATCAATAAGCAAGCAAGCAGTCCTATTGAAATTAATGTAATTAATTTCATTAAACAATTGAAACTTACTTGTCCCATTAATTTCAGTGGTAGTACTCACTGAAATGTGCAGTGTCAGAGCTGAAGGTTTCTGACAGAAAGGGCTCACATTTTAGCCTACTTTCCAGTAGGCTTATGAAATCACCCGACATTCTGTGTGTGTGTCCGTGTCCCCTTCCCTATCAATTTTGCAATGCCTGGACCAGTATGAACCAAATCAGGTACAGTTGTAGGAGCACCCGAATGGTGTAGTTTGTCATCCATCCCGATCCAAGATGGCGGATGCCTAAACCTTTGAAGCGCAAGTGGGCTAATTTGTGAATTGCCTAACCGATTTGAACCAAATTTGCTACAGCTGTAGGGACACATAGGGATGCCCAAATGGCATGGTGTGTGATGATGTCATTCATTCCAATTCAAGTTGTTGGCTGCATGAACATCTGAGGCGCAAGCGGGCTAATTTGTGGACTACCTAACCTATTAGAACCAAATTGGGCACAGTTGTGGTGAGTGACACACACAGACACCACATGGCATAGCTTGTGGTGATGTCATCCACCCTGATCCAAGATGGCAGACACATAAACCTTTGAGGTGCAAGTGGGCTAACTTGTGAACTGCTTAACTGATTTGAACCAAATTTTTTTCCAGGTTATGGGGAGGGCATCCGTCACGTGATGGGTTTGTAAGGCTCCGCATGCTCCAAGACAGGGCCAATCAGAAGTTAGCACATACTCTATCCCCTTCAGCCACTCCCTTAGAGACCCAGTTCTGGTCCTGTCTAGCTCCAAGAACGGTCGTGCTACTTTACTGCTTCTCTACTTTTCTGTGAGCGAGGGGGGGAGAGGAGTTGCTCGTTCCCGGTATTTTTCCTTTGCCTTGTACTACGTTTTCTTGTCTTCCCCTGTCCTTTCCAGTTGCTTTTCTCCTTAATTCCCCCCCCCCTCTTACCGAACTACCTTCCCTTCGGTCCTCCGTTTGCTCTGTTTGTTCCCTCGTGTTGGTTCCCCTTTGGTGCAGTTTAAATGGAGATTTCTCACACGGGGGATATGCTAAAGGGATCCCTGTCTGAGGGGTCCCTTTCGGATGGACCGACGTTGTCCAAGCGGAGTGCAGCATCGGCTGCTTCGGGAGCCTTGGCCCCGTCCGTTTCATCGACTAAGGGAGCTTCGGCCCCGGTCGATCCTCAGAGCGGGAAACTGCCGGCAAACCTGGCTAGGGCTGAGACGGCTTGTCCGGAGCCCTCTGCAGTCGCGGAGCTGCAGCTCAGACCAGGGGAGGAGGATTCCATTCCCCCTGCTGCTCCTCGGTCGGGCGCTAAAGCCCTCAAGAAAACAAAGCACCTCAAAGACGGCTCCCTGCCAAAGAGGAAGAAAAAGAAACGGAGCGAGGCGTGTTTGGCACCATTGAGCGAACGGGTGCAGTTATGAGCGGTAAGGGCTCAGCAGCCCGCGCAGCCGCTCTGTTCTCTTCCCGCCAATAGCGGATCCGCCATTTTGGAGAGCCGGTATGCGGGGACACTGGGGAGGCTTTTTCCTCTGCCTTCTCTTCGATCGCTCTGGCCTCTTCTTCCCCTGCTGCGGGCGTTTTGACTGTATCTCCTTCACTGGCCGTTCCCCCTGCGGTGGGATTGCAAGATCTGGGGCATACACAGACTTCCCCCGTGGCTCAAGAAACTGCAAGTATTATGGGGCCCCATGGTGAGATGTTGTTTCCTAAGGAGTTGTTATGGTTGGGCAATTTTGTTAAAAACCAATGTATGGCGGTAGTCTCCCCCTTATTAAGCCAAGTCCCTCCTCAGTTTGGATCAGCTTTGACCCCAGGCTCTCATAATGTGCCTAGTAAGGTCTCTCAGCCAGCCTCTAGTAATGTGCCTGTTACCATCACACAGTCAGCTCCGAGTGCTGGCCCTACCCGCAGACCTCGGCGCCCCTCCTTTTCTTCCTCTCCGGATTCCAGCCCAGCCAGAAACCGGGTCCCACTTGGGGAACGCGTTTGGTTCGCCAGGCGCTACAGCAGGAAGCGTATTGGCAGAGACCTTACTGAGTCTTCCTCCTGCGAGGATCTACCCATACATAAAAAGCAGTGTTCTGGTGGGGCTGTTATCCATCCTGGTTCCTCCTTGGCTGCTGCTTCGAGCATACTGCCCTCACCTGCCATCCAGGCGGTATATGCTGCTCTTGTGTCTTCTAGTGCTCCACCTCGGGCTGCTGCCCCAGTTTCCCCAAGGGAGTCCTCTTCAGGTTCAGAAAAGGAGGAAGGGGAGTTATCTGATGAGGAGACCCCCACAGAGAAGCCTACAACTATCAGTCTTTTCTCTACTTCTGAATTTGAGATCCTTCTTGCCAAGGCCAAGAGGGCCATTAAAGATGTCACTAAGGAAGGAGGCGGACAGTCCGCCCCTGGTTTGGATCAGGAGGTGTTTCCATCAACGTCCACTGCCCCTGCTACTGTTCCTTTTCCCTCCCTCTTTAGGGATGTTATGTTAGCTGAATGGGCCACTCCGGTGGCATCTTAAACCAGTTTTCCAATATCCTAAAAAACTGTACACACTTCCACCTGATGTTATGGATGTGCTAGCCTTTCCTGTTGTAGATGCACCCGTCGCCCAATTGGTCTCTGGATCCTTGGTGAATAGAGAGGGAGAGGAGTTCTTAAAGTCCCCGGAAGAGAAGAAAACTGATCATCTACTGCGCAAGATCCACGATGGTTCGGCCACCGTAATCAGAGCTTCCACAACAACCTCCATCTTCGCTAGAGCAACGATATTGTGGACCAAGGAGCTGGTTAAGCTGGTTCCCCCAGATAACCTTAAGTTGAGACAAGGTTTGAACAAAATTGCAAGGGCTTCGGCCCTTATGGCGGATTCTAGCTTGGACTGCCTTCAACATGCCTCTAGGTCCTTGGCTGCTAACGTGGCTGTAAGAAGGGGGCTTTGGTTAAAGCATTGGAGGGTGGACGCTAAGTCCAAGGCCTCATTGGGGTCCACCCCGTTCAAGGGTTCCAAGCTCTTTGGGGAGTCTCTTGATTCAGTTTTGGTGGAGACCCACGATAAGAAAAAGGCCATGCCAGGAGGTCGTCCCGACCATAGGCGGTCCTTTCGGGGGGGCGGACAAGGCTTTCAGAATTCCTTTCGCTCTTACCGCTCCTCTAATCGATTTAACTCCTCAGGTGCCCTAGATGGATTCAGAGACCGTGAGTTCCATACAAGCCAAAACAGATCCGGCTGGCGCCAATCCTGGTCCTTCAAGAATAGAGGTTCTGGCAAGGGCAGATTCGGGGGGTTCCCATCCATCCAGTCTAAACAGAACCGCAAGCAATGACTATCCACCAGTGGGAGGTCGACTGGGCGTTTTTTCTCAGGCCTGGCTGAACTCCACTACAGATCGTTGGGTGAGACAAACCATCTCTCGAGGCTACCTCATCGATCTCTGGGCAACTCCCCCCGATTTTTTCTTCGAGACTCCTCTCTCGAATTGTGCAACGAAGAGAGAATTGATGGAGGTTGCCATTCGTCATCTTCTGGACATCCAGGCCATAGAGCCCGTTGCCATGACGGACAATCCAGAAGGGGTGTTCTCGCGCCTATTCCTGGTCCCCAAGAAGGACGACTCCTGGCACGCTATCCTGGACCTGAAACGCCTGAATCGTTTTGTTCGAAAAAAGTCCTTCAGGATGGAGTCCTTCAGATCCATCAAAGCGGCAGTCCTCCCCGGGGACTGGCTGGCATCACTCGACTTGTCCGAGGCATACTTGCATGTGCCCATTGACATCCTTTCTCGCCGCTATCTCCGATTCGCATACAACCACAAGTGGTACCAGTACAGGGCTCTTCCTTTCGGCCTCTCCTCGGCCCCCCGGGTCTTTACCAAATTGATGGTGGCGGTAATCGCACGGATATGGCAGGAGGGCATCCATTCCTATCCGTATCTCGACGACGTGATGCTTCGGTCAGAGTCTTCTGCCCAGGCGAGGAAGGATGTGGTTCAGGCAGTTCAGCTAATAGAGGACCATGGTTTCATCATCAACAAAGCAAAGAGTCATCTGCTACCTTCTTAGAGGTTGGTCCACCTGGGTGTCCTCTTCGATACCCTTTCTGCCACTGTGAGCCTGCCAGAGGAATGGAGGGAGAAGCTACGCACCTCCTTGGCTCCTTATCTCAACAGGAAGAAGGCTCCTCTCTCACATCTGGCACACGTCCTGGGTCTTATGATCGCCTGCCTAGACTGCGTCCCTTGGGCCAGATGGCATTCCAGGTCACTACAGTGGCTCCTTCTTCCCCACCAGGAATCCATTATGGAGAAACGTCCATTGTGGATCCGGATCCCCCGTGCAGTACAAAAGTCTTTTCGTTGGTGGCTCTCACCGGCGATACAGAAGGGGGTCTCCCTTCACACTCCAGACAAGGTGATCGTTACCACGGATGCCAGCCTCTTCGGCTGGGGGGCTCACTGTCGCAATCTTCATGCTCAAGGTCGGTGGGATCAGAGCGACCTAATCCACAACATAAATTGGCTGGAGTTGAAGGCGATCAGATTAGCTCTGGTGAGTTTCCAACACCTTCTCCTTGGTCAGCATGTCCTTGTTCGCACGGACAATGTCACGGCGAAGGCCCATATAAACCATCAAGGGGGGACACGATCCAGATCGCTCATGAAGGAAGCGGACCTTTGTTTTCTATGGGTGGAACGGCACCTGCTTTCCATCTCCGCGGAACATCTCTCGGGGACCGCCAATCTGCAAGCGGACTGGCTGAGCCGACAGTCCCTAGACCAAGCCGAATGGGCCTTGCATCCGGAGGTGTTCCAGAGGATAACGGAGATTTGGGGAGTTCCCGTGGTGGACCTGTTCGCCTCTCCTGTCAACTGCAAGGTCCCAAGGTTCTTTTCAAGACACTTCTGCCGAGGGGCAGAACAGATCGATGCCCTGGTGGCCAATTGGCCTCAGGGCCTCTTGTATGCCTTTCCTTCTCTTCCCATTCTGGGATCCACTATCAGGAAGCTGAGGGTCCAACGGGCGGAAATCATTCTGGTGGCTCCCTATTGGCCACGGAGACCTTGGTTTTCAGATCTCCTTCGCCTGTCGATCCACCCTCCTCTGCCCCTCCCATGCAGGGCAGACCTCCTTCTCCAGGGGCTGGTGCTTCACCCGGATCCCGAGTGGTTACGGTTACACGCGTGGAGGCTGAGCGGCAAGGTTTGAGTAGGAAGGGGTATTCCAAGAAGGTTCTAGACACTATTATGGCCTCCAGGCGGGATTCCACCACTCGAATCTACCAGGTCACCTGGTCTGCTTTCTGCTCCTGGGCTAGATCTTGTAATGTTGTTCCACTTGAGGCAGGCGTCCCGGAGGTGCTGTCCTTTCTCCAGCGCGGTGTCGAAAAAGGGTTAAGGCATGGCACTCTTAGACGTCAGATGTCCGCCTTGTCCTCTGTTCTGGATGTGTCTATCCCAGGCTCTTGAGGGCTACATCCTGACATTCAGAGGTTTCTCAAAGGTGCTAAGAACCTTGGTCCACCTCCTCTACACCGTTTTCCCTCTTGGGATTTGAATAAGGTACTGAATGCCTTAACCAGGTCTCCATTCGAGCCTCTCCATTCGGTTTCCTTGAAACTACTTTCCTTCAAAGTCCTCTTCCTAGTTGCTATTACCTCCACCAGGAGAGTATCGGAGCTGGCAGCGCTTTCCATTCGGGATGAGTTCTGCATTTTCCAGAAAGATTCTGTTGTCATGAAGTTGGACCCTACTTTTGTTCCTAAGGTGGACTCTGCGTTCCACAGATCTCAGGCTATCGTGTTGCCGTCCTTCTGCCCGCATCCACAACATCCTAAGGAGAAGGTCTGGCACACTCTAGATGTCCGTAGAACCCTTCGCATTTATATCAGCCGCACCAAGGAATTGCGCAAGTCAGATTTTCTGTTTGTTTCCTTTCAGCCCACTTCCTTGGGCATCAAGGTTTCTAAGGTCACCTTGGCCAGGTGGATTAAGGCCACCATTTCTTTAGCATACAAGTCTCTTAGTTTGCCCGTGCCTCAAGGCGTCACGGCTCACTCTACCAGGAGTGCATCCACTTCTGCGGCTTTTTCTGCTAGGGTCCCCTTGAGCGAAATATGCAGGGCAGCAACTTGGTCTTCCATATCGCCCTTCATCAGGCATTACAAAATTCCATCCTCTTATGAATCCCAGGCGGCTGTGGGTCGCACGGTTCTACAAAGAGTGGTTTAAACATCTGCTGCCCTCCCTCTTCTGGCTTGGGTACGTCCCATCATGTGACGGATGCCCTCCCCATAACCTGGAAAAAGAAACATTGGTAGACTTACCGTGAAGGGTTCTTTTTCAGGTATGGGGAGGGCATCCGGCCCTCCCGCGGATGTGGGAGAGGGACTTGGGTGGTGGTGCAACTCCTAGGGGATTTAGTTGCCTATCCACTTTGATCTGTATTTTTCCCTTTCCATTGCTGAGTTTGGTGCTTTCCGTCTTTGGCTTTGTTCTGATTTTTCATACTCTAGCTATGTTATGCCCTCTTCGCCTTCTTTCGCTTACATGACCAGAACTGGGTCTCTAAGGGAGTGGCTGAAGGGGATAGAGTATGTGCTAACTTCTGATTGGCCCTGTCTTGGAGCATGCGGAGGCTGACAAACCCATCACGTGACGGATGCCCTCCCCATACCTGAAAAAGAACCCTTCACAGTAAGTCTACCAATGTTTCTTTCTGCAGCTGTAGGGACACATAGGGACACCTCAACGGTGAAGATTGTGATGATGTCATCCACCTCAGTTCAAGATGGTGGATATGTAAACTTTGGAGGCACAAGTGCACTAACTTGTGGACAGTCTAATTGATTTGAACCAAATTTGCAACAACTGAATGGACACATAGGGATGCCCCAATGGTATGGTTTGTGATGATGTCTCCCACCCTGATCCAAGAAGGCAGATGCATAAACTTTTGAGTTGCAAGTGTACTAACTTGAGGACTGTTTAACCGATTTGAACCAAATTTGGAACAGCTGTAGTGAATGACACACAGGGACACCTCAATGATGCAGTTTGTAATCGCAACATCCACCCTGATCCAAGATGGCAGACACATGAGGTGCAAGAGATCTAACTTGTGGACCTCGATTTGCACCAAATTTAGTCTAGACAGTGAAATGAAAGTAGGCTGGTTAGTTCTTACTAGAACGACTTGTTTAAAAGGTTGGGAACCACCAAGAGAGGATTGATTTAAATCAAGTCAATTTAAATCATTGATTTCAATAAAGTTTCCCACTGATACTTATTCACATGTTTCTTAAACAAAGGTGCAGATTGATCACTAGAACATGTTTATTTACAACCCAATAGAGGTGTAATTGTAAATTACAACATCTAGGAAGTTATGTTTGTGTGTGTAACAACTTAGATAATTTGATGTTTACTAATGTAGGAATTCGTATATAATACCTGGATACCTTTACTCAATAACTCTGTCAAGCTGCCCTGCAATGCCTTGTTGCACTGCTTTACTTGAGAACTTCTCTTTTTTACCCAGGAAAGGCATTTCATCAAAATATTACTAGATATCATTTCTAGCGTAGGAGACACTATGACAGTGGTTGGGGTTTTTTTGGTGGTGGCAAAATGTGGAGCAATACAGTAAGTGGTGTATTGAATGATGCCTTCTCTCCCCCACTATACTACTTCACTTCCTTTCCTATGTTGTGTCTCTGTCTTAAGTTAACTCATCTGCCTTGGATCAGCCACACCACAAAACAGCTACCTTACTATCCAGCCTGTGTCTTTGCACATGAAAACTGTCTTAGGCCCCATTCAGATGTAGCCCCAAAGTTCAGTTAAACAAACCTGTGGCTAATTTCTGAACCAAAGAATTGTGTCTCAGACAATTGGGCAACTCCAGTCTTGTTACCTTGGGCAGCTAGCCAGAATAACTTCTCCCTTTTCCTAGTCCGCTGAGGCTCCATCCCAGCAATATTGGTTCCACTTGCATTTCCAGACTGTAGGCATTGCATCAGCATATCAGCAATTATTGGCCATGACCCCTGCTCACTTGGCAAAGAGGCATCTTTTAATGTGGTGATTCTCTTTATTTCTCAGGGGGGAAGTAACTAGCCCTATCCACCCCCAGTACAGTACCTCTAGTGATCGTTGCTGGTGTATCTTATGTTTCTTTTTAGATTGTGAGCCCTTTGGGGACAGGGATCCATCTTATTTATTTGTTATTTCTCTGTGTAAACTGCCCTGAGCCATTTTTGGAAGGGCGATATAGAAATAGAGTTAATAGTAATAAATAATAATGATGTGAGAGTGAGTGTTCTCTATGCTTTGACAGGGAAAAGACATATTAGCTTGCCACTCCTTATAGCAATGGCTTTGCCAGAATTCCTGAGCCACACATATGCATAATTAGTGATACCCCAGGATGGCAAGGAGCTCTTCTAGATGGAAAGAGGATCTTGGGGGAGAAACACAGAAGACTTTACTGAGAAATGGGAAGGAGGGGGCAGTGGGTGGATGAGAGAAGGGACGGCCCAGCTTCTCCAAGAGGAGAGAGTGCCCAGAGTCCTGAGCCTAGACTGCACACGCCCCTTCCTAGTGGCAGCTGCTCGGAGGACAGGGTCAAAGGTGAAAGTGTGTGCAGCCACAGTCAGGGGAGGAAGAGAGTGTACATTTAGTCTGTGCAAAGCCTGCTGTCTACATCTGCTCAAAGCTAGGCTGCGGGGTGGTGGTTGGGGCAAGCGAGAGAGTGTGGGGTCTAGGGAAGTGTGAGGTTGGGTGAGACTGCTCTGGTTGTCTGCCCAAAGGACAGGCCTGTGGAGGAGGGTGCTGAAAGTTCCTCCAAGGCCCAGCGCACATGCTGCCACCAAGCAGCTGCTGTACAGCTGCTGCTGGGCTGTGGGGGATGGTTGGGGCAGGTGGGGGAGAGTGCATGCCTGGGGGATCCCCTAGACCTTGTTCCCTGAGCTGCTGCTGCTTCTCAGATGAGTGTGTGGGCCAGGCCAGGGCTCGGAGGAGAGGCAGCAGTGACGAGGAGGGCAGGTGCGCACTCTCCGATGTCTGCACATCATCCTGTTTGCCAGGACGATCACAATTCCATACTGAAGGTTGTGATGAACTGGGAGCACAAAGGGTGGTTTGCTGTTCTGTTCTGTCTGAAGGAGGGTAGTAGGCACCCACCCATCATCCAATCTGTTCATCTGGTGATGCGAGCAAACCTCCAGTTTGTCCTCATGATGTCCTCATGATTGAAACCATGGTTCAGTTTTGCCCCCAATCAAATTTTGCCTCCAGATCAGAAACACATACCTCAGCTATTTTTACCGGAGGTTTGCTGTGATGTCTGATTTGGGCCTTAGAAACAGAAACTGAAGCCTGGAAATTTCCAAAAGCTATTAGTTCCATGAAGACCTGAGCCATCCCACTGAGGGTCGACTTAGTGTGAATGTTGAAATCCCCCAGCACCACCGTGGCAGGAGCCTCCAACACCACATCCGAGACTACCTCGGACAGCTCAGCCAGGGAGGCTGCTGGACAATGGGGTGAACAGTAGACCAGCAGCATCCCTATTCTGTCCCTCTGACTGATACTAGAAACAACCCTTCAAACTCAGTCACAGAGCGGATTGGTTGCCTGGCAGGAAAGATAGAAGTCCTGTGGACTACAGCAACACCCCTTCCCCACCCCACCCCAGCCCACCCCACCAGTCTGGAACAGTGCTGCACTGAGTAACCTGGGGGGCAAAGCTGGGTGAGACAAGGCCTACCCAAATCATTTGCCCAGGTCTCAGTAATGCACACCAAATCCGCCCCCTCATCCACAATCAAGTCATGGATGACTGTTTTATTCCACACTGATCTTGCGTTCAGCAGCAGTACCAGTATTCCCTCTAACAGGGATTCCCAGATGTTCACTACAACTCCCAGCTTCCCCAGCTACAATGGCCTTTGGCTGGGCATTATGGGAGTCGTAGCCAACATCTGGGAATCCATGTTAGAGGGAACACTGAGCACTACCAGAGAAGTGGGCTGGTTGACAGGATCCCCCAAAGTCTTCTGGCTGAGAGGCAGAGCAGAAGGGGTGATAGCTTTATTGCATCTAACACCCCTTCTCCCAATTAATCTCCTCCGCCTTCCAATACCATATTTCCTCTCCTCCCTCCCTGCCCAGACACATTGTTTCCTCCCCCACACTCAGTACACTGTATCAATATAAAATAGAATTAAACAATTTTAGATTAAAAACAAAATACGCTACAACCCATTCAACGCCACCCACAAATCCCAAGGTCCTTAACTAGGGGGAGTGGCCCTTGCCCTCAGTCTCCTCAAAGTGGGTCCCCAAAGGGGCACCCCCCTTTGGTGTCACCCCTTCAGTAGTGACCCCGCTGCCACAAGCAGCATGCCTATATGGACAGCAGAGCCAGCCAGCTGATGTTAATGGCTCCTCACTGCCTTGGGCCCAATCCTGCAACCACTTCCCACTCACAACAGCCACAGAAGCAGCAACAGCAGTCCTACAGTTGGAGGAGCAGCAGCAGCAGCACACAAAGTGGCACCAGTCAGATAACCCAGCCTCTCACTCTGGGCCTCTGATTGGGAGAAGATGGAACTCTCTTCTGTAGTGGAGCTTTTAGCTTAGGTTAGAAGTTTAGTATAGCATGTTTATGATGAGATTTAATTTTTTTGTTGAGATTTTTAACTTTAATTGTTTTTAACATACATATTAGTATCCTGGTTTTTTTAAAAAAACCAAAAAACCACCTGATTTTATATCTTAAAGATCTGATATAAATACAGAATACCTGACTTTATTTTTTAAAATTAAACATTGATTTTCATCCACTCTGAGAACCCTTGACTCAGTATCCTACCTATTCCTAAACTACAGTTTATCCAGCAGGAGTTCCTCCCCCCGTGACCGTGAGTACCTGGGGAGCTCATAACACCTGAAGAGGGCTTATGTCCTTCAGACTTGGGTGCTGTTACATTACATAGCTTTTGGATGATCATGTGACAGAAATTTGTACAGCTTGGACTGGTGTGGCAACTGTTTCTGTTTCTGGAGAAGGTGGATCTGGCCACTATCAATCATGTCTTTGTTACGTCAAGACTGGATCATTGAAACATGCTCTATATGGGATTGCCTTTGAAAGTGTTTGGAATCTTCAACTGGTACAAAATGTAGCCTCAGCTCCCTGTGGTCTTGTTCTGATGTAGCATTTTTGGTAGGCCCTGTTTGTTTAATTGTTGACAGTGTCTGGGGCAGGTGGAGGGGAGCAGCCTCCCATTGTGATCTGGATTTGGAATACTCTCAAGACTTCTGGAAATGTGGTTTCTCTTTTCTGATGGGGTTTCTTGTGCTTTCTAAATATTGTTTTGGAGCATGTGGTTCCATTATTGTATTATCTTCACTGACTCTTTCTGGGCACATTTCAGAGTGCAGTTTCTTGCATGTTAAAATCTGGAACAGCTTGGTAACAAGATATTTAAAGCTCTATGTCCTGCTATATCAGTGTTTCTCAACCTTTTTGGAGTCAAAGACCACTACATTCTTCGTGCAGAGTTTCAAGGACCGCTACATTCTTCATGCGCAGTTTCCCAGACCAGCATTTAGTAAAGGGGTTTCAAGTTTAAGTTTTTCTATCTATCTATCTATTTAACAAACCAACTTCTATACTGCCTAAAACTTGCAATTAAAATAATATAAGCATTAAAATCATAAAATTTGGAATCTTTTGCAAACATAGATAATATTGGAGGTTCTCAACCTTGGGTCACCAGATGTTGGTGGACTTAAACTCCCATAACCCCCAACCACAATGGCATTTGGCCATTATGGCTGGGGATTATGGGAGTTGAAGTCCACCAACATCTGGGAACCCAAGGTTGAGAACCCCTGAATCTCATAAGCCTGGGTGAACAAATATGTCTCCAGTATGTCTTCAGTATGTGCGGGGTGAGGGTGCTTGTGATTACTCAATAGAGAGGGGATGTTGGGCCATTAGAAAAATTCAAAAGCATTATATGGGGCCAATGAAAACACACAAGCAAGCTTTTGAATTCCCCAAAACTCTTCATCAGGCTGGATGTCAAGCAAAGCAAAAAGGAGAGGAGAGAGAGCTGGGCAAGTTGTCAGTAGAGCCTGAAGTCTACAGTTTAACCCTCTCATGATGGAGGTGGAGTTTTAGTAGGAGTTGTGTAGTCGCAGGGCTGGATCCAGACGACATTAGTCAGGACCACCCACTGAAATTAATTTAGTCATCTCTCATTTGTGTCAATGGTGCTTGGTCATGATCACTTGGCTTGATCTGGATCCTGCTCTTAGATGTGCACTTTGTGAGGCAGACCTAATGAAACCCACACAGCTCCTCCCAAACTCCTTAAAAACACTTACATGGCTGGCAGGCACTGGGAATGAGTTTTTTTTAATGGTGAAAGAAAATGTGAAGAGCGACGATGGGGACCTGGTGTTAAAGGTAAAGGGGTGATTCTGAGATGGCGGGGGGGGGGGGGGCTGGGTGTTGTAGTGGTGGATGCCTCGTCTTCCTCGCTGGGAGATGAGGCACTGTTCAGGGTGGGCAAGGCAATGGTGCTTGAAGGTTGCCTGGGTCCAAGAGCTGCTGCCGCTGTGCTTGCGCACCAGAGTGTAGCAGGTGTTCCCCGATCCTCTATCGCAGCCTGCGCCTCTGTGCCCCCCTCCTTCATGCGCCAATCACACCAGCCTGCCTTTAGGGCCACACAGCTCACGTGGTCCCACATGCTGCCGCGTGTCTCTGCGAGGTGAGCCAAGGCAGCCCTCCTCCCTCCACCGCTTAGCATGAAACCAGCCAGAGGTTGTCCCACCGCCTGGTGAGGTCATAAAGGGGACTGCCGTCTTTTACCGGTGGTGCAGACCAGGGGATTATAGGGGGCCGATGGACCAAAACGCCCCACTGATGCAAGAGGGAAATGGCATTCCCTCTCAAAGTGCCTTTGCCACAACGGGCAGCTGGTTTTAAATCGGTTGGGATCGGACATGAACCGCGCTGGGCATCAAATCCCAAGGATCACTTCATTCCAGTGCCATTCATCCAACTACCCTTTTGCATGAATGCACAAAATGGTTTCTTACCTCTCCCCTGCACCACGCTGCCTCCTTCTGCCACTTAGTCCTCCTTGGTATGCGTGCTTGCTCCCCCTCCCCTGAGGAAGGTCCACCTGCACTCCCTTCCTGCAAAGCCCGAGCCAAGGCGGTCCTCCTCCCTCCCTCCACCATTTAGCCCTCACCACAGCATGATCCCGGCCAGAGGTTGCACCCCTCCGGTGAGGTCACAAAGGGGACTGCTGTCTTCCACTGGCGGCGCAGACCAGGGCATTATAGGGGGCCGATGGACCACAACGCCCCACCGATGCAAGAAGGAAACAGCGTTCCCTCTCAAGGCGCCTCGGCTGCAACAGGCAGTTGGGTTTCAATCAATCAATCTCTGGCTGCAAACAATGAGCATGCAAGAACCAGCAGCCCTTCAAGTGGTGCCCACTGCCATACCTTTTCCTCGATGCCCCTGCACCACATAAGTTTGAAGCTGTAAAGATAGGAAATAAAATAGCTGTAGGAAGATCTCAGCACTACGTGGAGCCAAGGCACAATCAGGGTCCCGCGCCTCCATGACACTTCTTCTTTTCCTCTTCCATGCCATGTGCAAAATTGAGGAAGTGAGTGCCTTGATTGCAGTTGTTTTGTGGGGTGGGTTGACTCCCAGTCATGGACCGGCACTCAACCCTTTGTGGACCAGCAGTGATCCAGGGACCAGTGGTTGAGAAACTATGTCCTATATCATGTTTGGCTGCCTGTTTTGATCTTTTGGGGAGGCCCTTGCTTTGTTCTATTCGCATCAGAGATACAGTTGGTGGGCGATGCAGGAAAAGGCCTTATTTGTCATAGAAGTTCCTGCCCTGAGAGATCCATCTGGATCTCTCTGTAGAAGCATTTTGGCACCAAACAAATACTTTTAATTTGACAGATATTTGGTCTTTGTGGTGCTAGACTCACTCTTTGACTAGGGAAGATGTGATTTATGTGTTTGTATAAAATATATATGAGGGAGTGTGTCCTTTTCTTCAGTATTGTAATAATGTTAACAGCCTTGAGCACCCTTAAATATGAGATTTAAAAACATTTAAAAAAACCCCTCTCCTTTCTGTCTTACATCCAGTTATAAACACCCATTCTGAAATGGCGATATTCAGCCAGGGAAGTGCAACTTCTGCAGTCTGCAGAAAATCCCTTGGGCAAACTAGCTGAGAGATTCACACCCCTTTTTACATGTATACATAGGTGATGGAAGAAGAATCTGGGGTATAAGTAACTGTTGGGGAATCAGTAAATACAGGTGTTGCCCAAATCAGCAATAATCAGGACATCCATAACTATTACTAAAAAGACTGGGACTATTTTATTGTAAACCAAAAAGCCTTGAGTGACTTACAAGACCGTCTTTCACAAATTTTATGATGTGATAAAGCTAAATATAAGGGATCTTAACTATTGGTTAGAAAAGGGCATGGTTATAGGACAAGAAACTCTTATGAATCTTTTTTGATATTTCCCTGTGTAGTGTTCAACTTCTTTACTTTCCCCACCCTTTTTTTGCCCATTCTTTCCCTATGCATTTATGCTTCTTCCTCAGTCCAGTTGAAACATTCATGTGTTTAAAACATCTATTTAAATACAAAATTACCTGATACCTTGTTCTTGAATTGTGGGCTATGTTATGGTGCAATTTAGGAGTTTACATTTTTTGTGAGTGAATCCAGTTTCCTCCATCCAGTCTGATGGAAGAATACAATAGGCTGTGAGTTCCAGTCACTACTACATGTCAGTATGTAATATTGGAAAGACTTTTGCTTAAAATATGTATACCTCACATCAAAATGTTAGTACCCAACAGCAAAATTATTAAAAAGAATCCAAATGAAAACAATCAAAATAAATACAAGATAGTACAGCACTTCTGCAAAATTGTTGCTTCCAAGAAAAGGGTTAACTGGTGCATGTAATGCTAAAATTGATGTTTTAAATATTTTGTACTACATTGGTTAGCTATTTATTTTTATTATTCTGCCATATTTGGCAGGATTTGCATTTTTAAATAAAATAAATGGATGATCATTTTAATTATGAGTAAGCTCAGTTTCTTTTTTTAACCAGCATTTTCTTTATTTTTGTTTTTCCCATGCAGTGTTTTGAAGATCCAGAATTCACGAGACACCAAACTGCAAGCTTGGGCACCTAGAGATGTCTGGATCATATGATGATTCTGTTGGAGTAGAGGTTTCTAGTGATAGCTTCTGGGAGGTAATTCTAAGTACTTTTATAGTATACCTCGACTTAAGTGGGTATATTTCAAGTGAGATGACTACCTGTCGTAGTAGTGCTGGTGGTGGTATCATCATCATCATCATCATCATCATCATCATCTTGTAGTAAATACAAGAACAAAAGGATAGGCTCCTGCCCTAAAGAATTCTCAGTTTAAAAAACAGAAGGTAAACAAGAAAAGGGATGGAAAATGAAGTTAAGGTAAACTGAACATAAATAAATTTAGAGCATGAAATTTACTGTCAGTCAGAAGAGGCAGGGTACCTCCATTCTTCTTTGCTCAGCGATTCCAGGAACACATGAAGGAGAGAGTATATGCAGGTAGTGAAATGCGCCTTCATCTTGTATGTGTCCTCTGTGCTGTCTGACAGTGGGTCATATGAGGTAGAGGTGAGCCCCTCCTTCTGCAAGGGAAGATGTGGCAGTTGTGAGCTATAGATTTTGGGAATCATTAAGGACAGTGAAGAAGAGGCTGGACAGATCTGACCCATAGCATATTCTCCATTTAAAAACTTGTCATGTGGAAGGCCCACTGAAATGAGCAGAAGCTGTACAGAACATACACAGTTGTACTTCACTATATGCAGATCAAGCATTTCCGGTTTGATGTATCTGCAGTTGTGTAATTGACACCCAAACTGGGCATACATGAGTGGTGGTGGCCAAAAAGGAGTTAATTCCATGTATCTGCAGGTGGGGGGTGTTTGGAAATTACTTCAGAGCTCATTTCCAACTGCCATTTTGTGGAGGAGAGCTGTTTTATGACTAATTTGCTAAAAAACAAAACAAAAGCCTATGATTGTTCACAGAATTTCTGGGACTTGGAGGTGGGGGAGCATCCTTGGACTCCCAAAGGCAGGCGGAGCATGGTAGGGTACTTGATCTGACCCGTTTTCATGTTTGGAGGGTGCTTTGTCTCTGTGTGTGTGTGTTTAGTCTGGGAACCTAACCCCCGCGATTCCATAGACTCGTATAGGAACATGCCTGCTGGATCAGGCCCAAGGCCTGCCTAGTCCAGCATCCTGTTTCACACAGTGGCCCACCAGATGCCTCTGGGGAGCCCACAGGCAAGAGATATGTGCATGCCCTCTCTCCTGCTGTTGCTCCACTGCAACTGGTATTGAGAGGCATCGTGCCTCTGAGGCTGGAGGTGGCCCACAGCCACCAGTCTAGTAGCCATTAATAGAGCTGTTCTCCATGAATTTGTCTAAGTCCCTTTTAAAGCCATCCAAGCTGGTAGCCATCACCACATCCCATGGCAAGGAATTCTGTAGATTCATTATGTGTTGTGTGGAAAAATACTTCCTTGTGTTGGTCCTA
This sequence comes from Hemicordylus capensis, assembly GCF_027244095.1. Lineage (NCBI taxonomy): Eukaryota > Metazoa > Chordata > Lepidosauria > Squamata > Cordylidae > Hemicordylus > Hemicordylus capensis. Next base: position 136,472,560 of record NC_069661.1, read on the forward strand.
AATTTCCCAACTTTCAGTTTCATGGGATGACCCCTGGTTGTAATGTTGTATGTGAGAGAAAAAATTCTCTCTGGCCACCCTCTCCACTCCATGCATAATTGTATGCACCTCGATCATGTCTCCCCTTAGTTGCCTCTTTTAAAGAGGCCCAGATGCTGTAGCCTAGCCTCATAAGGGAGGTGCTCCAGCTCCCTAATCATCTTGGTTGCCCTCTTCTGCACCTTTTCCAATTCTACAATATTTTTCTTAAGGTACGGTGACCAAAGCTGTATGCAGTACTCCAGATGTGGCCGCACCATAGATTTGTATAAGGGCATTCACATTTTTATTTTCAGTCCCCTTCCTAGTGAATCCTAGCATTGAATTAGCCTTTTTCACAGCTGCCACGCACTGAGTCAACACTTTCAATGAGCAGTCTTCCATGACCCCAAGATCTCTCTCCTGGTCAATCACTGACAGCTCAGATCCCATAATTGTATTTGTGAAGTTGGGGGAGGGGGGTGCATCACTTTACACTTGCTTACATTGAACCACATTTGCCATTTTGTTTCCCACTCCCCGAGTTTGGAGAGATCTTTTTGCAGCTCCTCACAATCTGTTTTGGATTTCACTACACTAAACAGTTTAGTGCAAATCTGCAAATTTGGCCACTTCACTACTTACCCCAACTTCTAGATAATTTATGAACAAGTTAAAGAGCACTGGTCCCAGTACTGATCCCTGGGGAACCCCACTTCGCTCCATTGTGAACACTGCCCATTTATTCCTATCCTCTGTTTCCTGTCCTTCAACCAGTTACTGATCCAGAACCTGTCTTTCTATCCTGTGACTGCTAAGTTTACTCAAGAGCCTTGGTGGGGAACTTTGTCAAACGCTTTTTGGAAGTCCAGGTATACGGTGTCAACTGGATCACTTTTATCCACATGCCTGTTGACACTCTCAAAGAACTCCAAAAGGTTAGTGGGGCAAGACCTTCCCTTGCAGAAGCCATGCTGGTTATCCCTCAACAAGGGCTTTTCTTATAAATGTTTAACAATTTTGTCCTTAAGTATGCTTTCCATCAGTTTACCCAGCACTAAGCTAACTGGCCTGTAATTTGCCAGATCCTTCCTGGATCCTTTTGAAAATCAGAGTTACATTGGCTACTTTCCAGTCCTGTGGTACTGATTGTAGGGACAAGTTACATATTTTTGCTAGGAGATCAGCAATTTCACATGAGTTCCTTCAAAATACTTGGGTGGATGGCATCTGGCCCTGGCAATTTGTTAATTTTTAATTTTTCAAGACAGTTTAGAACATCTTCCCTTGTCACCCCAATAGTGCTGGGGAATCAAATTCTGAACACACACTTTGCCAGATATCTTAACCAAATTACAGTGACCGAGTTTCACAGGGTGTTTACCCAAGCACGGTTTAATGTTCTGTGCACTGCTGTGCTTGAGGTTTAACAAAGTTCTATTTGTAGAGCACTTTTGTCCCTGTGACTCAGGAGCTATAGAATCAACAGGTGAGCCAGCATGGTGTAGTGGTTAGAGTGCTGGGCTAGGACTGGGGAGACCCGAGTTCAAATCCCCATTCAGCCATGATACTAGCTGGGTGACTCGGGGCCAGTCACTTCTCTCTCAGCCTAACCTACTTCACAGGGTTCTTGTGAGGAGAAACTTCAGTATGTAGTACACCGCTCTGGGCTCCTTGGAAGATGAGTGGGATATAAAATGTAAAAATTTTTTAAAAACCAGCTCATGTTCTATTATATTATAATTGTTATAGGGACATTCGTAATATGCATATTACTCCATATTTATTAAACTTTCTGGGCTGCTTTGATGATTTCTGCATATGCTATATTTTATCAGATCATGCTGATAAGCTCTCTTATTCATTTGCCAGGTTTTGTCTAATTGCTAGCAGAATTTGTAAGATCATGTTATGTACCTGAACAATTAAGTATCACTATCTATTGAGGATAGCTGTTATATAATGACCTGTTTTCCCCCTAGTATGTTTAGTGTTTTGGGGAACTTTTAGGATTTTTTTTTTCATTTCTGGCCTTAAAATAAAATAAATAAATAAATCTTTGCCCTGGACTTCACATCTCTACCCATGTGTCTGATACTCATGCCATGGAGGAAGGTATTACAGCTGCATTTTCTGGATTTTCAAGGCTAATTTCTTTGATAAGAATGTATGCCAGGTGCAATTGCCACTCACATTTTCAGTGGGCTCTGCCAGCTTCCGTAATATATTGGTAGTATATCAGTGCTGCTCCTGAAAGGGAGTTGAGAGAAGCAATGCATGATCCTTTGTTCCAAAGTCGTTATTCAATCTTTCCTCTACATCATGACCAGGGTGATGTTAAAAACTACTAAAATTAAAAGAAAAGTTCAAATCTCTGACCTCCATAAATTGTGCACATTGATTAAATGTGCAAGCTACTTATAGCCACCACCACCCCACCCGGTCAAGTGTTTGAAGTGGGGTTTTTCTCGTGAAAAAGCAGGGCAAACAGATTCAAAGCCCTGAAGCCCTGACACCATCGACTGTAAAATGTATACAGTGCATATTTGTATTAGACTTCAGCCACTGTGACTTGCACACTTTCAAAGTGTATGCTTTCAGCATAAGGGCTAGAAGTTGGGGAAATGGACCTGTGCAGTAGGTATCTGATGAGCTTTGCATGAGAACATTTTAGTCCCCCTTTTCCCGGCGGGTAGACCAGGCCTCCGGCGATCGGCATCCTTTGCGGCGCGCGCAAAGCGTCTTCAGTCTGCTGGAGGCCTTCCTAACGAGAGGAGCTCTGTTCGGTAGCTCCTCTCGTTTTCTCCTAAAGCATTGGGTAAGGACTCGGGCGGGCGGGTGGGCAGCTGGGAGGGAGGGAGGGCTGGCTGGCTGGCGGGCGGGCGGGCGACGGCGGCGGCAGGGGTATGGGTACCTTTGCATGTAAATCTGTTCGGGGGGGGGGAGCGGCGGCGGGGGGCGGGGGCGGCTGGTTTCCAGCGCCCCGTTATTCAGTTAAATATGGGCGCTAGAGGGGGTGAAGAGGCGGGAGGGGTAAGAAAGCCCTCCCGCCCTAAAAGAAAGGGCCCCCCTTCGGTGCCGGTCCGGACTGGTCCGGACCGTGCACATCTCTAGCCAGACCCCCCCCATTGTGACATCACAGCATAGCATATTACTATAACTGATAATTAAAATCTATTTAGAATGGATACTTAAAATCAATTTTCAATGGATACAGTACAGTATTTAAATCAGTTTTCAATAGATTTTTTTCCAGTTTTCAAAAATCAATTTTTGTGAGTACAATACTTACTCAAAAATGAATTTCAATAGATTAAACTTTTAATTGCTATTTAAATTAACTACAGTTATATGGTATGGTACAGTACTATAATAACCAAGATTTTTTTTATTTGAATTTTTAAATTAAAAAGTAGAATTCCATAAAAATTGAAATTAAATTGGTTAAAGTTATAATTAGCATCCTATGAGAGCTGTACAATGCTGCAAGAGGTTCCTCTAAGAGGCTCCACAGGAATGTCAGAGGAAAGGCTCCAAAGGGCTTGCACAGGCTTGCGAAGGCCCTACAGAAACGTACAAAAAGGCTCCAAAAGCTCTAGAGCAGGGCTGCTCAACTTCAGCCCTCCTGCAGATGTTGGCCTCCCATAATCCCTGGCTATTGCCCCTGTGGCTGGGGATTATGGGAGTTGCAGTCCAAAAACAACTGGAGGGCATAGATTGAGCAGGCTTGCCTAGAGCAATGGCTTCTAAAGGCTCTCAATTTCTTGCTGAGGACACCAAAACCTTCTCAAGGCTGCCAAATGCTCTTGAAACTGGTTTAAAGCAGAATATGCACACCAAATCACTCCTCTGGCCTCCTCCAAATGCCTCTCACTATTCACAGAGCACATTCAGGAAGAGCACAGCCATATATAGATGGATCCACACACCAAAAACCGTGGATACATGAGACCCTAATATCGTGAATACTGAAATCGGGTATATATTTCCCAACCGCAGATATTTATTTATTTATCTATTTGATTTGATTTATATACTGCCCTTCCAAAAATGGCTCAGGGCGGTTTACATAGAGAAATAATAAATAAGATGGATCCCTGTCCCCAAAGGGCTCACAATCTAAAAAGAAACATAAGACAGACACCATCAACAGTCACTGGAGATACTGTGCTGGGGGTGGATATGCAGAACCGTGCATAAATGGGGGCCACCTGTAGAGAGATTTAACTGAAGTCAAATGACAATTTACTTTATCTGTAGCAGTCATGCATAATAAATTTTCCGGTAGATATTTGTTCTTACAGCTTCGGTTATACTGCAAAGTATCATAATGGCCCACTTTTCTAACCAGATTCCTGTTCTGAAGATGTAATACAAGCTTAATTCACACATCATACCAAACCTTGTTTGTGGTTGTAATTGCTGACAAACCATTATTTTCTGTTCTGATATGATGTTGGATTACATACAATGATCTGTGCTACCTGTGGCACACCACCAATTTTAGGAGGAAAGTATAAAGAGTTGCCTTTATAGAAGACTCTTAGAGGTTTGGCATACTTAACAGCTATTTATTTTTTTCCTTTTTTCTTTTTTTTTAGTTGCCAGTTGAACTAATTGCAAAAACTCAAGTTAATGATTATGAAAAAATTAAATTGTGAGAGATTTCATAAGGGAACCTGAAAGGAGGGGTGGGGATTTCTGCTGTTTTATTGGAAGGAACTTAGATCAGTGGTAATATGTCAGAGGGTGTGGTGTGGGAAAGGGAAGTGGGTACATTCCCCATAGCTTGAGAGCTCTTCAGACATCTCCAGATACTAATTGACTAGGGAAGTCAATCAAGCTACTGCTATCCTAATCCTAGCTGAAATACAAGTCTTGCTTCTTTACTTAAAAGAGTAATGCCTGTTGTTTAGCGTCTAGAAAAGAATTAAACATGTTTTCTGTTGAATTTTTTTAATTTGTGCTTTTTTTTTAACCTTGCAAGTGTTTTATTTTTAATAAAACATGCTTCTTTGTTTATAGGTTGGTAACTATAAGCGGACAGTGAAACGCATTGATGATGGTTATAGGCTTTGCAATGATCTTATGAGTTGCATTCATGAGCGTGCAAGGATAGAGAAAGCCTATGCTCAGCAGCTAACGGAATGGGCGAAGAAGTGGAGGCAACTTGTAGAAAAAGGTAAATGTTGTTGTCTGTGTATTCTTGTGGTATTTTTAAGTAATGCATAAGTTTGTTTTCTGTATTGACAGCAGAATGCAAGCCCATTTAATTAGGATAAGTCAGTTTAGGATGTTAATTTGAAGCATTTGATAATAGGCATGCTTCATCCTTTTGCTGCTCCTAAATGTCATCCAAAATTGTCCTTGGGCTTGGTTTTGTAAACATGTCAGTGAACAGTAATATTTAAAGTTTCAGGGAATACCACCTCAAAAACAACAAACCTACAGTATCCTGTTCTACAAAAATGTGTTTGGTCACTGGTCTTACGTTGGAGCAAGTGGATAGTTGTATGTATTTATAATAATTTCTAGGGAATTCAGTTTACCGTGTGGAGCACAAGCTATGAAAAGTACAGTTAATTTTAGTTCATTCATTGAAGGCTTAGGGTTTGGTTTTCAGGAAAGCTTTAAAAGAAACAAACAAGGTCTATAGATATACGTATGAGAATCCTAGTGAGTATTAAATACTATTATATTATATTATATTATATTATATTATATTATATTATATTATATTATATGCATTCAATCTATTGAAATTAATATTTAGATGCTATTTAGGACTAAAAGATCAGATACTGCATTTTAGTTGGTCATAGATCATAAATGATTGCAGGCAATCATATTACGTCATGTGGGGGAACCACTGCTGGAATGCATATTGTTTTTATTTGAAAATTTTATCTGTTCATTTATATCCCGCTCTTCATCCAAGGAGCACAGCGTGGTGTATATCGTTACAGTTATCCTCACGACAACACTGTGAGGTAGATTAGGCTGAGACATGAGTGACTGGCTGAGAGTCACCCAGTGTGTTTCATGGCTGATTAGGAATTTGAACTCGGGCCTTCCCAGTCCTAGTCCAACACTCTAATTGCTACACTGTACTGGCTCTAACATTAAAATGTGATGAGACAGGGAAAGAGTTGCCCAAAGTTTGGAGGGTGAAATGTGTATTTAGGTTTTATCGATTACCGTGAAGCTGCTGTTCTCAGTTATTGTTGCCAGGGACATCTTATGGGTTATCCCCCCCCCCCCACTAGGTCCGAGACAGGACAGAATCTGATTGGAAAAGAGATAGATACACGGCCACTCGGGGCTGAGGGGGATAACCCCGCTTCAGTTCTTTCTGTCCTCACCTAGCTCCAGACAGCAGTTTTTTCTCTCCGTATATCTTTGCTTGTATTCTTGTCTATTTTCTTCCGTTCTATGTCGTTTTTTCTTCTGTCTCCGTGTTCATTTTCCACTCATCGTTGTATATCTAAAAAAACAAAACAAAAAAACCTCTGTCAGCTATTCTCTTTGTTTTCCCCCTCGCTCCTCCCTTCCCCTCCTCCCTCCCTCCGTTGCATGGAGTGTAGGTTTAAGGGAAGAAAAGTTTTCGTGTCCAGGGGAACGCAGCAAGCCTGTTTTGGGCCAGGGTTTTCCAAGGCTCTCGGAGCTCCCGCCCTAATGCGAGCCGCTTCCCTGGAAGCAGGTTCCCTCACCACCGCGACGCTTGATCGAGCAGCCCCCGATCAGCCGGCCGCTGCTGCATCGGTGACAGCTGCCTTGGAGCTGCCTGCACCGTTCGCCACCGGGTCTGCCCCGAGTCTCCTGCCTTCGGGCCGAGAAACTCGCTCTTCAGCAGCCCGGCGAGCAGCCGAGAGAGGTGCCAGGCCTTTGCACCACCCGGAGATGGTTTTCTCGTGGCTCCCATGCGCCAATCCTCCTCCATCCTCTGCCGAAATCAGGGCAATCTCGGAGGCCCAGGAACGCTGCAGGTGCAAGATGGCAGCAAAAACGGCGCAAAAAGAGGGCGAGGCGGCCATTTTGGAGGGACCCAAGCAGTTTTTGGCGGGCTCTTCGTCCAGGGAGACTTCATCCAGGGAAGTAACTGGGGAGTCTAGAATGGCGGTCGGGGACTGGGGGGGGTCCCCATACCCGCAGTTTCCATGTCTATCCCAAAAATTGTTCCACCTGATTGGCAGGCCTGGTTTAAGAACGCAATTATTGATACGGTCTACCAGATCAGGCCTGCTAAAAAAGATAGGAAATCTTCTCGAAGGAGAAAAAGGGACCTGTCCTCCTCTGATAGTGGCTCTTCTAGTGATTCTGCTAGTCCTCCTCCTAAAAAGGCCAAGGCCAAACAAAAACACCTTAAAGCGAAGAAGCTTCCTCCGCATAGGAGTGGACCACATTCCTCCGATGTATCTGACCACGACTCTGGGGAACCGAAACCGCTGAACCCCAGGCCTATGGGGAAACCTGGAACACCCCCCTCCCACCCCTTAATTTCTGATGTGGAGGAGGGCCTTACCAGAACCAGGGACTCACCCCAGGACCCAGAACTCCCTGACAGGGAGGAGGGGGAATGGTCAGGGGGAGAAGACAATGAAAATGCTTCTGTCCCTCAAAGACTTTTTGTAGCTGAGGATTTTAATCCTCTTATGACCAGAATCGTAAAGGCCATAGGGCTTCACCAAAACTCGAACCCGGAAACTCCGGCTACTGAAAAAGGGGATTGGGTGTTTCCAAGGGCAAAGCCTAAAGACATTCTGTTGCCTTTACCAGATTTATTTGCTGAAGTAGTGAAACAGGAGTGGCAGACACCCGCAGCAAATAAAAAGCCTTTACCCATATCTAACCATTTTTATTCTTTTCAAAAGGAAGCCTCTGAATTGTTTAAGTCCCCTTGCATAGATGCACCAATCGTGCAACTGGTGTCAAATTCCCTCGTTCCATGGGACGGTGAGGTAATGTTGAAAGACCCAGCTGACAAGAAAGCGGAGTCTGCATTTAAGCGCACGCATGATAACTCTGCCCAGTCGACCAGAGCAGCAGCAGCGGCATCTATGGCGGCAAGGGCCTCCCTGCTATGGTTAGACGATTTGCTAAACGATCCTCCCTCAGACACCATTAAATTGAGGCAACAATTGGTCAAAATACAAAAAGCACAGGCTTTTATAGCAGATGCCACCTTGGACTCTATCAGGTACTCTTCGCGAGTGGCTGCAGCATCAGTCTTGGGGAGGCGACATCTGTGGCTAAAAAATTGGACAGTTGATAGCACCTCCAAAAGTAACCTCACGACAGTTCCTCATGACGCCACAAAACTTTTCGGGGAGGAAGCCCTAAATGGTGTACTAGTTGAGTCTAGCGATAAGCGCAAGACCATGCCCACAGCAGTACGTAAATCTGACCGGCCACCCTTTAAGAAAAATTTTCAGCAATTTCAGCCCTTTCGAGGTTTCTGGCCTTTTAGTGGCCGGAACAGAGACAATAGACAACAAAGAGGCTCCTGGGGTCACCAGCATTCCTCTTACAGGGGTACAGGTGGTTTCAGACAGCTGGCCACCCAGACCAAGCCAAAAACCCAGCAATGACTCACACTCAGTTCAACTAGGAGGCCGTCTAACAAAATTCCTCCCCGCCTGGGTGTCTTCTGTAACAGACAATTGGGTGCTAAGAGTCATACAAGCCAGTTACAGAATAGAACTGGACGTCCCTCCTCCCCACAGGTTTCTACCAACCCCAAGATCTCGCTCTTGGCAAAAGCATTCCGAGATGCTTCAAGCCATCCATCACCTTGTAGAAATCTGGGCTGTAGAACCCAGTTCCAACCTCGCGGGGGGGGGGGGGTTTCTGTTCACCGTCGCCAAAAAGGGCGGTGCTGGACTTAAAGTTCTTAAACAAATCGGTCAAGAGAGAGCGATTCCGTATGGAGACATTAAGGTCGATATCAGAAGCCTTACACCACCTGGATTTCCTAACATCTATCGACCTGAAGGAGGCGTACCTGCACATGCCAATACATCCGGAGAGCAGAAAGCTACTTCGCTTCAAGTACGCAGGACGCCATTTTCAGTATGCAGCGCTTCCCTTCGGGCTGTCAGCCGCGCCCCAGGTTTTCACCAAGGTCCTGGCGCCCCTGGTGGCACATCTTCGTCTGCGTGGAGTTCGTCTTTTTGCCTATTTAGATTATCTGCTCGTGCACTCCCTGAATGAAGCAAAACGAGACCTAGCTATGACCGTCTCAGAGCTGGAACGCCACGGTTTCCTTATAAACCATCAGAAAAGTCAGCTGACGCCAAGCCACCACCTTCGCCACCTGGGCGTAGTGATCAACACAGTCGAGAACCGCTTGTTCTTTCCATTCACAATGATCACACAAGAAATAAAAACCGTCCTTGCTCTTCCATCAGCACCCCTGGCATCCCTGGCACGGGTGTTAGGTCTCATGGTGGCGACAATAGAGGTGGTTCCTTGGGCGCGTTTTCACCTGCGCCCACTTCAATGGTTTCTGCTTCCCTATCAGCAGGACATCACACAAAAGAGAAGAGTGTGGCTCTCCATCCCAACTCAGCTTCAGAAATCCCTGCGCTGGTGGCTCAACCCGTGCAACCTGTTCCAAGGGAGGGAATTTCTAGACCCTCCGAAAGTGCTAGTGACCATTGATGCAAGCGACCAGTACTGGGGGCACACTGCTTACACCTGTCGGCACAAGATCATTGGAACAAAGATGAAAGACAGCACAGTATAAACTGGAGGGAGCTTTGGGCCATCCGCTTGGCCCTGGAGGCGTTTCAGACCACAGTTCGGGACCATCACGTACTCATAAAGACGGACAATGTCATGGCAAAGGCCCATGTGAATCGTCAGGGCGGGACCCGATCCAAGTCCCTCCATCAAGAGGCCACTCTAGGAACATCAAGTCTTTAACAGCACATCATCTAAAAGGAGAGCTAAATCGGGTGGCAGACTGGCTCAGCAGAGAGGATCTCCATCCCGGGGAATGGTCACTGGACCCCCTGGTGTTCCAACAAATAAGAAGGCAGATGGGTGTGCCAGTAATAGACTTATTCACCACACCAAAGAACATGCAACTGGAAAAATTCATGACCAGATTTCCATGCAGAGAAGTGGTAGCAGTAGACGCTCTCTCAAGTCCATGGCCAAAGGGCCTTTTGTACGCCTACCCCCCAACGCCCTTGCTAGCCAGAGTCCTGCGGAGGGTACGCATGTTGAGAGCACAAATGCTCCTCATAGCGCCATTTTGGCCCAGAAGGCCGTGGTTTTCGGAGCTGTTATACCTTACCGCGGAACCACCGTGGGAACTCCCGGTCAACAGCGATCTTCTGTCTCAAGGGCCCGTGTTACACCCCAACCCGAGCGGGTTAAGGCTGACCGCCTGGAAACTGAGAGGGGACTCCTGAACCAGTTCGGGTATTCACAAGGGGTTCTCCGGACTATGTTGGCATCGCGCAGACTGTCTACCAACCATATATACCAGTATACTTGGTGGGCTTTCCTGCGTTGGGCAGCACGCCATTCCTTCCCTAGGGGTGCAGCCTCACTGAAACACCTTCTGCAATTCTTACAGGAAGGCCTGGAGAAGGGGTTGAAACCAAACACCTTAAAGTGCCAGGCGGATTCGTTGATTGGTTTGGTCTCCAGAGGAACACGCTCTTCTCTCCAGTCCAATGCGCATCTTCAGAGGTTCCTAAGAGGAGCTACCTTGCTGTTCCCTCCGGTCATTCACAGATTTCTGTCATGGAATTTACACTTGGTTCTGAAAGCTCTTCAACACCCCCCGTTCGAACCCATTTCAACTATTCCAATCAGGGTTTTGTCCTTTAAATTGGCTTTTTTGGTGGCAATTACGTCAGCCAGATGAATATCAGAGCTAAGAGCTTTATCAATTGGGAAATCTTTTTGCGTTTTCCAAAAAGAGGTGGTTCGGCTGATCCCGGATCCCTTTATGCGACCCAAAGTGTCATCGGTTTTCCATCAATCACAATATGTGTTCTTGCCGTCCTTTTGCCCTCATCCGCTCCATGAGAGGGAGAAGCTGTGGCACAAACTGGATGTCCGTAGGTGCCTAAAGAAAACCGATGACACTTTGGGTGTCATCAGCAGAACTGCATCTTTTCGTACCACAGAGGTCATATCCTTCAACCCACGCTCGATGGGATCGGTGGTTACTTCTTCAACGATCGCCAGATGGATCCAAGCATGCATTGTAATGGCCTATGAGGCTCAGCACATTACACTGCTGTCACATATCATGGCACATTCCACCAGGGCAGCAGCCACATCAGCGGCTTTCTCCTCTAATGCTCCAGTGCAGGATATCTGTAGGGCGGCCACCTGGTCCACTCCATCAACGTTCACCAGGCATTACAAGATTGATTCCCATGCCACCATCCAGGCGGCCTTCGGCAGGAGGGTCCTCCAACGGGTACTTCCTCAGGAATAGGCAGGGGCGCTTCCGCCCGGCTTAGGCCAAGCTGTGGTATGTCCCATGACATGTCCCTGGCAACAATAACCGAGAAAGGAGCATTGGTTTCACTTACCGTGAAGGCTTCTTCTGGTTCTTGTTGCCAGGGACATCTCGACCCACCCAGTTTGGTGCCTCCTGCCTCTTCCTGATCTGGTTTCCTGTTTTTTCCTCTGTGAAATACTGTTAAAAAAAAAGAGGAAAAGAACAGAAAGAAAGACAGGAAAGGATTGCTACAGAGCACATGTCTGCTCATTTGTTCTTGAGGGTCTTAGTTTTGCTATTGTACACTGTTACCTGTTTTACCTGTGGTGTCAGTCTCTCTGAGGAATCGGCTCGGCTGAAAGAACAGGGGCGGGGTTATCCCCCTCAGCCCCGAGTGGGCCTGTATCTATCTCTTTTCCAATCAGATTCTGTCCTGTCTCGGACCTAGTGGCGGGGCGGGGAACCCATGAGATGTCCCTGGCAACAAGAACCAGAAGAAGCCTTCATGGTAAGTGAAACCAATGCTTCTTTTTCATGTTACAAAAGAGTAGTCAATGAAAATCTTAGATAAGAGCTGAAGTTTCAATATGGCTGCCTTTTTAAACATTGAGAATGCAATGCAAAGAATGATCTACTACTGACATTTTTTCCATCTTTATCTGTGTGCAGGGCCACAGTATGGGACTGTTGAAAAGGCTTGGCATGCATTTATGTCTGAAGCTGAGAGAGTGAGTGAATTACATCTAGATGTAAAAGGTTCCCTAATGAATGAGGACTTTGAAAAGGTAAAGAACTGGCAGAAGGAAGCCTTTCACAAGCAAATGATGGGTGGATTTAAAGAAACTAAAGAAGCTGAAGATGGATTTAGGAAAGCTCAGAAACCATGGGCCAAAAGGCTAAAAGAGGTAAATTGCTTTAGCATTCTGTATGTCAGCTCTGGAACTTCCAGCTGATTTTGGGTGAGATGCTGCCCCTTTGGTCTTCTACCTCTCAATTCTTCTGCCTGCTTTCACATCTTGTCCCTTTCCTTCTGGCGTTTAGAATCGTGATGGACTGGACTGTTCTCAACCTGGAGGTTTTCTGTCTCTGATATTAACTAGAAACATAGAGTTGAAAGAGACTTTGGAAGTTTTCTAGTCCAACCCCCTGCGCAGTGCAGGAAATTGCTACAGCATCTCTTACAGATGGCTGGCCAGCCTCTATTTTGAAAGCTTCCAATGAAGGAGAACCCACCACTGCACAAGGCACACATTTCCACAAACCGCTCTTATAGTTAGGATGGATTTATCCTAAATCTACTTCTTTGTAATTGCAACACATTGGTTTATCTGTCATATTTTTACACTGCCCCAAACTTCCGTGTCTGGACAGTTTACAGCCATCTAAAACAAATTCAAATGGAAATTAAAACCTTAAAACAACTTAAAACTACAGGTCTAGTTAAAAAGCTTGGGTAAATAAATGTGTTTTTAGAGACGTTTTAAAAGTTGTCAGAAATGGGAAGGTTCTTATTTCAGCAGGGAGTGCATTCCAGAATCTCAGGTGGCAATAGACAAGCTGGTGGCACCTGCAGACTAACCTCTCTGGATGATCTCAATGGGTGATGAGTGAAGATGATGTTTTCTTAAATACACTGGGCCTAAGTTGTTTACGGCTTTATCCTCTATAATAAAAGGCTTGGGTGTCCGCCCGTGTCTCTGTGCCCGTGTCTTTCTTGGCCGTTCTGGGCATGCGCGGAGCGTATGCCCAGAACGTCTGAGAAAGATACGGCCGCAGGCACCAGGCGGCCATGTTGGGTCCCGGTCCGGACCTCCAAGCGTTGGAAGCGGCGGCACAGCAGCAGGAGGTGGCGGCGACTGGGGCCGATGCTGGCCACGGCGGGGCGACAGGGCCCGATGGCGGCGGCCACCGCCGCGATGGGGCAACGGAGAAGCAATGGCGGCAGCGAGTGGGGCCCATGGCGGCCGCGGCGGGGCGACGGTTGGTGGTTGCAGAGCCAGCTCGGCAGCGGACAGGCAGCCCGCAGTGGGCCCCGATACCAGGGGCAGAAGGTGGGAATGGGGGGAGCGGTGGCTGTCCGGCAGCCAGCCGCAATGACGGACAAGCGGCGGCAGCGGCCACGGCAGGCCGCGTGGCGTGGTGGGCCCACCGCGGCCGGCATCGGACCCAGTCGCCGCCACCTGCTGATGCTTCGCCGCCGCTTCCAAAATTAATTGTTTGCTGCCCGGGAGGAGGAGCGGCGGGCCGGTAAGAAGAAAATTTAAAAATGCAGGGTGGGGGGGAAGGGCAGGGGGAGGGGCAAGAGGGAGTGGGGCAGTGGGGAGGAGAGAGGAAAAACGTAACCCAACTAGCGCCCGTTATTTTAACGGGCTTAAAAATACTAGTAGGTTATAATCAGCACCTTGTATTTTGCCTTGAAACTGATTGGTAGCCAGTGTTACTCTTTTAATATAGAAGTAATATGGTCTCTAAGATGACCCAGAGACCAACCTGGCTGCCGCATTCTGTACCAACTGCAGTTTCTGTAAAGCACTTGGTGAATATATTCAAAGGCACTGATATGGGGTCTCAGACTTTACCTATTCCAACACCACAAGAAAAGGTTACTATTGAAACTCAGACATATGTACCACTATCACCCAAACAGTCGCCTTCTGAACATCACAGCTCTTCAGACTTCAAGCCTGACCCTGATGAATTGGCGGATTTAGCCAGTCCTCCTAACGCTGTACCTCTGGCCACACATTTTTTCCTAAATGAAGAAATGAAGGCAGCAGGGAGATGGCAGCAGCTCTGGCACTTGATCTCAAGTCTGAGCTAGCCACAACAGATGACCTTGTTTACAATTTCATGATAAAATCTGTCACAACTTGTGGTGCTTTCAGTCCTGTGGTGCTTTCAGTCCATTTTTTGGGCTACAAATGTCTGTGGGAGGTTATCCATACTTCAGCCCCCCGTTCTAAATGACTAGAAAGTTTGTATCGGATACAGGAAAAAGAATACGAGTACCTTCTAAAGCATCCCTCTCCAAACTCGCTGGTCATCAACTGTACCACCACCTCTTCTAAGACAGGTCATCATCACTCTACACCTGCAAAGAAGGATGATGGATGGATATTTTTTGGGGGGAAATCTACTCCACTTTGTGCTTATCCATAAAAATAGCAAACTATTTGGCTTGCTATATTAGCCAAAGGGGCTATTGCCCCGGTACAGTGAGTGCACAGACAGAAGGGGTTTTACTCCCAGTGCTACTTGATCCAAAAGGGCGATGGCAGCATATGACCTATCATGGATCTATGTCACCTGAACAAATTTGTCCATGTGAGGAAATTCAGCATGATAGTGTTACAAGCAATCCTACCTCTTCTATACCAAGAGAACTGGCTTGTGATGCTGGATCTCAAAGATGTGTATTTCCACATTGGCATCAGGGCACAACACACAGAATATCTGAGGTTCGCAGTAGGAAATCAAGTGTACCAATACACAGTTTTATCCTTCAAGCTTGCCACCGCCACCAGGGTATTTACAAAATGTATGACTTCAGTGGTAGCTTACCTGCGGACCGAAGGTATATTGGTCTATGCTTGCCTGGACGACTGGCTTCTGACTTCCAAAGACAAACAAGAGTTACATTCTCAGACGAAATATGTACTATCACCCATCCAAGACTTGGGGATCCAAGACAGTTGGAAAAAATCCCAAGCTGGAGCCAGTTTGTGTAATCAAGTACATTGGAGCGGTTCCAGACACAGAAACCAGGAAGGCGTACTTACCTCAGGAACGTTTCCAGTGCATCAGACCTGGTTCTCCACTTCCAGCAGCATCTATTTCAACCAGCCCGACTCATTCAAAGACTCCTAGGTCTGATGACATCCTGCAACACAGTGGTGCAATATGCCCAGTTAAAGATGCACAAGTTGCAACTTTGGTTTTTGTCGGTCTTCTGCCCAAATGTGGATTGTCAAGACCTACGTCTAGTGATCCCAGATCAAATTCTACGCTCACTTACCTGGTGGTCGATGGGCAGGAATCTGTTGGAAGGAGTTCCTTTTCAAATGATGACTCCTATCTGGCTAACAGATGCCTCTCTACTAGGCTGAGGGGCCCACTGTGGGGCACATCAGATACAAGGCAAGTGGACCCTTCAACAAAAATAATTACATATCAATTTCCTGGAGCTTCTGGCTGTCTTCAAAGCAATGAAAGCCTTCCTACCACTTCTGCAGGGGAAAGTTATACAGGTGCAGTTAGACAATACCACAGCCATAGCCTACACCAGCTGTCAGGGAGGGACAGTATCTCGAAGTCTTTGTGCACTCAGCCTACAATTATGGCATTGGTGCATCCGGCATCAAGTCCACCCGATGGCCATACAAATAAAGGGCCTAGACAAATTTCTGGCAGACGACCTAAGTTTTCCCGCAGCAACAACAGCACGATTGGGAAATCAAGACAGAATACATTACACCTCTCTTCACGGCCGACTATAGATCTCTTTGCCACCTCGGAGAACATAAAGTGTACTCGTTTCTGCTCCAGGGCAGGACACAACCCACAATCACTGGAGGATGCCTTCCAGCTGGACTGGCAGCAGGAGATCCCGTATATGTTTCCACCACAACCACTGATCAGCCAAGTGGTTGCCCGCCTTCTGACTGCTCCTGCATTGTGTATCCTGGTGACTCCATGGTGGCCAAGAAAACCATGGTTTCCACAGGTACTCAAACAGTTAAGGAACCAGTACCAAAGACTACCACAAGAGGTAGATCTCCTAGCACTAGACAACAGCAGTGTACTGCATCCAGACGTTCTCATACTCCTCCTAACAGCATGGCGAATCAGCCTTGGAGCAAGATCCTTCTCAACCAAAGGAAGTCTTCCACCATATGTAATTACAGGGGCAAATGGCTCCGCTTCAAATTCTATGCAAGAAGGCATGGTTTTCAACCTGACTAGGCAACAATCAGGGATATACTCCTCTACCTAACTGATTTAAGATCGCAAGGGTTAGCTAATGTGTCTCTAAAAGTGCATCTAGAAGCGCTATCTTCAAAACATGCAGGCTATGATGGAAAGACTCTCCTTTCACACTCAGAGAGTAAAGCTTTCTTGAAAGGCCTTATGAATTTGTATCCACCTGTTCACACACCCATCGAACAGATAGATAGAGGGTCCAAGAGCATATCCTTGGTCCTTTCAACTTTGACAGAAGATCCATTTGAACATATGGGTTCTGCTTCCATCAAACTAGTAACTTTGAAAACTGTCTTCTTACTGGCCATAACTACGGCTAAACGTGTAAGTGAATTGACAGATTTGCGGATAGATTCACCATACACCAGGATTTATCCAGATACAGTGCTAATGCTTATGGGCCCAGACTTTCTGACTTTCTACCCAAGGTGGTGTCAGACTTCCACCTCAACCAGGACATTGTTCTCCCTATGTTCTTCAGGGATCCCTTTAGAATGTGCGAAGGACACTTTTATATTACCTGGATCGCACCAAGGACTTCAGGTCCACTAAACGTCTGTTTGTAGCATTCAAAGGCTCTGTAAGAGTTTCCTGTATTTCCAGACAAAGAATGTCTGGATGGTTAGCAGAACTCATCCTGCTAGCATACAAGACACAGAATGTTCAAGCATCTGAGGCAATCAAGGTCCGCTCTACCCGTGCCTATGTTTCTTCAGCTGCACACCTACTGGGGGTAACCTTCATGAGCATCTGTAAAGCAGCAACTTGGTCCACTGAGTTACCTTTCATCAAACATTATGCCATAGATGTGTACTCTGCTTCCGAGGCGAGCTTCGGGAGAAGTGTTTTGAAGCAGTCGTTACAATAGCTACTACTGCACCCTCCTCCATGGAGAGCTAGCTAAACACCCATTCTTTTTTTTAAAAGAATTTTTGCTTTTATTAGTAATAGAAATAGAACAGGTTACATCTCTGAGATCAACATAATCATGCATGAATAAGAGCAATGATTTATCTACAGCAAAGAAAACAAGAAAAAAACCCCACAGTAATAGTATTTAAGTATACTTAAATGAGTAAAGATAATCTATAAGAAAAAGGGAGTACGTCTAAAAAACTAAATCTAATCATCAGAGAAAAAATGAACCCTAAACCTCACACAGAACACTCCCGCTGGACTCAATCGGACGATTCAGAACAAGAATATTCAATGGAGAAGAAAATGAAAATGAAAAAACACTACTTCTGCCATAAAGAAAAAGAGTATGTATTGTAAACACAAAACCACATATCCACCACTATTCTATAACCAAAATTCCCATCTCGTCTTATACACGTATACGTCATAATAAAGTAAATGACAGAAATCAGGCAAACCTTCAGTAGTCCTCCTCTTCATTTAACATAAACCAAAACCAAAACCGGAGAGATAAATGGAGAGATATTCTTTCATGAAGAGGTAGACTAACTTCAGCCAGAACTGGTCTCTATAGCCCACCCCTGGGAGAATAGGCTATCAAGCTATGACACTAAGACATACCCATACATACATGTAATCCTTCTCAATTTCCTTCTGATTGTTTGCTCACAACAAGTAGTTCATTCAACAGTTACTATTATAAAGTTTTCATAACATCCAATAAAAGCTCATAGGGGGAAATGAAAATAAAGAAAAATACTGAAAAAAGAAATGAGAATGATAAAGATGTATATTTCTGAAAAATTGAGACTAAATTTCAATTAGAAGCTAAAGCTAACTTCAATTAATTGTTCAAAAATGCTCAAACCAAGACTTAAGTATACCAAAAAAAATAAAAATAAAAATAAAAATAATCAAACACTGAACTTTCCAAGTAGAATATCTCAATATGTTATCTTTTTAAAACTATAGTGTCATATAGTAGAATGTAGCCAATAATCTTATTCCTTAAATTTAAAAATATTATCAGTATTGCAGCCACTAATTTCTAAAGGTTATTTCTAGAGATCCACTCTTCCCTAATTCCCCCTTTATTAATATATCTCATAAGAAGGAAAGAAAGAACAAAAAGAAACAAAAGATAATATGTGGCAGTCATTAAAACTATTGGGTTTATCATACAACATCCTAATTCCTGATTAGGTTATTGTCAGTATTAAACCTTATATAGAACTCCCTAATTAAAAGGCCAATTAATGAGGTATAATTTTTAATTATACTCAAAGTTAAAACCTATAAATGAAACCCTAAATTAATCACATAAATTATCTTTTCTTCCATGAAGATATGTGACAATGCCTTAAGTCATTAGAACATTCTAATGAACATTAGAACATTCAAGTATATCATTAAAAAATCTTAGTTTCTAAATAGGTTATTTTCAATGCTAAACCCTATATAGAGTTCCCTAAATCTCAGTGGTTAAGAGAGATGGGGGAAAGGAACAATTAACACAGGGAATACATTGAAAGGCCAATTAATAAGGTATATTATTTAATTATATATTATATTATAATATAATAAGGTATATTATTTAATTATACCCAAAGATAAAACCTGTATATGAGACCCTAAGTAAATCACAAATCTAAAAAAAAAAAAACACCCACAAGAAAAGGAAAGAAACCTCAAAAGGAGTGGAAAGGAGAGAGAGAAAATAAGCTCAGAGGGAAAGAGAAGTAGGGGAGAAAAGATAATTCCATTATATTAAATATATATTAGCAAAGAGAAATAAAAGGCTGATAGATACACCACTAAAAATATTGGGCTTTTCATTGATCCTAGAACAAAGACAAAAGAAGTGGTAGCTGCAACTCACATAACATAGGGTTAATATGAAATCTTGAAAGCAGTGTCCAAGGACACTCTCTCATTAAGGGGGAGACGGACTTCCGGTTCCGATGCTGACCGAGCAAGACGCTTCTTTTTGAGTCTCCAAGTCTCTGAGTGAAGACCTGCAGAAAGTAACTGGGGGGGGGGCACTCTATAACTATCCCTCACCCCACCAGATTAAAGTGGGAGGTGTAAAAGGCTCACCAGCCCGGAGAAGTCAGCTCCTGTTGCGAAGGGGCGCGGGGAAGCTGCAGTCTTTTCGCACCAGTCGAACGACAGGCCTAGAGTCCTAGAGTCAAGGAGAGTTCTGCAGTGTGGAGTTCAGGCTGCCTGAAAACTAAGGCCTAGAGTCAAGGAGAGTCAAGGCCTAGAGTCAAGGAGAGTTCTGCAGTGTGGAGTTCAGGCTGCCTGAAAACTAAGCTCGGAAGCATTGCAATTTCTACTAAAAGCCAATGAGGTAACAAAGGAATTTATTAAGAATCTCATCTAAAAGAACAAGGAAAATAACAACTTGTGAGAGAGCCCTATCCAACAATGTTTCCTGGCTGCTTCCGGATGCCAAGGTGTGGTCGAGATACTATAACTCTATATAGCAATAGCAATAGCACTTACATTTATATACCGCTCTATAGCTGGAAGCTCTCTAAGCGGTTTACAATGATTTAGCATATTGCCCCCAACATTCTGGGTACTCATTTTACCGACCTCGGAAGGATGGAAGGCTGAGTCAACCTTGAGCCCCTGGTCAGGATCGAACTTGTAACCTTCTGGTTACAGGGCGGCAGTTTTACCACTGCGCCACCAGGGGCTCTTAGAGAGTGACTAAAACTTTATAAGTATATCTACAGAGAAAAAGAGCTATACCTCTGCCGTATTCTTGGAAAAGAGGGATGTTTAATGCCCACTCTAACCTTTATGCTTTCAAATGGCTACCAATTCTGTTGAAGTAATTTAAAGTGAACTAATTTAGCCAAAGCTAGTCAAAGTACTTTAAGACATTAAATTGTCAGTCTACAATTTCATTCTAAGTGTAAAGATTCGACGCTGGACAACACGGAGGTGATTACAGCAAACTTCCGGGCGTCTTGTGAAGTTTTGAAGAGCGTGAAGTATAGCTCCTACCTTCCTTTTGGTACAGCTGATTTTTAGTGTGAGTCTAAAAATACGAACTTGAGGAAACCTGTGACTATATAACAGAGTGAACGAACAGATACACTTTGAGTAAAGAAGAACTCAAAAAAGTTAAAGGGTGAATTGGATTCAAAGTGGAAACTATTCCTCCCCCTTTGAAGTTACAGGAGGGGTATATTGGCTAAAGAGTTAACCTTGTTGTAAACATCCAATTTGTTACTGTAGTCTTGTATATTAGAATGTCTAAGAACAAGAATACTCCAACTGGAACCCAAACCCATATGCCTAGAAAACTATCAGTGGGAACAATTCCCCAAGTGGAAAGGTCCACGGTGAAATTTGGGAGTTGCTTCAAGCTATTAATAGCAAACTAGATACAAATAATGAAGTAGTACAGTCTATGGTTAATGATATGCAAACTCTTAAAGAGGATATACAACAGATAAAAGCAGATTCACAGGTTTTAAAGCAAGATATGTTGCAGTTGAATAAGGAGGTACAAGTGATGAAACAAGGGATCACAGACAATTTAAGCAAATGTAACAACTTGGAAGAAATAAGCAAGAGAACGATGGAGGATACCAAGCTAACTTCTAAAAAAAAGTTGAAGCTGTAAGCCAGGAGATAAAAGAATTGGAAAAGGAAGAGTTAGCCGACCAACTTGCAATGGTGCAGAGGGAAAGAATGTTTAGAATAAGGGGAATTCCAGAAACTACTACTCAAAACTTACTAGATGTTCTGACAAATGAATTAGCTAAACTCTTGCAAGTGGATATAGCTAACATAGAAGGATTGGTTGAAGAGGCCTACAGAGTAAACAACACTTTTGCAGTCTCCCATAAAGTGTCCAGAGATTGCATAATCAAATTCAATTCCAAATCTACTCGAGATCGTATTATACAAGCTCATTTTCAAGATAAATGGAAAATTAACGGTCAAATTATAATGGTGATGAAAGAAATCCCAAGGAGACTTCTTATGAAACAAAAAAATTACAAAGATTTGACTGATACTTTAAAACAAAACAAAATCCCCTTTAGATGGGAGTTCCCTCAAGGGGTTGCCTTTACTTTTAAAGATAAGAAACATAGACTATCTGAAGACCTAAAAGTAAAACAATTTCTTCATAGGTATAGGAATGATCTTCAGATCTCAGAGGACATCCAAAAGACATAAGGTGCTAAATAAGGGAGGAATTAGCAATATAAAAAAATAGCCAGTATGGAATTAAAACTCTTTTCTTTAAATGTAAATGGCTCAAACATAAAAACAAAACGCCAAAAAATATTTCACGATTTGAGAAAAAGAAAACTGGATTTGATTTGCCTACAGGAAGTACATATAAGAAGGAGAGATAGAAAGTATTTACAAAATAAAGCACTAGGCTAGCAGTTTGAAACCCTAGATATTAAGAAAAAAAGGGGCGTAGTCTCTTATACAAAAGACCTTTTAGAGCCAAAATTGTTATATAAAGATGACTATGGAAGAGTATTGGTGGTAGAAATAAAGGTTGGAGATCCAAAGTACATAGTGGTGGGCATATATGCCCCCAATGAGACAAATGCAGAATTCTATAGAAAATTTGGAAAAACAACTAACAGAGATAGATAGGCAACAGATTATATTAATGGGAGACTTTAATGGAATTGTCTCAACGCAGACTGATAGAGATACAACAGATTTGAGGGGAAATGATCGGAAATCACCAAGAGTTTTTCTTCAATATGGTTGAGCACTTGGGTTTACATGACATATGGAGAATCAAAACTTAGATGCGACATAAAACGCATATGAGAATAGATGTGATTTGGGCCAATGCAGATGTGTTGATAACAATTAAATATATCGTTATATGAACTACTGGGGAGAGAATGTTTAACCTATAGGCACGATCCAGTTATTGTTAACAACACTTGTTCCAAGGATGAGATGGAAGTCCTTATTGTGTGTGTTTGTGAGTGTTTGTATTATTTGTGTTTGTCTTTTGGTGTTGTGAAAACTGAATAAAAAGTATATGCAAAAATTTTTTAAAAAATTAAGGGGGAGACTAAACAATGCCGGAACTTTAACTTCTATGCCTGGGGGAAATGGTTATAAAGTTTCTATAAAGTAAAATTCCTTCAGTTAGAATCCTTCCGCGTAAATTTCACCGTAGCTACCTATCCAAAAGCCAAATAGTTCTAATAAAACACACCCAAAAGACATACAACTAAGGCAAATAAACTTTTAAATAAGAACAAAATACTTAAAATACTCAGACCCATTTTAGTGAAATCTTCTTAAATTATTTTGAAGTGAACCACCACTTAACAGTCCCCTCCATACCAATTTCCCTTCCCTGTATTTAACAAAAAGTACCATGATTGTAACATCAACCCAAGAATAATAAATCATCATCACTCCAACTCAGCTAAGTAACAAGTTTAGAAATTCTTCAAAGTAAAGTCAGTTCCGATAGAAAATGCTAATTGACATTAACTGCTATTAAATGGAAATGCAATCAGTGGCATTAAACTACAAAAGACAAGAAAGTCCTGATTCCAGTAAAGAAAGAACATGGAAAGACAATCTTCCTCTTCCTCTGCCAAAACAGCAAGTTTTCTCCAGTCACTTCTATTTCCCCAATCACAGCTTTGAATAGTTGGTAGTGGGAAGAGAAACACCCGTTCTTATGGTTCTCAACGGATCTCGATCCAGATAAACAGGTTGTTCACCTGTAACTGTTGATCTGGTAGAGATCCATCGATATCCATAAGACCGTCCCGAACCATCCCTCTGCAGTAGTGCTACGCTATGTCTGTATTGAGTGTGCAAGCTATTGTCCTTCAGTGATGAACTTGCCTGATTCCAGATTATCGTCCTTCATGGCAGTCGTCTAAGAACTGAAGAACATGGTGCCCGGCCCACCTTTTAAATAGCACGCTGAAGGCGTGGGGGCAGGGCTCGGTTACCTCAAGCTGCGGCATGCTACCGCAAGGATCCTGCACAGGCGCATTACCCATTCATGGATATTGGCGGGTTTCTACAAGATCAATAGTTACAGGTGAGCAACCTGCTTTTCACCAAGAAACCTGGGTCCCTTTTGAATGTACTACTGCCAAGTTTAGTCTCCCCCGTCCTGCATTTGTGCCTGATTTTTCTTACTGAAATGCTAGACTTTAAATTTGTCTCTGTTGAACTTCATCTTGTTGATTTTGGCCCCATATTTGAGCATGTTCAGGTTAGACCGAATCTTGATTTTGTCTTCTAAGGCACCTACCCCACCCCCAGTCTTATCTTTGTATCATATGCAAATTTGATAAACATTCCCTCTTCTTCCTTGGCTAAGTCATTTGGACCCTCCTCCCCCGCACCCCAGCAGAGTTAGATTTCCAGTAGATGTTGGGATAGTTGAAATACCTCACTACTACTACTACTACTACTACTACTACTACTGCCTGCCTCTTTGGAAACATCATGCATGTCTTTTGCTTAGCCAGGTGGTCTATAGTAAAAGTGTATAATAGGAGAATTTTTTCCTCTAATTTTATTTTTACCCAGGCACCTTCAACTGGACCTCCATGTGCATAATCATTGATCTATGTGCAGGTGTATTCATTCTTTACATACCACACAACTTCTCCTCCATGCTGTGGGGTCTCTTCCTTTTGCATAAGTTATAGTCTACAAGTGCTGTATTCCAATCATAAATCTCATCCCACCAAGTTTCAGTGATGCCCCTCAGATCATATTTGCCTTCGTGTGTTAGGTTTTCAGATTCTTTCTGTTTTCCTCATACTTCTGAATTAGTGAATAGACATCGAAGAACATGGACATCACTGTCTTTTGGCTTTTTTGCTGTAGTGACTTGCATATTTCTGAGCACTCCCTCTTCTATTTTTCTTCTGCTTTTTGATGCATGTTTTCTTGTCTCTTACTTGCTCTAATACTTGATTGCGGGCTTTTTTCTCCCTCCCCCACTGGGTTCATTTTAAACCCTTC
Source organism: Hemicordylus capensis (assembly GCF_027244095.1). Lineage (NCBI taxonomy): Eukaryota > Metazoa > Chordata > Lepidosauria > Squamata > Cordylidae > Hemicordylus > Hemicordylus capensis. Next base: position 136,496,948 of record NC_069661.1, read on the forward strand.
TGATGAGACTTGCAAGGCTCCTGCTTTGTGTAAGCTGCATCCCATTTTAGCTCCAGGAGTTCTTCATGTAGCTAGTGTAATCCATGGTCTAGGAACCCCGACCTTTTTTGATATTTTGTACAAGAATATGGTATTGTGCGAGACATTTGGAATACTTTGTTCAGTTCTGAGTACTGCATTTTAAGAAGAATGTAGACAAACTGGAATGGGAGTCTAGAAAACAAGCTCAGCGAGGAAAGGTTGAAAGAATGGGATATGTTTAGCTTGCAGAAGAGGTCTGAGAAGAGATATGATAGCACTCTTCAAATACCTGATGGACTATCACATAGAAGGCCCACAGGTCAGAACTTGCTTGCAGGGAGACTTGTGGGCCTGTAGGCAGGCCCACCCCTAAAGAGAAAAGGCTGTCTCTTTAGCATGTTTGCAAGCAGCAAAACAGTAGCTTGCTGTAACCCCATTCAGGTTCAGCAGGGAATGAAAAGCATACACGTAAAAAGGATCACATCAGCAAAGTAAGTTTCTGCTCTGCTGCTGCAAGGCATAACTGTTGATAATTGTATCATTCTCCTTCTCTCAGAAGGAGAACAATGCAGTGATTAACAGCAATGCCTGGCAGCAGCAGAGCAGAGACTTGTTTTGCTGATGTGATCATTTTTTGAATGGCATGAATTGAATACCAGGGGTGAACAACTCAAATGCCCCAGTAGGCCAGAATGAAACACAACTTGGTGTGTGGGGGCCGAGGTCAATTTTCAGCACATCAATTATTGCATTAAAATTATTAAGAATATTAAAGTGAGGAGCAGAGGGTTGGCATCAGGCAGAAAGGTGAGGGGAAAGAGGGATGAAGGATGGTGTCAGTAGGTGTGGGACCAGCAAGGGAGGTGGGGGGGGGGGCACTTGGTCTCAAGCAGCCAATTGTGTTGAACGACTGCTGCTTGTCAGTAGGACAGGCCAAGAGCTCCACATGGTTCTTGCCTTCACTGCAGAACATTCCTTCTTGTGGGTCAACACAGAATTCCTTGGCCTTATGTGTTGGCCTTATGTTGCGGAGGCCTGGAATAGACCCCTAAAGTAAGTTATGCTCTGCTGCCTGCAAGCCTGCTGATGTGATCCCGTTTCATTTAGCCATCCCTTTTCTATCCCTGACTAAAGATGGGGAAGCAGGGGAGGAGAAAAAGTTGCCTCTCTGAAGCCAGCAATGATGACTAGGAACTGAATTCTTCCTGGAAGAAACCACATGTAGTAATTGGGATTGGATTAGTGATGCTGGAGTGTCTTCCTCATGACATTTCCCAGTCTAAATCACCCCCTCCCTCAAAGCTGAAGTTGGTTCCACAGCAGAAAAAATAGAGGCACAGTCCAAGTTACCTCTGTCCCCCACCCCTGGGGTGGGGTGCGGGGGGTGTTAGCAGCAGCTGAGGGGATAAATCTATATTGGGAAAACAATTGTTAACGTTTTTAAAATAAGTGATTTTATGATACTGAAATAAAATTTTATGTCTCATTTTCTCTCATTTTAATTATAAATTTGCTTTAAATAATTTTCATAATTTTAATGCAGTTATTAATGTGAAAGTTGACCTCACCTGCCCCCCAAAGTCATGATTGATTCAGGCCAACCAGGGCATTTGAGTTGTGCAGCCCTGTCTATGTGAAAAGCAACTTGACAAGAAAAGCAATTACCTTGAGGAATGGAGGAAGTCTTTAAACAGAGACTGGACAATCATCTGTTGGAGTCATCTAGCTTCTTATTTATTTTTAGAAAAATTATACTCTGCCTCTCCAGTATGCTACTGCTTGGGGCGGCTCACAACATTTAAGTTAAACAAGTTAAAAGATGAGGCTAAAACCACATTTAAAATTACGTTGTGTTTTGTTTGTTTTTTAATAACTTTTAATTTGTAATATTAAAAGCTAAAAACTGAGAACTATAAAAACCAAATAATCTACCAGATATAAACAAAGATGAAACATTAAAAAGCCTCTTTTAAAAGATGTTTTCAATTGTTTTTTAAAGACACTGAGGGAGGAAGCATGATGAAGCTCTTAAGGGAGGGCGTTCCAAAGCCGAGGGGCCATAACCAAAAAGACCCTGCCTCTACTCCTTGCCAGCCAGTTCTCTGTTAGTGGTGGGTCCATGAGAAGGGCCTGAGATAATGAGCGGAGGCCATGGCAGGTTCATATAGGTGAATGTGGTCTGGCAGGTGCCCCTTCCCCAAGCTGTGCAGAGCTTTAAAGGTCAAGACCAGCTCCTTGAATCTAGCTCAGAAGTGGACCGTTAACCAATTAAACTGCCACAGGATGGATGTGACACAAGACTTGTGCACACAAGCATCCTTGCAACAGCATTCTGGACTAGCTTCCAAACTGTCTTCAAGGGCAGCCCCATATAGAGCGCATTGTAGTAGTCCAATCTGGATGTTACCAAAGCATAAGTGCCTGAGGTCAGGTCTGACTTCTCCAAATAGGGTTGCAGCTGGCATACCAGCTAATTAAAAGGCACTTCTGCACACCGCTGCCTCCTGTGCCTCCAAGGACAACGTTGGGTCCAGAAACACTCTCAAGCTATGGACTTTGTCTTTCAGAGGGAGTGTGACCCTCATCCAAGACCAGATTTACCTCACTACTGAAATTATCAGTTCAGAGGCGGAGCCACCATTGAGCAAACTGGATTAAAGAACCCTGGCTGCTGCCCCTCGGGCTGCACCTTGCACCCCAGACATGCCCCCCGTGTCTGATGTCAGATGTGGGGGGCGTGATTTAGCTCCCAAACGGGGCCACTGCTGGCCTCCCTCCATACCTGGATCAGTTTTACCAACCCAGTGCACTTATAAGACAGAAGTTCCACTTGTTTGCTCTGAGCCTTGACCTTAAATTGGAAATGACTGCAATTGATGGCCTGGTTCATAATTTCACAGCCAGGGCAGAATCTACACAACCTGTGGCCTTGCCCATACTCCCAGTCGTCATGAGAGTGGCACAATGTGCATGGGAGGTGATCCACACATCAACCCCCACATCTAAATAGCTGGAAAGTGTGTGTCGAGTGCAGACAAAGGATATCATCCCGCACCCAATTCATTAGTCATTGATTGTGCTACATCATGGTCTTCAAAGTCCAATCACAAACAGACCACTCCAGCAAAGAAGAATTAGCCTTTCTGGGGAAAAAGATTTACTCCACCTCCTGTCTGTCAGTAAAAATTGTAAATTATTCTGCCCCCTTGTTTCTCTTCCTCTCTGAGCTGAGAAAGAGAAAACTGTAGGGAAAGCATTTCTAGTGTGCTGTTGGGGAAACCCAGCAGGGCAATATGGCTGCCAAAGTCTTCTCTTTCATCCAGGTGAGAGGGAAAGACTGTGAAGTTGCCTCCACTCCATAGGTAGGCAACCACAAGCCGAAGTTGTATTTGGAGATGGGCAGTAGGAGTGACATGATGTGTGGAACTTGCCACTGGCTTTCAGACTTCTGTCCTTATCATACTAGGGTGGGGGCATAAAGTAGCCTGTCTGGTGGTACAATAGTGGTTACTGCCACTCTCCCTCCTTCTCCTGGCATTTTCAAAAGCCCAATGTGGAAGGGATCAGAAGCAAGTGTGGAGGAGGAGAGTAGAGCATTGTTCTAGCTCAGTACCCTATTCTTATTTCTTTTCACTCCTTCCTTCTCCTCTGACTCCTGAAAATGTTAAGAGTTGGAGGAGAGTGGCAGTAACTGCTGTAGTACTACCAGCTAAGCAGGGGCATAGTGACCTTTGAGCAAGGAGGGTAAATTGTCTCCCCAGGGCTCACCCTCAGCCCCCTTGCCCCCTCCCACATCTCCCCCTGGGCATTGGCCCTTCCCCTGATGTCAGATGCAATGGGGGCAGGGCCAGTGCCGAGAATGGGGTTGTCGCAGCCCAGGCAGAGTTTCATTTCCCCTATGACAGCCCCACTCTCAGCACTACCCCGTCCCACTTTGTGTCTGACGTCACACTCGGGGCATGACTTGAGATGCATGGACACTTTGTGCATGCAAAGGAACACTTAGGGGGCAGGGAGCCACTTGTCGGACTTTATCCCCTAGCCCCCACCAAGCTCCCTATGCCCATGCTATGCACCAGCTAAGGGGTAGGCATTAGGTTAGTAGATAATTTGCAACCATAAGACGGTTGCTTCACCTGGATTCATTAGTGGGGCCTGTGTTTAAATTTATTCTAGGTTTAGAGTTCACTATCCCCTTATTTTTCTTTCCTTAATAATCAATAATCAACAATCCCAACCATATGTGGGTAGCTTTAGCTTACAACTCAAAAAGCTATTTGGTATCTCCTTCAGAATCACAAAGCATTGTGTGATATACCAGTTTGTTTATATTTAATAGATTGCCTTTTAGCTATTTAGGTTAATTAAAAGTTGTGTATTAGTTGGAAAAGTATTATTTGCTTTTGTTTAATGTTGTTGCCAGAGGCCTCAGATCTGTTCTTGTAGCAATCCATTTGTTTGTTTCAGCAGTTCTTGGTGTGCAATACATACATTTTGTCTAAAAGCAACCTGATACAAATTTTGTTTTCTCAAACAAACAAACAAAAACATCCATGCTATGGTGAGTGCTTGCTGGTGATGAACAAAGGAGAAATAATTGTAAAAACATGTTATTTAGGTGGAAGCTTCTAAGAAAGCATATCATGCAGCCTGCAAGGAAGAAAAACTTGCAGTATCACGAGAGGCCAACAGTAAAGCTGACCCAGCCCTAAATCCAGAGCAGCTAAAGAAACTGCAGGACAAAGTGGATAAAAGTAAACAGGATGTACTTAAGGTAAACTGTGTATGAAGTATTTTTGAGCATATTTACAAGTGTTACTTCTAGTACAGACAAATGAAAATATAGTATTACATCCATATCAGAAGGTACAGCTAGAGCTGTTAATTCAGGAGTAATCCTATGAAAGGAATACAAATGTGTTTTGCATTTATCAATTTCTCAGAGATGTGGGGTATAAAACCTTCCAATATGAAAAATTGTCTGGAGTTCTAAAATTTCACTGGCTGACATCCAGACTAGCATAACCAGATATGCAAGTTCCAGACTAATGCTGCACTGGCATTGGAACAGGAAAAGGAAGATTAGCCAGTCTTTCTTTCCCCCCAAAAGCCTACTATGCATTACCAAAATAGATCCTTGAGGGTCGCATGATGCTCAAGGACATATTTTGGTGATGCACAGTGGAAGGTATGATTCAGAGGGAAGATACAATTGGTGAAAACTGCCCCTTCTGCTGCTCAAGCAACAGTGCTGTGGTAGTCTGGAATGCACTGCTGCATGTGCTCAGTGCTAGTCCATCTGTTACATAAAATTCATCAGTAACAATGGATGCAAGTTCAGCAATTTGTAAGTTCTAATGTTTTTCAAGTGATTATTCCTAGAACATGTGTTAGAGAGTACATACTATATGTGGTATTAATTATAGCGTATTCCAATAAAAGAAATTTTTTCACATAAAGTTTTAAATTTGTTTCAATATAACACTTAAAGTACACAAAGTGTCTTTATCAGTCCCACTCTCACTACATATTTCCACTCAACTACTTGTCCCCTGCTAACTGAGCAAAGTGGTGATTCTCTTTATTGAGCAGGGGGAGAGCAACTGGTCCTTTCCAACCCCAACACAGCATCCCTCCAGTGGCTGTTGCTGGTGTCTGACATAAGAACAGCCCTGCTGGATCAGGCACAAGGCCCATCTAGTCCAGCATCCTGTTTCACACAGTGATCCACCAGATGCTTCTGAGGAGCCCACAGGCAAGAGGTATGTGCATGCCTTCTCTCCTGCTGTTGCTCCCCTGCAACTGGTTTTGAGAGGCATCTTGCCTCTGAGGCTGGAGATGGCCCAAAGCTACCAGAGTAGTAGCCCTTTATAGACCTGTCCACCATGAACTTGTCTAAGTCCCTTTTAAAGCCATTCAAGCTGGTGGCCATCACCACATCCCATGGCAAAGAATTTCATAGATTTTTTAAAAAATCAAACTTGTACACCGCCCCAAACTTTCGTCTCTGCACGGTTAACAATAACATACATGTTAAAACATAAATAAAATTTAAAAACAATTTAAACAATTTAAATGTCAAAACAGATTAAAACTTTAAAAGCCGAAAAAGCTTGGGTGAAGAAGTGGGTTTTCAAACGCTTTTTAAAAATTGCCAGAGGTAGGGAGGATCGTATTTCAGTAGGGAACACATTCAACAATCTTGGGGCAGCAACCAAGAAGACCCGTCCCCATGTGGCTGCCAGCCAAGCTGGCGGCAACTGGAGACGGACCTCTCCAGATGACCTCAGTGGGCAGTGGGACTCATAATGAAGATGTTCTCTTGAATACCCAGGGCCCAAGCCATTTATGGCTTTATAACCAGCACTTTCAGTGGTGTATCAAGGTTGGAGTGGGCCTGGGGACAAGATTTTAAAATGGGCCCCTCGCTGCAGATTAGCAAAAGAGACTTTCAAGTATGCAGTGTGAGCCTATATGTTTTCTCAGAATCGCTAACAAATTCAGTGAAGTTTGCTTCCAGGATGTTTTTCACATGGGGCTTTTAAAGCCCTTTATTTATTATATGTATTTGTTTTATTTATTTGATTTCTAGACCGCTCTTCCAAGAATGGCTCAGGGCGGTTTACACAGAGAAATAATAAATAAATAAGATGGATCCCTGTCCCCAAAGGACTCACAATCTAAAGAGAAACACAAAATAGACACCAGCAGCAGTCACTGGTGGTACTGTGCTGGGGGTGGATAGGGCCAGTTACTCTCCTCTTGCTAAAAAAAGAATCACCACATTAAACGGTGCCTCTTTGCCCAGTTAGCAGGGGTTAACACATATCTCCTCTGGAATGGAGGTGCTGTGTTCACATAGTAGCCAGATTTACCCTGAAGTCCCTGCGAGTTATCAGGGAGCAGTTCACACACAATTCGGGTTTTCCACTGCTTGTTAGAGTGTAGCCTGATTTATATCGGGGGTTAAAAAAATTCCACTGTTTTGCATTGGTTTTTTCGGACAAGTTCAGTTCCTCAGTAAAGCCTCCCAGTAAACTCACAGTAAAGCCTGCTGTGTGTAAAGGAGTAAGTGTTTGGAGAATTGCAGCCTCAAGCAGCAAATCTAACCACATTTAGCTGTAAGTATTTCATTGAAACCTAAAGGACGTACTAGCAAGGAAAGCATGTCTACTTAAAAATAGACTGCATTGCATTCAGCTGTCTGAGATCTTTCCCTGGTAAGTGCATATAGGATTGCAAATGCTCAGGGATTTAAATCAAACCAAACTAATTTTTGCCCCCAGCATATTCTGCTCCCTATAGGAGACCAGTAAGTCCCATTGAAGCAAGGAAGATAGTTGGGGAGAAATAGAGAAAAGAGCAAGAATTAGCACCAATCCTCAGGAGAAAAAGGCGGGGGGGGAGAATGAGGTATCTGCCTCTTCTTGGTAAAAAAAAAAAATCCCTGCTCCCCAGTATGGAAGTAGGGCTGGTTGTGGTCTCTCACTGTACTGAGATAAAAACCACTCTCTGCAGGTGCTCAGAAGCAGGGCTGTCCCTAGCCGGGTGTGGCGCTGGGGGCGAATCAGCATGTGCAGGGCCTCCTTAACATTTCATATCATTACAGAATCATACTGATTGATGGCATACAGTGTAAATAATGTGAGTGAGGTTTTTTGACATGTCCAACCAGCTTGGCATTTCTAAATAAAACAAAAACAAAAAAACAAAACATGCATCACAGTTCTCACTCAGACCTTCTGGGTTGCAGAACAACTTGAACATAGTGCATTATATATAATATAAATATAATATTATTTCTTCCAGAAATTTTTGTAACTTTTTGCCATGAAACAAGCCACTTATAGGACTTTTTGGTGTGTGTATTTTAATTCAAAAAATAGTAAAAACTAACAATTTGTGCAATCCACTTCAGTTTAAATATACATATTCCTCCCACCCTGTCCTACATCTCTGCTCAATACCAAACCCTATACCAAGTCATTCCAGATGATCAGAGGCTGGGGCAGAACAGGGGGTGTTTTACTCTTTTTTATGAAGACAAAGGGCAGATTCTTCCATATGGGGGTGGAATGATGATCTAAGGGGAGGCTTCTGTTCCAGACATTTTTGTAATGTTCTGCCATGAAACAAGCCACTTATAGGACTTTTTTGATAGTTTTTAAAAAAAATTAAAAGCCAGCAAATTTTCCAATCTGTTTCAAATTAAATATTCAGAGACTTCTCAGTCTGTCCTACCTCCCACCCCCGCCACATATCAAAGCCCTATGGCAAACCAATCCCTATATATCTGGGTAATATATCCCTATATGTCTCTATATATCTGGTATCCACAAAAAGGAATTCACATTCTATCTCCATTACTGGCAAAGGCTGGGCTGGCTAGGAATGTGCACGGAACCACGGAGGCGCGGTCCAGCACTGGGGGGCATGTAGCTTTCAGGGTGGGGGGGTAGTACTTACCCCTCCCACCGCTCCTTAAAGCTCAACGCTTTAGCAAAGTTTTAGGGCGGCAGCATTCCTCCCTGCCACCCCTGCCCCCATCGTTACCTGGCAAAAGCGGAAGTTGGTTGCACATATGTGCCCATCGTGGTGCACACGTGCCCCGCACACGTCACACGTTGTGTGCGCACTGCAACAGGCACATGCGTGCAACCAACTTCCACTTTTTCCAGGCAACGACGGGGGCAGGGGCGGCAGGGAGGAACGCTGCCACCCCAGAAACTTTGCTAAAATGTTGAGCGCCGGAGGAGGAAAAGCGGCAGGAGGGGTAAGTACTACTCCTCCACCCTTAAAGCTACGTGCCCCCGCCACCGGACCGGCCCCAATCCGGACTGGTTCGGAGGCCTCTAACATGGCCCGGACCGGTCCATTGCACATCCCTAGGGCTGGCTGACTGGCCTGGGCAGCGGGTCTGCAGAGAGCTGTGGTGGGCAAGGGCAGCCAGCGCTGGCCGCTCTGCCTGCCTCCTTCCTTCCATGCTTGCTGCCCGGAGAGCTTCAGGCTTTGGCGAGGCTTCTCTGGAACCCACTGAGAAGCAGAGAGAGAAGGAGCTCTAGCAGCTTGCAGGATTGCATGGCAAACAGGAGGGCAAGTAGAGAGAGTGAACAGGGCAAGGGGGACTGGCTGAGGGGCCTTGCACGGGCAGACCCTGTGGGCCATGGGACAATAGACCCTACGCCCCTGAGCACTTTGTATTCTGCTAGGAAACCTATTGGCAGCCAGTGTAGCTCTATCAGCAAATGTTCTCTCCAAGATGACCCAGAGACCAACTTGGCCGCCACATTCTGTACCAACTGGAGTTTCCAGACTATGTACAAAGGCAGCCCCACAAAGAACACATTGCAGAAGTCGAGTCTGGAGTTTACCAGCATATGTACCTCTGTTTTGAGGGGTGTCATCTCAATAAATGGACACAGCTGACATATTAGCCAAAGCTGATAGGAAGCCCCTCTGGCCACTGCCTCAACCTGAGATATCAGGGAGAGGTGTGGATCCAGAAGTACTCCCAGACTGCATACCTGTTCCTTTTGGGGAAGTGAGAGAGCAGTTCTTTTGGGGGGAAGTGTGAGAACATCTAGAACTGGTAGATCAAAATTGTTTCTGGAGTTCTGACCCCCGCACAATAAGTACCTCCGTCTTATCTGGATTCAGTCTCAGTTTATTCTCCCTCATCCAGCCCATTACTGCTTCCAGGCAAGTATTTAGGGAGGTTATGCCACCATCTGATGATGTTGACATGGAAAAATAGATTTGAGTGTCATCAGCATACTGATAACATCCCGCACCCAATCCCCTGATGATCTCTCCCAATGGTTTCATATATTGGAGCATTGGTGACAGTATGGAGCCCTGGGGCAGGGCTTTCCTTAGGGCATGGCAAGCAGGGTGACTGTCCTGGGCTCCACCCTTTTAACCCCCATTAGAATTAACTGGTAGGGGACCCTGCACCCCACTAGGGTTCTCTAAGGACAGCCCTGCCTGAGGGACACCATACGTTAGCTCAGATTTTGAAGAACAGTCTCCAGTCAACACCACCTGGAAACACCATCTGGAATTGGAGGGAAACCACTGTAAACCAGTGCTTCCCCCATCCTACAACACTCTGAACGCTCAGATGTTCCAGAAGGATACTATGGTCAATAGTATTGAAAGCTGCTGAGAGATCCTAAAGGACCAACAGAGTCATACTTCCTCTGTCAATTCCCAATTGGAGATCATTCATCAGGCTGACCAAGGCATTCTTCACCCCATAGCCCACTCGAAAGCCAGTTTGAAATGGGTCTAGATAATCAGTTTCCTCCAAGATGGTCTGGAGCTGAGAGGCCACCACCCTCTCAATTACCCTGCCCAGCCGTGGGAGGTTGGAGACAAGCCTATAATTGCTCAGCTCTGAGGGATCTAATGCAGGCTTCTTTCAAATAGGTCTAATAATTGTCTCCTTAAGACAAGGAGGCATCCTACCCTCCCTCAGAGAAGCATTTATGATTTCTACCAAGCCTCCTACAACAGCCTCCCTGCTAGATAGAACAAGCCATGTTGGGCAAGGGTCAAGAGGACAAGTGGTAGGCCTCATCACTCCAAGCAGCTTGTCCACATCCTCAGGAGTCACAAACTGAAACCGATCCAGTCGAACCACATAAGAGGAATTGCTGGACATCTCCAATTCAGACACCGCAGCACTTGTGGAGTCTCCATATAAGTCGGCCTGAATACAAGAGATTTTATCTGCAAAAAACTCATTAAACACATCACAGTGGGTAACTGATGGCTTCAAATTCTGATTCAAGGAGCAGGGGCACGTACTAGCCCCCTCACAACCCTGAACAACTCTGCTAGATTTGGACTCGCAGATGCAATACGGGCAGAAAAAGAACTGCTTTTTTGCTGCACATATTGCTTGAGCATAGATCTTTAGATGTGCTCTATATCGTAATCTGTCGGATTCAAGTCGAGTCTCTCTCCACTTGCATTCCATTCGCCTACTTTGCCACTTCTGCCCCGTAGATCTTCTGTATACCAAGGGGCCAATTTCATAGTGGGTCAGAGGGGGCGCTTAGGAGCAATCGTGTCTACTGCCCTGGTGAGCATGTTGTTCCAGTTCTCCACTAGGGCATCAACAGGATCAGCAGCAGAACCAACATTAAATCCCACAAAGGTTTTTTGGAGTCCCATTGGGTCCAATAACCTCTGTGGGCGGACCATTCTAATAGGCCCCTCACCCCTGCAGACATGGGAAGTGGTTGTAAGTCTAACCTTAAACAGATGGTGGTCTGTCCATGACAATGGGGAAATCACAGGAGTCCCCACCCACAGAACACCACCCTGATCAGAGTAAAAGACCAAATCAAGCGGGTGACCTGCAACATGCGTTGGTCCAGAGACCACTTGGGATAGGCCCATAGTTGTCATGGCTGCTGTGTGAAAAAGTACTTCCTCTTGTCGGTCTTAAATTTCTCAACCTTCAGTTTCATGGGGTGACCATGATCATGTGTTGTGAGAGAATAAGAAAAATTTCTCTCTGTCCACCCTCTCCACTCCATGCATAATTTTATACACCTTGATCATGTCTCCCCTTAGTCACCTCTTTTCCAAGGTAAAGAGCCCCAGATGCTTTAGCCTAGCCTCATAAGGAAGGTGCTCCAGGCCCCTGATTAATTATGTGCTATCTTATGTTTCTTTTTAGAGTGTGAGCCCTTCAGGGACAGGGATCCATCTTTTTTTAAAAAATCATTTCTCTATGTAAACCGCTTTGGGAACTTTTGTTGACAAGTGGTATATAAATATCTGTCGCTGTATCAAGTTTTTTCAGTAGCCATGGGTTGTTTTTTTAAAATAACATGCCAGATCTATTTAGGGCATCAGGAAAATTTGTATGGTAATGGGAGGGGGGATGGATAATCAAATTTTATGCAAATGAGGCAGAAATTCCCAGAAAAATTTCCAATCCAACATCTTCCAGAAAACCCACATCTCTGCTTCTACTGATAACATACTTATTCCTTTCATATTCGGGGTGTGTGTGTGTGTGTTTGCTGGGCTATAAAATTCTTTCCCTGTTTGTTATTTATATGAAAAATTCACTTTTACCATCAGAATCCTAGGTAATATTTGCAACATGGTGAAAGATTAATTATTATTAAGTAGTGAGTTTTGTTTATTTAATTTGTATCCTACCTACCTAGCCCAAAATATGGTTCTTTAATTGGCTAACCAAATAATATTACAATAAAACAAGTAAACCTGACATCTGTGTTAAAGTGCTATCGCAGGGGATAAGAGAACAAGAACAGAACCAAAATATGTACACATCATAATTATACATGTATAAGTAGAATGCATAGCTAAAGCCTGTATCTTTAAACGTGAAAATTAAAGTAGTAGTTTGTTTATCTAAAACTTCAATTCAGTGCACATCTCTTCTATACTTTGAACAATATGAAATTGTTATCTGAGATGCAGAGGCGTAACTAGGGAAAACGGCGCCCGGGGCAAGCACTGAAATGGCGCCCCCCCGCCCTCCCAACATACTACATTATACTTAGGTTTTTCCTCACAAGCGCCCGCCGCCGCCGCCAAGCCAGGCCACTGACTGGCTGCCAGGCGCCAGCAAAGCAATGGGGGTGTGTGCGCGGGCGGCGCGGAAGGGACAGCTCGTGGGGGAGGGGGCGCCGACGCGCTCCCTTGACTGCTGCAGCGCTGCTGCACTGAGCAGGAAACATTTGTATTAACAAGAAAATTTCAAAAAAAATTTAAAACAAATTTTTTTGTCATGGCGGTGCCCCCCACGTGACCAGAAAAGATGGCGCCCGGGGCACGTGCCCCCCCTGCCCCCCTATAGTTACGCCTCTGCTGAGATGGCTTCTTAGATTTTTTAATCTGCAGTGAAAGATGTGAATTCTGTACAATAGAGCTTTTTGCTCACATAGTGTGGTATGATGTCTTTGTAATAGTCTTGTTTTAGAAAACCCAACATTTTTGTGTATTCTCAGCATGGATTTAGTTAAGTACTTACTGAGTATCAAAAACAGTGCAAGGCCTGTTGAGCAGCTCACAGAAAAAAATAGCTTTTGCTGGTGAATGCATTTGTTGCATAGAGACTGTATGAAACAGTGTCAGAACCAGATTAGAGTCTTGTTTAAGGGAGACAGTTTGCCAAATCTCAACCAGAAAAGTGTTGCGTAATTTTGAGTCAGTCTCTAGAACTAATTTTAGCCTAGCTCTCCTGAAATACCTATAAGCACATTAATTTTGTCTTGCCTCTGCTGTATTGTGGCTTGTTTAACCATTGTCACTGATAATGTCTGCTAGTGGATGGAGGAGCACCTGGTGGACTACGGAGAGGACCCTTGGACCCTCCTTTGTTGTCCTATATGTTGTGTACATATTTGACTATAAAACTGGTTTTTATTTTTGTGAACTTCTTGGAGAACCTTTATGGTTGAAAAGTGGCATATACATTTAAAAAGTCCTAATTCGCCTTCCTTGCTTGGATCTGTAAATTTCATTTGTAGAAAATCATAACCTTGATCAGTTTATCCTTAATCATCAGATTACTCATTTCCATGTGAAAAGAAATGACTCCCTTTTCTGGCAATTAGGTGTATAGCACAGAACTTTGACTTTATTTTGCTGGTAAATACATGGAGTATTGTAAGATATTTACTAATAAAGTCTGCTGTGCAGATTAGATAGATTCACTACTCGGTCAAAACGCTAGTATTCTTGAGTATATTTTATGTATGTCTACTGTATTTTTTTTCTTAAGACAAAAGAAAAGTATGAAAAATCACTCAAAGAGCTGGACAATGCTACGCCTCAGTATATGGAAAATATGGAGCAGGTTTTCGAACAGTGTCAGCAGTTTGAGGAAAAACGCCTGCAATTCTTCCGAGAAGTGTTGCTGGAAGTTCAGAAGCATCTTGATTTGTCTACTGTTTCAAAGTAAGTGTAAAGAATGAAAGCTGTTCATCTGAAAGGTATCTTGTGTGTGGAGAAGTATTACAATGAGAATAAATTGCATTTTTCTACAGCTCACTTCTTCATATAGTGTTTGGAGTGACGTACAGGTGCGAACAAATTCTCATACTGAATTTACTGACTCAGGTAAAACTAGAGAAGGAAGAAGCTGATCTTGTTAAGTTCAAAATATAGCAATTGAATAATTGAGAATAAATGTTTTTGGCCATAATGAGGAGTAAAGCTGGGGCATTCATATTCCTATATCTTATGAAGTTTAGCTAAGTTTCTTTTTGTTTTTCCCCAAGCAGGGATTGTTCATGCTGCAAACTCTCCTGGCCATCCTTCTGGCCCATTTTTGATCAATGGGGTTGCACATGAGGTGGGTGCCCCGCCTCCTCCTTCCTATTCAGGTGCGCAGGTAGAGGAGAAGCGGGTATGTTTACATGTCTGGTAAATACCCTGCATTCTTTTAAACCTTTACAATTTACAAAAAAAAACCCCATAAAAGTTTGACTCATTTTTCTTAAAAAAAACATTGCCAGGGGTCTTGTGTAGGGATGTGCACGAACATGTTTGGGGGGCGGTCCTTTAAGATCCTTTATTTAACGTGTGCATGGACACGTTGGGGGGGGGGTCCTTTAAGGCACAGGGGAGGTGCTCTTACCTCCCCCTCTGCATTTCTCCCTCTGGTGCCCTCCTCAAAATCGCTGCTGTGGGGCTGCAACATACCTCCGTGCAGCCCCGGTCAGCGTCGTACAGGAAGTGGCTGACGCAAAAAATTCTTAAGTTGGGGAGGTTGGTCATGGAGCTCTGAAACCAGGCACAGTTGTAGCACAGGATAGCGGGCTTCTGTGTATTAAATTTAAAGCTGATCTGTAATTTAGATGATTTTTAATAATTTATTTTTAGACAGGGAGGGCATTTCAGTTTTTTTGTTTTTATTTCCCCACTGATCTTGTGCAAGGCCGCTATTGGCCACCAGATGGCAGCTTTGTGCAGGATCAACAGGGGAAACATTTATTCCCTTTTTATTTCCAGTTTGACTACTCTTGTCCCAAATTGTCCGATAGTAGACCACATCCTCCCTCACTAAAGCTAGCTGGAAGGTTCCTGATAAAGAAAATTCAGTTGTTTAATAGTTTCAAATTTGTACAGTATATGAATAAAAACTACTGAAGAAAAAAGCCTTCTTCCGTTGTTCTTAAATAAGGGACACATGTTGCCCCAGACAGAGAAGAGATATGTGGGGTGGGGGGAGCAGAAGAGAGAAGGGAAATACCTCTTCTAAGATAGTGCTTGTCAGCCACAGAGGTGTTTTCTGTCTGTACTTGTATTAAAATTAAAAACTTAATAATCATCAAAAACACTGCCCAGTTAATCAAGGGCACATTTTTAGCGTACCAAAAGGTTTTAAAATAAATATATTGGTTAATCAACTAAACACTGCAGCCATTACTAAAATAAGAAAGAGTGAATTACTAGTGTTGAGAAGTCAATGGTGAAGTCGATTTCGACTCCTGGTGCCCACAGAGCCCTGTGATTTTCTTTGGTAGAATACAGGAGGGATTTACCATTGTCTCCTCCCGTGCAGTATGAGATGATGCCTTTCAGCATCTTCCTATATCGCTGCTGCCAGATATAGTACCATCAGAACCGCCAACCAAGGCTACGGCAAAAACGAAGCATGTTGTCTCTGGGTCGCAGGCAGTACGACCGCCACATGGAGCTCTGTTGGGACCAAACTCGGAGCCCCTGAACTCCCCAGTTAGATACTCTGAGTGAGCAGACTAGCCCTTTGCTTCAATCACAACTCTACCCACAGTGGTGGACTGTGTGCCTGAGGAAAGCAGGTCTGCCTTTTGAGACCGCATGAGGCTGCAGTATAAATCTGAAGAAAAAATCTGGCAATCAAGTTACTCCAGAGAATGGAACTACTCCCCCGATGACATGGCAAGGGGGGATGACTCACCAGTTACCCATCCATAAAGCATTATCCCACTCATTATTTTAGTGAAGAAGAGGAAGAATATTTGAACCAAGGGGTCTTTGATTATAGCGAATATGCAGGTCGTTATGGTGATTATGGAAGAGACTACAGTTACTATGAACACGATCACAGAGCTAGAGATTATTATCACAGAGATGAACGCTGGGTGCATTATGGGAGGTGGAGGTCACAATCCCGTTCTCCCAGCCGTCTGCATTCTGTGGCATTCCATCTGCCAGGGACAGGAATTCTGCCTCCCAGACATCACCACAATTTGCCCATGTGAGCATGTTACCCTGACTGCCATCCATAGAAAGGAATCCTCTATGCACCATAGAGGATGGTGGCTATGCCCTAGAAACCAGGGCTCTGGCACCTCTGGTTTACGACGTTTCCAAAGTTGTATCGTCTACTACTTCCATGCCTCCAGAGCAGAATGCCCAATCAGACTTATATAGGGCTGTTGCAGTTCCAAAATTCCAAACTCTGTGCTCGCTTAGGATATTGTGCCCCCAATGCCATCTGAGAAGATATAGAATCCTCTGATTCATCATCTGATTCAGAACCAGATTCTAATGCTTCCTCAGATGCTTCCTGATGATCCTCACATGGGGATGCTTCGAGAGCCACACGGCGTGGCTGGGATACAGACAAGGTTCATCCTTCTCCTTCAGAGGACTTAAAATCCTTCTCTGTACAGATAGCAAAAATGGCCTCGTCTCTTGGTTCATCATTTGATTCAGAACCAGATGCTTCGAGAGCCACACGGCGTGGCTGGGATACAGATAAGGTTCATCCTTCTCCTTCAGAGGACTTAAAATCCTTCTCTGTACAGATAGCAAAAATGGACTTGTCTCTTGGAATACAGTTGCAGGAGGAAGTTAAGCCCTCATCCAACCCCCAACTGAAGGGGACTTGATGCAACCTACCATCCTTGGTACCACGTACTTCCCAAAGGGTGGAGAATCTGTATAGAGTCAAAGTGGAGGACTGTGGTAGAGGTGGCGCAATTGAAGTCTAAAAACAAAATGTTGTCTACTCCAATGGAGAGGGAGTGCCATAGACTGTAAGGTGGAGCTAGAGTAAAGGCGCTTACCCATAGAATCCAAATTAAGAGAGCAAATTATCAGGCATGTATGTTGAGATACAACCATGAATTGTGGAAAAGACTGTCTGATCACCTAGAGACATTCCCACCCATACAGCGGGAAGCCTTCCTTTCCTTACAACATGAAGGGTGCAAGTTGAGTAAGCTACTCCTGCACACCTCTCGCCACTCCACAGATTGGGGACCATTTCGATCCGAAGGCATGCATGGCTGCTCTCTTTGGGCTTGAACCTAGAGGCACAGTCATGTATTTACCCTTTGATGGCCTGGCCTTATTCGGGATGCAGACAGATGAGGCCATGGAGTGAGTGAGGAAGATGAGCAAGGCAGCTAAATCTATGAGCTTCCCTTCGTCGTTGAGTTCCGGATTCAGTAAGCCTTTTCATTCACAAAGTTCCTTTCCATCACGTTCATCCAGGCCTCAGAACTTTGACCAGCCTTTTCGCCAGCCCCAGTACTCTCAATTCAGTTCCCAGTACAAGAAGCACAGTTCCCATCCACCAAGCCCGGTCAACACAAGTCCAAGTCTACTACCTTTAAAAAAAGAGCATGACTACCCCAGGATGAGTTCGTGTTTTCGACCTTACCTTGGAACACTGGGAACGTATCACCTCGGACACCCTGGGTGCTCACTGTAATTCACCTAGGAGATAGTGCTATAGAGTTCACGGAATGTCTGCTAGATTCTGGCAGGAGAATCACGCCTGTGAGTACCACCCTCCAGGGAGAAGTTGAGGCCCTCCTTCAAAAAGGGGCCATAGATTGTGTTCCTCCACACTTAGGGAATGGGTTTTTCTCCCCATATTTCACTGTCCCAAAATGGGATGGAGGGTTGAGACCCATTCTGAATCTACAGCTACTCAATTCGCACATAGACAGAAGTGCACCTAGGTAATTTTGGAGCCTGGACCTAAAGGTCTTTGGAGCCCCCCCCCCCCCGCTGCAAGTGAAGCATCATTTTCTAACATGTAGGTTCTTGAGGGAACAAACCACACCTCCCAGGACAGACTAAAGAGGATTCGGGGGCCCGCAGGGGCATGGAGGCCCTGGACTTTGGCCCAGTCCAGGGGTAAGAGCACCTCTGCACATAGAATACAAATGCTTCAGAATGCTTCCCATCACCGAGATTATGACGCTTCTGTCAGAGGGAATGTGGTTTGTCTCCCTAGATCTAGAAGACGCATATTATCACATTTCAATATGGCCACGACACAGAAAGTACCTACATTTCCAGATAGGTGCAAACACGTTCTAATTCAGAGCCATGCCTCTTGGACTTTCCTCGGCACCGAGAGTATTTACAAAGTGCATGGCAGTGGTGGTTGGTCATCTGCAAGAAAAAGGCATCCAGATCTTTCCTTCCTTGACGACTGGTTGCTGGCAGCAAGGTCCCCAGGCTGTCTTCTTTGAGATCTCCAGAAAACCTCCACGTTCCTAAAGGACCTGGGCCAGAGTATCAATTACAAAGAATCTCAGCTGACACCAACACGCACCATAAAGGTTTTTTTTTGGGGGGGGGTGTCATTTTTTATTCCGTGGTGGCAACAGTGAGTCTCCCTCAGGAGCGAGTCGATCAAATCAAGAACTTGGATTGGCGAATACAATATGTTACCATTCACTCTGCATGCAAAATCCTTAAGGCCTCCACAACAGCTGTCCTCTCCACAGCCAGACTGCACATGCAACCATTACAGCGCTGGTTCCTGGATACTTTTCAGCTGATGAGTCACAACAGTTCCAGAGCTTGTTCCAGCTCGGGTTCAGCAAGCCCTGACATGGTGGACTGCAACAAAACCTCCTCCAGTCCACCTCATTCAAGAGGATCTCCCTGCAAGTGTGGGTTACGACGGACATGTCTGAAGAGGGTTGGGGAGTCCACCTCCAGGGTCTCCATCTGAATGGACATTGGTCCAGTGAAGAGGCCATCCATAAACTATCTGGAACTCTTGGCGGTCTTCAAGACATTAAAAGGTTTCCTTCCAGAAGTGGAATCCCACCATGTTCTGGTTGTTGCAGACAATATTACTACAAAGGCATATATAAACTGTCATGGTGAGACCAGGTACCACACTCTTCTTGCTCTGACTCTCCATCTCTGGCACTGAGCACTACTTCATCGCATCCACCTGTCAGCAGTGCACATCAAGGGCCTCAAAAACACTTTAACAGACAGCTGGAGCAGATCGCAGTTGGTGTTCCATGAATGGCAACTGGAATCTGGAGTTCTGTGGGATATTTTCTGAGTGGGGTTCACTGTAAGTGGATCTTTGCAAGAAAGCTCAGTCATCAATGCCTAGTGATGATTCCTCCCCAGAGCAGGAATGCGGAGGAATTCTATGGGAGACGCCTTTGCAATCTCATGGTCAGGGGCCTTTCTCTACCTATTTCCTCCGGTCTCTCTTCTTCCAAAGATTCTCCAGAAGTTGGAAGACGAGGCAGCAAACTGCACCCTGCTAGCACCTTGGTGGCCCCGCCAACCTTGGTTCCCACGTCTGCTTCACCTCTCCAATGGCTGATTCATCAAGCTTCCACCCCTGCCGACACTCCTGTCTCAACAGGAGGGGCAGATTCTTCATCCAGATGTTATAAAGCTATGCCTTACAGCTTGGCAAATCCAGGGACCTACACCCAGGAGCTGAGTGAAGTCTTCTTTGCCTGCAGAAAACCCTCCACTATGACTTCCTACAAAGCAAAGTGGAAGCGATTTTCTAAGTTTGTGAAGTCCAGCAATGACTTTGATCCTTCGGTGGCATCACTACAAACTGTACGAGTCTGAAAACATCGGGACTCTCTATGCCCTTGGTCAGGGTCTCGGCCTCTTCATTGTTTGCCTTAAGTGATGTAAAGCAGTTTTTGAAGGGTCTCATTCATCTTCACCCAGACTCCACTATGACTCCACACTATAGCCCCTTCATGGGACTTATCCCTGGTCCTCTCCACCCTCATGAGTAGCCCCTTTGAACCCATGGCAACTTGCAACCTTTGTTTGTTAATGTTTAAAATTGTTTTCCTTGTTGCAATTATGTCAGCAAGGAGAGTGGGGGAATTGCGAGCCTTATGTTTGAATCCTATACTTATCAATCTGTGTCAGCCTTGTGGTACAGCTGACAATGCCTTTGGACTGGAGCTACGCTAGCATAGTTCGTCCTGACCCATTCCAATCCTTTTGTTACCTCTTAGGCACCAGGAATGCCAAATCTGATTGCATTCCCATGTTTGGAGCTTGCTCATGGACACAATGGGGTCCATCAATTAAACTTGGCATTTGTTTAAACATACTAATATCCATTTATTCTTGATTAATTTTCTCATAATTTGAGAGAATCCACTTGAACCATCAAAGAATTATTACACTTATTTTGTTCATTACATTAACAAATAAGCAAAATGGTGTGTAATGCATGATACTGTCAGTCTTATTCATACCCTCTGACAACTAGTAAATCTATATTCATTATTTACAGCTACAAAAATATTTATCGTGACTTGGAGCAAAACATCAAAGTAGCAGATGCTGTTGAAGATCTAAGGTGGTTTCGAGCTAATCATGGCCCAGGCATGTCGATGAACTGGCCTCAGTTTGAGGTGAGGGCTTTAAATAGATTTGCACTCTTTTCTTCCCCCTTGTGTCCTGAAAGCTGTTTTTCATATGCTACAGAAGCTGGAGAACAGGAAGCTTTAGTATGTTGTGCTTGCTCTGCTTCAGAGTCTTGTATGAATGGAGGTGCCTCAAGAGAACACCTTTCCCTATCACACAAGACAGGAAGTTAGGCAGGAAGAATGTGGCTTGCTAGCACTCCCTCCTCACCATTTCTGTCCCCTTAAGTTCCAATCATTTTTGTTTCCTTTTTTTAATTGAAAGGAGAGTTTCAATATTCTTTGTATCGTGTTTAGTTTGTAATACCTTCGTGGACTTAATGCCTTGCAATGTGTCTTGGGACTCAAAATTGGGACTCTTGCTTGAGATTATGAATTCTGTAGTTCACTAGTTCCCATGAATTTTGGTCACCTTCTACTTATGTCTGATTTGTAGAAACAGTCTGCTATATATAAAGATAAGTTAGCTTATCTGAACAATCTGCTATATATGAAGATAAGTTAGCTGTAACTATATATGAAGATAAGTTAGCAGTGGGGAAATGACTTCTATGACTTCCTGTATAAATGCTTTAGAGTATTAGTATGTTGGCTATATCAGAGCTTAATCGGAGCCCATCTTCCAGTTTTAAAATATGTAAAGATCTGAGTGATTTGCTGTGTAGATATGTTTAGGAAAGTATGAATACCTTGAAACTATTTTGCTTCAATATGAGCCAAGTACTGAGCAAATTTCTTAGCTATTCAGATTGCATTAGCAGCAGCTGTAGGGAGGTTAGGTCATTTCAGATCACTCAGTCGATATTAGAATTTCCACTTACTATCGGTGCATCTTGCTTAGATAGTTCTTGCTGGCTGAAACTTAACAATATTATACTGCAGTTCTAAGCATGTGTACTTCATATAGCAAGCTCCAATTTGAAATCAGCTGAACTTGAGTTCATGCCATTGGTGGAATAAAGCTGGAACAGGGTTTGGGAACATTGCAGTCCTATAGACACTTGCTTAGAAATAAGCTGCACTGAATAAAATAAGGTTTACTCTTAAGAAAATGCACAGCAGTGTGCTATAAATGATGCAAACTAAATATGTCCTTTATGTGATCTGTAAAGCACGAATATATGTAATGCAAATTACAATGTTACAGGGTGCTGCACTATCAATTCTGCTGCTTTATTGGTAGTACTTTTGTATCAACTAATTATTTCAAATCCTGTAAATAGCCTTAGAGGTTTTTGTTAATTTGCAAGGCAGGATAAACATATTGAATAAAAAATGTTATCTTCTAATGGATATTTTGTTTGCTTTTCATGCAACAAGGATGAAGTAAGTTTAAGACTGCTAAAATACTGCTATTCTTAAAACTTGTCATACTATCTAAACTTCATAAATTATCATGAAAATACACTATATGATGCAATTTGTTTTCAGCTTTCTTTTGTTAATGGATACTTCCTTTGTGTGTTTAATTTTAGATGTAAGCTTGGGCATATTCAGCTCATTAATTAAGAAGTTTAACTTTCAACAAGTAATTTTAAATTTCAGCCAAGGCAATAAGTAGCAATGTGACTTAAAGAATATGTGCATTGGTGTATGGCTTTTTTGCAGTACAATAGGGAATATTTCATATACCACTGGAAATGTTTCTCACTTTAGTAGTGACTGAACTCAGATATATTATTCAAGTCATATCTAAAGCATATATGTGTGTTGCTCAATCCATGTATGTTGGTGACTTCAGCCCATGCTAGTTTTGCAGCATGCGCAGCCATTTGTGTACAGCTGGTTCATGAATTCCATGTGACAGGATTTACACCCCCCCCCCCTTTTTTTATTGGAAGAGGGGATATGCTCTTGGATTGCTTCCGCTTCTTATTAATTATGGTTTGATGCAATGTCTTAATTGATAATTCAGTTTACTATCAGCTAAATGTGTCCCCTAGAAATAGATTTGCAAATCATGATTAGTCCTGAACATGTGTTGGTGTGGCGTTTGAATTGACTAAAGAGTTCAGTTTACCAGTTATGTCAAATCAAGAGAGGCATTGCTTGTGTCCATGAAAACTTTGCCAAAGGCAAAGGACTGGTCATCTTTGCTGTACAAACTTATCCCTTAACAAGGAAAGCATTCTTTGAGGCTGAATAGTGTTCCACCACCCTTTCAGTGAAGGACCCATCTCTTATAGATGTAACTGACAATGGCCAGTTAGTTATTGAAAGTGTCATCTTTGAGAAACAATCAGAGAAAGAAAATTTGTTAGCTCTGTCTTTAAACTCAGTTGCCAAAGTCTACAGGGGAAACTAAAGAATATAAAAGGGTAACTTTAGAATACAATCGAGAAACAACAGAGTCTAAAAGGCGGAACAATTGACTTCCTAGACACATTATTTCTTGTTTACACAGTCAGACAGGTGTTATTGACTGGTTTGTTTTATCCAGACATCGAGTCCTTCCCAAGGACCTGGGATGGCTGAATTTTATTGTCAATTGTTATAGATATCGTCACAGAATATAGGCTGTTCCCAGTAAAGCTGCTTTTTGTAATTGGCTGATGGTGATTTCTGTGGCCCCTATGGTGTTGAGGTGCTCTTCAAGGTCTTTTGGAACTGCACCCAGGGCGCCAATTACCACTGGGATTATTTTGGTCTTTTTCTGCCACAGCCTTTCCATTTCAATTTGTAGATCTTTGTATTTGGTGATTTTTTCTATTTCTTTTTCTTCTATTCCGCTATCCCCTGGTATTGCTATGTCCATTATTTTAACTTGTTTTTCTTTCTTCTCGACTAGAGTTATATCTGGTGTATTGTGTGGCAGATGTTTGTCTGTTTGTAGTCGGAAGTCCCATAATATTTTTACATCTTCATTTTCTTCAACTTTTTCAATTTTATGGTCCCACCCATTTTTGGCTACAGGTAGCTTGTATTTTTTGCAGATGTTCCAGTGTATCATCCCTGCTACCTTGTCATGCCTTTGTTTGCAGTCAGTCTGTGCGATCTTTTTTCAAAAGCTGATTAGGTGGTCCACGGTTTCATCTGCTTCTTTACAAAGGCGGCACTTGCTGTTTGTGGTTGATTTTTTGACTTTTGCTCTTATTGCATTTGTTCTTAGTGCCTGTTCTTGTGCAGCCAGTATTAAACCCTCTGTTTCTTTCTTCAAGTTGCCATTCTTAAGCCATTGCCAGGTCTTGGTGATGTCTGATTTTCCACTTATATTGTGCAAATATTGACCATGCAGTGCCTTATTTTTCCATTTTTCTGCTCGGTTCTTGACTTGTTCTTTCTTGTAGGCCAGCTTTGTTTCATTGGTGTTGAATAGTTTCGCATTATTGACCATTTGAAGTGCATCTTCTTCACTGTCCTTGATATATTCTTCAAGGCCTCTTTTCTCCTCCTCTACTGTTTGATGGACTTGCAGCATTCCTCTTCCACCTGAGCTGCGAGGGAGGTATAGCCTATCAACATCACTGCGGGGGTGCAGAGCATGATTGATGGTCATGATTTTCCTGGTCTTACGATCTAGCATCTCTAGCTCTGCCTGGGTCCAGTCTATTATTCCTGCGGTGTATCTGATAACAGGTATAGCCCAGGTTAACAGGACATCATCATTATTATTATTATTATTATTTACATTTTATATCCCGCTGTTCCTCCAAGGATCCCAGAGCGGTGTACTACATACTTAAGTTTCTCCTCACAACAACCCTGTGAAGTAGGTTAGGCTGAGAGAGAAGTGACTGGCCCAGAGTCACCCAGCAAATATCATGGCTGAATGGGGATTTGAACCCGGGTCTCCCCAGTCCTAGTCCAGTACTACACCACGCTGGCACCACATTTTAACATTAAAGATGCCTATTTTTACAGCCAAGACAGGGTCAATATATAAGCAGACATATTCATGTTTTCCTCTTAGGGCTAGTTGTCCATATCCACCTGCATGCAGTTGGTGGATTGACAGTTGTCGCAATAATACTCCTTCATTCTTCAGTCCTAATGGAGGAGAATTTGCAGAGGTAGAAAAAGTAAAGATTAAGGTAAAGATTAAGTGCTTCAAATCACATTATTGAATATTGGTCTGTGAAATGTGCTTCAAAATAGTGGCTTCACCATTCTTTCTTCACTCATTTTTGTAGGAGTGGTCAGCTGACCTGAACCGCACTCTTAGCAGAAGAGAAAAGAAAAAGGCTGCAGATGGAGTTACTCTAACGGGTATTAACCAGACAGGAGATCAGGGTTTGCAGCATAAAAAAAACAGCAGGTATGGTATTCTGATATTACCTTTTTATGCTAGCTGCTGTACTTGGGAACACATTGGAAATATGTAGATTTAGAACATTTTGTCTCTTGGCTCTTTAGATACCTAATCTCTAAGAAAACTTGGGTCTTGGGCTCATGTGAACATAGGAAGCTGCCATATACTGAGTCAGACCATTGATCTATCTAGCTCAGTATTGTCTTCACAGACTGACAGTAGCTTCTCCAAGGCTGCAGGCAGGAATCTCTCTCAGCTCTATCTTGGAGAAGCCAGGGAGGGAACTTGAAAACTTCTGCTCTTCCCAGAGCGGCTCCATCCCCTGAGGGGAATATCTTACAGTGCTCACACTTCTAGTCATTCATATGCAAACAGAACATAAGAACAGCACTGCTGGATTGGGCCCGAGGCCCATCTGGTCCAGCATCCTGTTTCACACTGTGGCCCACCAGATGCTACTGGAAGCCTACAGGTAGGGCAGACCCTGCTTAGCTAAGGGGATAAGTCGTGCTTGCTATCACAAAACCAGCTCTCCGTGCCCTTCTCCTCTCTGACTGGGGAAGAAGCAAAATATTTACTGGACTAGGATAACATTATTTGACCATGACATCCTCCCAATCCTGGAAGATGAAATCATCTGAAGGATTTAAAGTCTCTCTGATCTCCCAGAGTCAGAGGAAATGTCATATTCTAAAATCCTTGTGTGCTCAGGATGTGAGTGAGATTGATAAGCAATGGCCTATTCTCATTCTCTTCCAAAGAGTAGGTAAGAGAAAATGTAGAGGCAGAATTGTAGAAAAATAAAGATATTGCCATCTAAAATTATCTGCATAAACCTATCTCCTTTTGGGTCATTCTGGAAACCACTTACAAATAATACTTACCATTTTTTGTTAGCTTCCCGAATAACTACATACATAACTACATAAATGTAATGATTTGCAACAAATTTCATACTTCTTGTCGGGATATAAGCAGCAGTTTTATACTGTTGGACAAGGTATCTCTTTCCCCACAACATAACATATTTTTCAGGCTGCCAAGTGCAGACATTTTCCTAGGCCTGCTATGACAGATGCATACAATGGAAGATGTTAGGAATGAACCTTGGGGTCTTATACATCCGTGCATGTGCTCCATTACTATGGCCCCTTGTATGCTGAGTTTGATATGTTTTCTGTTGTGGTAACTTCCATGGTTGTCATTCTGTGGTGCAATTGTTGACATTGAGGTAGGGCTACAGTAGTACTGTATGTAATAATGCTATACGTATAACAAAAAGATCTTAACTAGCAATCCATATGACTAGGAGAATCAGTATCTATTATGTTAAAATATGTAGATTTGGTTGTCATAATTTTTGCAGTTTAGAGTCTGACCAGCTGTGACTTTTATTCATTCATTCATTCAATTTCTATATGGCTCTGAGCCATTTTTGGAAGGCCAGTAGAGAAATCAAATAAATAAATAGATTGACTTTACTAGTCTTTGCCCCCTCTCACAAGTATTCATAGTCTGCAGTAGGATGATTCCTAGAAGAAATCATACATTATTTTGTTAGGAGGAGGAATAAGATTGTCTCTATTTTAAATTGTAGTCAATCCTGACCAAGATATGTTTTGTCTTTAAATTCATACTTGGTAGTAAGAAGTGCTGCTACTTCCAAATATAATAATATTGATTATTTTTAATGGAACCATTTATTGACCATGAGTTGGAATATACTCTACCTGTGGTACACACATTGTTAGCCATGTGAACGTGTTCGAGACTTGTTGGTTTAGATTGCTCATGTTTATTTAAAATGTTACATGTAAAGTGGTCTTTTCGTGAACAGTTATTGTGCTTGGCTCATTAAGGTTTAGACACTGATATGCCCTACTACTGAAATATCTGTTCTATTGTCAAATATAGAACACATATTCTCCCAGCCTGATATGAGCCATGATTAGCTGATATGAGTGAGGCCTGAACTTCGTCTATAACAATACAAGGTCTTGAGCAGCTAAGGAAATGTATTAATTCATGAGCTTATTTAGGGCCTATTCTTTTCCATGAAGGGAGGTAATGCTATTATAGAAAGTGTGTGTGTGTGTGTGTGTGTGTGTGTGTGTGTGTGTGTGTGTGTGTGTGTGTGAGAGAGAGAGAGAGAGATTCCCTAATGTGGACCTCCACATGTCGAAAGATTTATGCCATTGTTTTATGGGCTTATGTATCATAGAACTGTATAAGAATGGACGTAACCTTTGTGCAGTTCTCATCTCCCTTAACTTAAAGTCTATCTATGCAATAATATTGCGGCCTTCTTTAATGTGACAGAAAATCTGTGTTTTGTCACTTTTGACCTGTCAGCAACATTCACCATGTGAACTGTTCTGTGGAGGGGCGGGTATAAATATTTTAAATAAATAATATTCTTTAAAATGAAACTTTTAGATTCCAGCTTTAAAACAATTTTGAGGGTACTTGCACATCGTTAAGCTTGGCCTTCACATATATGATGCTGTATGCTGTGAGAGAATTATAAATGAGTTCAATAAGTGTCCCAGAGACAAACCATTGTTCAGTGATTTGGAGCACCATTTACTTTGAAATGTAGTTTATACAAAGGAAATAATTTGTCTGGTTCAGGGCCTTTTAAGCCATGTGATGCATTGCTACTAGAGTGTTTTTTAAAAACTTGAAGGGACACAATTTATATTAGTTGCATGTGTGTGTTGGCACCATAAAATGATAGGGTCATCTGAATGATTTTTCTCTCCCAAATAGCAACCTTAGTGTCCCGAGTAACACAGTGCAGTCAGTACAGTCAAGTTACAATCCCTTTGAAGATGAAGAGGATACTGGAAGTACTGTCAGTGAAAAGGAGGACAATAAAATCAAGAAGTTGGTGAAAAGACTGTTCTCAAATTGTTTTTCATGCTTCACACTTTTTCTATCCAGGGTTTCCAATTCCGGGTTTTTACAAAAGCATTATGTTGCACAATGCATGAAGTCCTTATTGAGAGGTTGTTTAACTGTCATGGCAAGCCTAGTATAACAATACTCTATCTGCTGTTTTGTTTTCTGTTTGGTTGTTTTTCTCACTGATCTGCAAAAATAAACCATGGCAGTATGCTGTGAAACTACCGCTGGAGCTTTGTTGCTGACTGTCCTCACTGGATATGTCTCATGCCTCTTAACCATTATTCTCAAATAGATCTGTTGTTCCTGGTGTCTGGTATTGTGTGTGTTGTTAATATCCTGTGTGCGCACACTTTGAATGCATTTCATGCTAAAGTTGATATTGTTCTGAATGGCAAAGCACAGCATTTCGTGGTTGGTGCGGTGTTGGTATACGTGGTCTCTAGCTGGTTCTACTAGGCCAGCTAATATGTTTTTCTTTTGTGTTTAGTGTTAGCAACTATGAGAAAAACCAAAGTGATGCCACAGAGTGGTCTGATGAAGAGACCAGCAATCCCTTTTCTTCCAATGATGCCCATGGAGAAATCAATCCATTTGATGAGGATGCCTCCCCTACAGTGGAGGTGAGAGTACGAGCATTGTATGATTATGAGGGTCAAGAGCATGATGAACTCAGCTTTAAGTCTGGTAAGTAGTCTTCAACACTCCTAAAACTTTAATAATTAATGTGGGGGGTTTTCTGTCATAAAAGAAATGTGAGAGGAATGAAGCCCTTTGGGCACAAAGATTTCTTAATATGTGATGAATACATACTGCTTTATTAAAACAAAGAATTGAATTGTAAATTGTGTTTTGAAATACTGGAGATCTTATCTATATATCTATATGATGGCCTGGTCTAATTAGCAAGAGGCAATGTTAGCATAATGGAGGATGGGATCACCAACTATTATATTACGTACATATAAATTATAAATACAGTTGTAGCTTTTTAACACACTTAATGATTGTGCTAGATAAATGCATGTCAAACTGAAATATTCAGTATCACAGTTCGTAATTGTATTATGAAATACTTCAAATACAATATAGTTTGATACTGGTTTCCAATAATATTTTTATTATTTATTTATCTATTTATTTAATGAATGTATATACCACCCTATATAAAATCTCAACTTAAGCAGAAACTAAAACTCAAAAATAATATAAAACAGATTAAAATTACTGTAAATAAAACTTTTAGACTAAATCATAGACTTCTGATTGTTTTCTAGAAGTATCCTATTCTATAAAACAGTCATAAGTAGTACTGTACATTCATTAGGGAAAGCCAGGGAAAGTAATCGCTTTATTAGAACGAAGTAAAATATCACAATATAATAAAACTTTATTAGCCACGCCATAACAAATTGTTCTGTGGGCAGCTCACAACAACACTGTAAAGCCATCCAATTAGAACACATAATACAAAACAAATAAATTGCAGTACAAATTAGCAAATACAATTAAAAACACTTTAAAACTTTTAAAAATTCAATTATAAAAACCCTGAGTGCACCGGAAGGTCTTCACCTGGGGTATAAAATAACAAAGTTACACCAGGTGAGCCTCACTGGGGAGGCTGTTTCATAGAAGGGGTGCCACCACCAAAAAGGCCCCCTCACTAGTAGTCACACACCATACCTCTTTGGGCAGCGGCAGGGCCTCCAAAGAAGATTTTAAGGTCCATTTGGGGACATTTGGGGCAAGGCATTCTCTCAGGTAACTTGGTCCCTACCAGTTTAGGGTTTTAAAGGTTCTCAACTGGGCCCAGAAGCGGACTGAGAGCCAGCGACGTTGATGAAGCCCTGGTGTAATATGATCAAAATGTCCAGTCCCAATTGGGCATTTTGACTCCATCCAGATAAGGTCGCAGTTGGTGTATCAGTCAAAGCTGATAAAAGGTGCTCTGAGCCATAGAGGCCACTTGAGCCTCTAGTGACAGTGCTAGATCAATGAGCACCCCCAGATTGCTAACCTGATATTCAGCGGGAGTGCAGTCCATCTGGAACAGGCGGAACCATAAACCAACCAAACCAGAATACAGTCTAGTCTTGATTGAGTCTCAACTTCCTCACCCACATCCAGTTCATTACTGCATTCAAGCACTGATTCAGGACAGTCACAGCCTCACCTGATGAAAAAAAGAGATACAATTGAGGGTCATCTGCATACTGATGACACATCAGGCCAAATTGGATGACCTCTCCCAGCAGTTAAATGGGGTAATCAAACCCAATACTCTCCAGTCATTCAGCTTTTGTAGGTTTTATTGCTTTTCAGTGCCTTACAAACACTATTCTTGTGTCAGTAAGTAAATATGAAAGTGGGTTGTGAAAATTACTTGGACATATTTATAACTAAATTTAATAGATACAATTGTGGTTTCAAGGGGCAGGCAGTTGCCGCTGAAAACTCACTCTCAGATGTCTCCTGATCACTTTCCAATTCCTTGTGGCTGTGCTACAGAGCCCCCTGTTAGATTGTGGCAGGTAGGGGGAATCTTTGGCCTCGTGACAGTACTAATATTTTCTCCTGCACCATAAATTGTAAACACTTTTCCAAAGCAACAAGTGCCACTGGAACACAATGGTATATGATCCTTTAGAAAACAAAAAGATCTTGTTGGAGAGCAATGCTTTCAGGTCTCTTTCATGTTGCAATGATGGGCTTTTGCGAAGTTTTTAAATCCAAATCAACAAGAATATTGTAGATCTTAAAGGGTAGTTTTCTTTGATTAACAAAATAATATTTCAAAACATGTCTTAATTCTATCTATATCTATTCTCTCATACAATTGATTTACAGATATCGATATCAATCTTACTTGTAGAAATTGGTACATTAGAGAATATCTCCTATTACTTTTTAAAGTTAGATTTATATGTCGCCCTACTCCCATAGGACTCAGGGCGGCTTACAAACAATAACATATACAGCAACAAAATTCTATAAAATACATCTTACATAATGTCATAACCCCAACACCGTACAGTACTCATTCCACATGACATAGTAACCATGGCTTACAAGATCACTCTACGACCAGCTATCTCAGCGACCAAAAACCCGTCAATAAATAATCATATTCTCTATCAGGGAATAAGGTTGAAGTGGGCCACAGGCTAAAAGTGAAGGTGGGCCCTGAACGTTCCCTGCCTTCTTTAGAGATGGGCGGGGAGAGCAAAGAGCAAGCTGCACGTAGCTGTTAGACCCCTCTCCCTTAGGGGCCCTGAGTACGTTTGTCCCCTCCTAGTTACGTCCTGCCTATATACATGTGACATAGCTGTCCAAACTGTGTTTTGTCATAGTTTAAAATAGTTATTCAGATTAAAATGCAGAGAGCAATTACTGAAGCAATTGGGAATAAAGTGACAGCCAATTTTCCTTTATTTGCCCCAACTTTCCAAGGGTGTCAGCAATAAAACCACCTCTCCTATAGACTATTGTCTTTTATTTTCTTGACTGAAGTCTCTAAATAAATTTTGCTAAATGTTTGTTCCACTGAAGTTAAATAACTACTTTTCTCCTTTAGGAAGCCACTGTATTATTCAAGGAAGTACATTGACATATGAAGCACCAAATCTCTATTTAGGTTCACTAGATTTTTTTTTTATATTAACTTTCAGTTTTTTCCTCTCCTGGTATAAATTTGGAAATCAACTGTTGTCACCCATTTAAATCTTTATCAGACAGACAAAATTTTGAAACAAAAAGAAAAAACGGATTAGGAAAGGCACTCATGTTAACTGAGTTTATCCTTCTGAACAGTGATGAATTAAAATTAGTCCATTCCTCTAGGTCATCCTATATTTTTGAGAGGAACATTATTTTTATAAATATGCTTGAATTCATAGTTTGTCGGTATCAAAGATGGTATCCAACTATTATTCAAGTTGCATTTGTAAATAATCCATATGGTTTTCTTTACCAGTGCTACTTGAATAATAGTTGGAATATCTTTCTTTTGCAAGGAACGGTGTGTGTGCATGTGTGTTCACTTATATCCCAAAATGTTCAAAAGTTGCTACCAAGTAGCTCAGTTTCATAGCAGATGCAATCAAACTGTTGTGGGATAGTTGTGTGCACAAAGTGCTTCAGGAGGGAGGAGAAGAGAGAAATCTATTTGTGTAACTACTTAAATGAATACAGCAAATAAAATTAAGCAGTGATCAAAATAAACCTCAGTGGCATTATAAAGCCTCTTTTTGAATTTAGTAGCAGCTCTTCTGTTCAAAGATGCTTATAAAATGTAGATGCCTTTTCAGTAGAATAAAAATTATTATTTATTTAGTGCTATTTAGTTATATGGCACTTTACAATTAATGAGAAAAGTGGGTCCCATTGAGCTCCCAATCTAAAAATCTTTCTTGCTGCTTTGCAGTTTCATTTCTTGTTAATGTATACACTTTGCCCTTCTGACAGAAATTGATGATGATTCAATTAAAAGCAACCCCCCCCCCAAAAAAAACCCCAACCCTTTGTCTTGCAGTATAGTTATGGGTGTGGCATCTCCAATTGAACTCCAAAAAATGAGGACATTTGATGGCCCATGATGTTCACGCCATTAGGGCATAAGAACTGATGCCCAATCTGAGATACTGTACTGGCCTACAAAACCGTAACATTGGAAACACAATTTGACCAGGTCCTCCATGTACCTAATGCATGGTACTACCTGTGTAGGCTGGTGGCAACAGCAAAAGCTGGGGATTAGTTTTGCAGCAGTTAAAGCAAATTTGGTAACATGTGCCTGAGCATATGGTGAGTGCTGTTATACAATTAGTCCTGAGCCCACGCTCCAGAGACCAACACAGAAATCAGTTCAGAGTCAATGAAAAGAAATTATATACTGTTAAGCAATAATATTTCTAAATCTATTGGCACAAATTATTCACATGTATTAATACCCCCCCACACACACACACAAACACTGACCTTTATTTCCTTCCATAACTGTCTTTTTCATGGTGGTGAAAGCAAACGAGTTCAAAAGAAGGAGTCTTGTGATTTGTATTCCACAAATGGATAATGATGCAGATCCTATGCTAGTTGGCAGTTTCAGGTCTGTCTAAAGGCTGACCATACAGCTGATTGATGGCAGCAAGCTGCCACCCTCTTCTCGCTCCACTAAGACCTTCCTCCGTCAAACATTTGATAAACTCCTCTTATCTAGAAGTCCAGCTTCTGCTCAGGATTAGGGATGTGCCCGAACAGTTTGGCGCCCCCTTAGGGAAGTGCCAAACCGGCTCGGGCACCCACATTTGAACCAGTTCGGCAAGATGGGGATTGGCTCCTTTTAAAAAGCAGGTCCTTGGGCGCGGAGTAACATGGCGTCCTGACAGGGAGGCAATAAACCATCTTCCTCCCTTATCTCTCAAGATCTTCATTTTCCAACCAGCAAGAGTTTGGAAACAGAAGTAAGGGTTTGATTTAAGGTGTGGGGGCTGCCTAGCAACTTCAATCTCCCGTTAGGGAGGTCATTTGTTGCCTGGCTATCCCACCCTGGATTTCAATCCCTTGGCATTCCAACTGCCAGCACTTGGCTTGAGAAGATGGAATGCAGAGCATTTTTTTAAGGTCAGCCTACCCCCTACTCCATTTTTATCTAGTTTAGTATATATGTCTTCTCTTGGACTTCGACTTAATCTTCTTTCTACAACTACATCTTTGTTTGGAAGATTTTCAGTCTTTGTATCAAGAAATTTTGTTTCAAGAAACTTATCTCTCCTTTTTTTCCATTGGAGTCTGTGATTTCTTTTTGAAAGCTTTTAAGACTTTTTCAGCTTGTGCTTATCTGTCAGCCAACATGCTTTGCATGTTGAGTCACATTTGTACATAGAAATTTTAATAGTTATTTTAACACATTGTGTGATAGTCTTTTTTTTTCTTACTAGCAATACCTACATGCTTAGCCTTCACCACAAGCTACCCAAAACAGCAATCTGTGTGTTGGCAGCATAAGCAGAAGTGCAAGAGAACTGTTGTTGTTCTACCTTTGTCCTTGACATTATCTGTAACATCTCACTCCATCTCTGCCATCTCCCTCTGCACAAGGTGCTTTCCCAAGGCCTGTACAGCTCCCAGTTTTCCTTGAAAGGGAGCAGGGAGAGAGAAAGGCAACTGGTCAACAGTTCATAGTGTTAAGCCTTTATACCAGGGGCGTAGCAAGGTTGGAGTCGGCCTGGGGAAAAGATTTTTAAATGGGCCCCTCACTGCTGATTAACAAAAGAGACTTTCAACCATGCAGTGCCATCCTATGTGTGTTTTCTCAGAACATCCTAACAAATTCAGTAAAGTCTGCTTCCAGGTAAGGAGAATTGCAGTCTTAGGCAGCATATCTAACCACATTTAGCTAGAAGTGCATTTCACTGCAACCTAAAGGACTTTGTAATTTTCTGTCATGAAACAAGCCACTTATAGGACTTTTTGATGGTTTTTTAATTTAAAAAATATTTTAAAATCAACAATTTGTCCAATCCACTTCAATTTAAATAAACATATTTCTCCCACCCTGCCCTACATCTCTCTGCTCAATACCAAAGCCCTATTCTAAGTCATTCCAGGTGATCTAAAGGCTGGGGCAGAAAAGGAAGTTGTATTTTTATGCAGGCAAAGGGCAGATTCTTCCATATGGGGATGGAATGATGGTCTGAAAGGGGGCTTCAGTTCCAGACAATTTTGGAATTTTCTGCCATGAAACAAGCCACTTATAGGACCTTTTTAAATGGTGCGTGTGTGTGTGTGTGTGTGTGTGTGTATATATAAAATAAAAAAATCATACCTCCATTACTAAGACTGAGGAGTCAAAGGCTGGGCAGAGCTGTGG
The DNA here is from genome assembly GCF_027244095.1 of Hemicordylus capensis. Taxonomy (NCBI): domain Eukaryota; kingdom Metazoa; phylum Chordata; class Lepidosauria; order Squamata; family Cordylidae; genus Hemicordylus; species Hemicordylus capensis. Next base: position 136,531,650 of record NC_069661.1, read on the forward strand.
GTGGGCAAGGGCTGCCAGTGCAGGCCACCCTGCCTCCCTCCTTCCTTCCTCCTTTGCTGCCTGTCTGCCAGCTGGCACTAGAGTTCAGGTTTCAGTGAGGCCTCTCTGAAAGCCCTGTCCACCCATCGAACCGCTGAGAGGCGGAGACTGAAGGAACTTCAGCAGCTTTCAGGCTGCTTAGCTCACCTGGCCAGATCAGGAGGGCTAGCAGAAGAGAGGGCCAGCAGGCAAGGGGGACTGGCTGAGGGGCCTTGGGGGACCCCCCAGGTCCTGTGGGCCTAGAGACAATTGTCCCCCCTTGTCCAATGGACCCTATGCCCCTGCTTTTTACAAAAGCAACTGATTAGTAACACTTGGAATGTTATTCAGATTGCAGTCCTCTGGGAGTAAGCCCCACTGAACTTAGTGCAGCTTACTTCTGAGTAAACATGCATAGACCTGGACTGTACAAGCATATGCAGGAAGGTCTCTGAAAACCTCTTGGAAACCCAGATAAGCAGGTAGCCAATGCAGAGGAAGTTAGGAGTGGGAAGAGGCTGACAGGTTTTTCCTCCCTTCCTCTAAACAGAATCAAGACTCATTGCACTACTCCTCTGTCCCTTACACCACCTACAAAGTATAATATCAGCTAGGATTCCTCAAGAATACTCGGCTTCTGCACTTGCTTTCAGTGGCAATAAGGTTCAACCCTGGAACAAAGCAACAGTGCCTCTGAGCATCTGCAGAGTACATTCTGTAGCGTATACCCAACTAGATACCCCAAAGCTGCTAACTATTAATGCCACATTTGGCATTAAGAATGAGCCTTGGAGAGCTCAATTTCCAAGCAGGCATGAGCCCCATCAGGCCTCTTTCTTTTTAGAAATGCAACCCAACCAAAGGAATTGCACACAGTGCAAAATGAGCCACAGGTTATCAGTTAGAAAGGCATGAATTCCTGAAGCTTTTGATTGCCTTACAAAAATGTAATGGATGAGAGCAATTAAATTGTCTAATTGCATTGGAATTGAAGGGCCACAAAATAATAATAATAATAATAATAATAATAATAATAATAATAATAATAATAAAAAATAATTCAATTTCTATACCGCCCTTCCAAAAATGGCTCAGGGCGGTTTACAAAGAGAAATAACAAATAAGATGTCTCCCTGTCCCCAAAGGGCTCACATTCTAAAAAGAAACATAAGACACACACCAGCAACAGTCACTGGAAGTACTGTGCTGGGGGTGGATAGGGCCAGTTACTCTCCCCCTGCTAAATAAAGAGAATCACCACGGTAAAAGGTGCCTCTTTGCCCAGTTAGCAGGGGTAACTGATAATCTGTTTTTATTGTGAATAAGGCACTGTTACTGGAAAAAAGTACAGTTTTCTGTATAGAATCTGCATAATTATTACTTCTAAAATAAAATAGTATTAGAGATAATAGATAGATACTATTTGGTACTTAATGAAGCTCAAACTGGATGCAGTTACTTTTCTTCCTGTTTAGAGGAGATAATCTGATTAGAGGAGATAAAGAATTCTTAATATATGTACAATAGTAAACTCAGTATGTAAAAACGGTCATTGTTGTTGAATAATATGATATATATCTCATGTTTAAAACTCATAGTATGACTTAATAGGAAGCGTGTGTGTGTGTGTGTGTGTGTGTGTGTGTGTGTGTGTGAAAAGATGGAAGGCCATCTTCTAAAATATCTGTCCACAAATCCCTGGACTGAAAAAACAGTTGCCATATTGAAACCAGTGTAGGTTTCTGTGATCCACTTGACATTATATAGTGTCATTGTACCAAAGAAAAACATCCAGTAATTTGCCTTCTATATGAGAAGTCAACTTGATGCTTAATGGGTGCTTTTCTTACACCATTTGTATCTAGGACATCAGTTTAATATAAATTAGAATTCAAACACAATTTCTATGGGAAGACTATGGGGATTACTGTATATAACTTTTCTAATTTACCTTCTTTTCCCCCTCTCAGGGGAAGAACTAACTAAAATAGAAGATGAAGATGAACAAGGCTGGTGCAAAGGCCGTCTGGACAATGGACAAGTTGGTTTATACCCAGCAAATTATGTTGAAACAATCCAGTGACAAATGATTCTAGAAGTGCTGTAGTAACTGTCAGCCTGTACAGTACTTGTGGCTACAGTGAAGGGAACTGAAATGTGTATATGTTTTTTTAATGCAACTGAATAATGATACCTTGTCCCTTAGAAATCATCTAATGATACAAATGATGGAATTGGGGGAAAGTTTTGTAGCTTATACACAGAACAAAACAAGCAGGACAGAGTCAAAAAAGTAGTACAAAAAGAAATGACCTTTTTATCACCTATTGCCAATGTATTATTTTGTTGTGAGTTTTGTATACTTTTTCAGAATTTAAATTAATGCCTTGATCTCAGTATTCTGGAAGGCAATTTATGATGACTCTGGTTAAATCAGTTGTTTTAAATAGCCTTCAGTAATTTGCAACGTGGTTGTTGTTTTTTTAAAAAAATGCAGTTACTTTTGTATCTCTTATTACAATATTTGAAAGATGCAATTTTTTAAAAAATTTAAAAGCTATGCAGTCTGCCATCTTTTTCATGTCAGGCTTAATCAGTACGACTATTTAAATTATGGCTCAGATGTATTCACATTGTACTGTTAATCTTTCCATGCTGTCAGCATGGCTTTCTGATGTAAGATACCATAAGTGTCTGTTAAAGAAGATTGTAGCAGAATTGCCTACAAATAGTAGTTTGAGTTTCACTCGTGGATGCTATTGATTCATTTGGTCACCTAAAATATTAATTTCTTGAATGACTCTGGGATTTTTAAAAATAGACTATTTAAATGTATTTCCTCATTCTTGCTGAGAAATTTACATTTCGCAAGTTGTTAATGATTTTGTGTGATTTGGAAAGTTAAACATATATGAAGATTATTTTTTCAAGCAAGCGAGACTGTAAAATAGATGTGCTTTTTTATTAAGATGCTCTTTAAGTTGCATATATGTATATATAATTTGATATTCAAAAATTTAAAGAGCATATACTAATTATCAAGCCTTTTGTCTATTCATTAGATTTTTGAGTGTAGTCGAGTACTAATAAATCAATGTGAGTTTGCCATTTACTTCACTGAGAGATCAATTGCACTCTTAGAGTAAGCTAAACAATTTAAATTATATCATAGTTAAATTGACTTTGTCATTGTATACTTACTTAGATGTAAGGTAGACCAGCAGCTCAATCCAGTCCATCATTGGTACAGTACCTGGGGAGGTTTCCCATAGGGAATAACAAAGGTGAATTCCCCCCCTCCCCCTGTCTGCATATCAAGCTGTTAAAGGGAATGGAAGACCTGTGCATGACTCCCATATCCCCATGTAGGTCTCCCTGTCATTTGTTCAGTCAAGGCAATTGAATTTGAACTTCATTTTCCTTGACCTGAGAACTTGGACCTTGCTTTCCTTGGCTGAGCAGGGCCGGGTAGAGGATCAGACAGGGGTCTAGAATCATGCAGGGGCCTCTCATTCCCTTTAGTAGTGCAGGGAATGCACTATGCAAAGTGCCCATGCATACTTGGGGGGAGGGAGAGAAAGATTTGGTTTATGACCTCCAGGGATCCTTCTGCAAACACTGTCCCTGTGTATACTTGACTGAACCCTAAGTATTCTGTGATTCAGGTTCTCAAATAAGGTGAACAATTATGCTAAAGATCTTTATTGGCTGATAAATTGTGGATTCCAGCATAAACTAGCATTAGACCCATTGTGGATGATTGTAGCAGAACACTGTAAAATCTTCTACCTGTTTGCAATTTCAAATCAGCTACAGAATGTCAAATTACATACATCTGTGGAAAATTTAAATAGCTGGATTGTGAAAATGTTAGGACAAATTACTTGATAGAAAATCTAAATCTTTTCAGGTTAGTAGATATACCATTTTAGACAACTACACTGTAATTGAAATAACATTTTGAAAATTAAAATGTTGTAAAAGTTTTTTGGCTATTGTATTTGCTTTTGAAGACTGAGAGAATAACATTTCTGAGAAGTTCATTTGTATAAGGCTGAGTATTGGATCTCTTTGTCATTTAATGTAGCATGATTGCTAAGAAACTGAACAGTTCACCATAAATAGTCAGGAATGAGTCTGGACGGCTTCTGTACAGTACATTGCATACCATTATAGGCAAACCTCGGTAGTTGGTTCTTCGACATGGTCTCTGTCTTTTACACCATAATGGGCTATGCGCCTGCACAGAGACCTTGTCTGAACCTAACAAGCTCAATTCTCCTGCTTTAGGGGGGAACCTCACCCCCCAGCCACTATATGCGGCTGCACCACTCCACATCCCCTCAGTCTTTGTTGTCCGCACTTCAATAGACGTAGTGGAATCTTTGGCTCAGCAACAAGTAGGACTGTTTCTTGAATCCTCTTGTTTTTTCTCCTATTTTCCCTGTTTTCACGTCTGTTATTTTTCTTTTACATGCAGTAGTGACTTTTTCATGGCGTTTTTATTTTTACCCCCCTTCATGGTTCCGATCCCAGCTTTTGTGCCCAGCTGGCTGAAAGTTTTCTGCAAAGAACTTTAAGAAATGTGTTGGTTGTGGATCTAAGATCCCTTCCTCTGATACTCATACTAAGTGTCTTCTCTGCCTGGGGAATCCCACATTGTCAAGACCTGCATTTATTGCCAGAGGTTTACGAAGCAGGCTAAAAAAAATAGGGCTTCTCGCTTGTGTGCTGCCCTGTGGGACTTGGCCTTCCATTCTTCAGAATGGAATGGAATTGAAATGTCATTGAAGCAATAGTTTACAATGGCTTCTTTGATGCAGTCAATGTGTTCGGACTCTGCTCCTCTGGCGCCAGAACTCCTGACCTCAGTACTGGTGCCGTTGACACCTGCCGCAGACCTATCCGTGGTTTTGGCCCCTTCTGTGCTGATCGATGACCTGCCTAAGCGCACTTTGCCTTCGGTACCAGACTCCTCTTCAGTTCCTTTGGTACCACCAAAGAAGAAAAAGAAGAAGCCGGCGCTTGTGCCACATTTACTGGCAGGACAACACTGTCCACCTATTCCCAAGAAGAAGAAGCCCCTGCCAGTCTCTTTGGAGGCTCTGCTAGTTAAGTCAAAATTGATATCTTCCGGGGATGGCTCAGCGGTTGTTGACCAGGCATCAGAAGATCGGCCAGCCATGGTACCGGTTTCTCCAGTACCAAGTTCTACTGACCCTCACCTTCATACTAGTTCTCCGGTGGCTTTGATGTCTCCAAGCCAGACGCCTGACCGCACCTTTATGGAACAGGAACTCTCAGTAGCGGCTGACGAACGAGACTATGCTACGTTTGACTATGAACCCTACTCGCCGGACAAGCCCGCTGTGAATTCAACGGAGCTGCCTAGACATCATATGTCTCCCATGCGAGAGAGGAACAGCCCCCCCCCCCCCATGGGCATCAGAGGGTGCATTGGGACTTGGAGGAGCGCTCCTCCGGGTACAGATATGGGAGAGATTGGGATCAACATGGACTGTCATACACGGATTGATACCGTGATTCTGCACGGGTTTCCATGTATGTAGATAATGAATCCTCCTCCTATGGAGATTGGTGCCAGGAAGCCGTCGTTTATAGACAATATCCCTCTGATTATCGATCGGATTGTTCTAACTATGGGAAGCCCCGGCATGGATCACAGTACCAAGAGGGATCAGCTTATGGAGAAGTCAGGACTAATAGTGATTGGTGTAAGGCCCCTTTGCATTTGGAAGGGAGGCCTCGCTCTCCTCGATGAGACTTTCATGACTGCACTAGAGGGCATGGATCGCCTTTGGCGGTTCTGGTCCAGCCTCCGGTGCCGCAACCTTCCTCAGTACCAACTGCGGCAGCAGATGGATCAATACATTGGATAACCATCTGGAGCTTCCAGCTATTCCTCTGGACTTGGTCCCGGTTCCAGTTGCACCTCCTGAGATTGAAAGGGAAAGTGAACCTGGCTTTCCGGACTCGTAGTCTCCCTGGGGTCATCCCCTTTTGATAATCAATCAGACTCTAAACCTGTGTCTCCGTCAGAAGACCTGAAGCAATACTCGGCCTATGTGGCCTCAGCCCTCAGTGTGAGCCTTGATATGCAACAAAAAGGGGAATTGGACCCTTTCTTTGGTCTCATTGATGCTGAGGCTAAGGTACCGGTCTCTCTACCACTGAACACTGCCTTATTGAGAGTCATGTGTGGGCATTGGAAGAAGCCAGCAACTCTTTCACAACCCAACAGGCACCCTACAGAATTTCTACAGAGTGCAGATACAGGAGGATACGACCTTCTTGAAGAATCATCCTATGCCTAATTCCATTGTGGTGGAGGCATCCCTGCAAAAGTCTGAAGGTTGCAGTCACTGCTCTGGGTGATAAGAAGGGGAGGAAGTTGGACTCTACTCGGTGTCAGCTCTGCATTTGCAGGTTGCTAATTACCAAGCCTATAATGCCAGGTATAACCATTTTTTGTGGGAAAAGGTGGCCCCCTTTTTAGACCTCCTCCCCCAAGATAAGCAAGATCCGGCGAAGGCTTTTCTGCACGAAGTTGTGCAGGTGGCAAAGCAAGAACTTTACTCAGCGAGACCCTCTGTGGATTGTGCAGCAAAGGTGATGGCCACATCTGTGGCTCTCGGGAGGCATGCCTGGCTGAGTTCCTCTGGGCTGACCTACAAGGCCTGTGCTAGGATTGAGGATCTTCCCTTTGAAAGTTCTAGCCTCTTCGCAAAACAGACTGATGACACCTTACAGAAGGTGCAGAAGCTGAGGAGTATGGCAAAATCTATGTCTTACTCTTCTTCTGCTCCTAAGCCGCAGAGGCAGCCCAGGTGGTCTCCTTACCAGCAGGCTAAAGCTCCTTCACAACAACAATCCTCATTGGAGCGTTCCTTTCGAGTTAACAAGTTACAGCCTCAATACAAGTCTGGTTTCCAGCCCAGTAAGCCTGCCTTTCAGAAACAGTGTCCAAATCAGAAAAAGCAATGACTATAGGGCCTTTCTGACTCACCTGGCTCCCTTTGTGACGAATTGGGACAAGGTGACTGTGGATCAGTGGGTCCTCACAATCATACGCAAGGGCTATGCCCTCGGGTTTCACCAGACACCACCAGTGTCCGGGTTCGTGACTACACCGTCAACCCAGCATTGGATCAGGAGGTCTCCGCTCTCCTCTTGAAGGATGCAATCGAAAAGATCACCAGTGTGATGAGCCCCAGTTTCTATTACCGTTACTTTGTTGTTCCAAAACCAGATGGCAGTCGACACCCTATATTGGACCTCAGAGGCTTAAACAAACACCTTGTTTACAAGTGTTTCCAGATGTTGTTGGTACCGACTGTTTTGACCCTGATGGGGAGAGACATGTGGATGGTCTCCTTGGACCTGAGACACGCGTACTATCATATCTCCATATGCCCTCAACATCGCCATTTCCAGATGGGGGTATTGCCTGTCAGTTCAAGGCCTTACTGTTTGGCCTCATGGCGGCTCCACAGGTCTTTACAAAATGTCTGGCCCCTGTGGTGGCGTTTCTACAATAGCAAGTGATACAAATCCTGCTGTATCTGGACAATTGACTCATCCTAGTGGGTTCAAAGCAGGCTGCTTTGAGCTCTCTCAACGCAGTCATAGATACTTCGCAGGGCCTGGGCTTGCAGATCAACTTTGAGAAGTCCAAGCTGACCTTGTCTGCAGGATACAATTTATAGGGCTGATCTTCGACACCCGTTTGAAGAAGGTCTTCCTCCCGGAGGCCTGCGTAGAGACACTTGTACGTCTGGCCTCCACTTTCCTGGCCGGGGGGCTGCAGACCATGCATTCAGTACAGCACCTATTAGGCCATATGGCTGCCACCACATAGTGCTTCCACACGCGTGTCTTCGGATGTGCATCATTCAGAGGTGGTTCCTGGATGTATTCGACCCCCTTCGAGTCTCCGCTCAGTTGGAGCACATGCCTCCCCCGCTTGGTGGGTCAGGTCCCGTCATCTGGACATAAGCCTTCCCTTCCAGGTCTCTTCTCCATGCTGGGTGATTACAACCAATGCGTCGGATCTAGGATGGGGCACTCATATGGATGATTATCACCTGAGCGGCCATTGGACGCTGACAGAGAGGGGTCAGAACATCAATTACTTGGAACTGTTGGCCATATTCCATGCCAACAGTTGCGGGTTTCTTACACTAAGGTTCTAAGGGGTTTCTTACTTGTAATTGCAGGTTGTTCAATGACAATTCAAATCGACAATATGATGACAAAAGCCTATATCAATCGGCAGGGAGGCACGACCTCAAGGAGCCTCCTGTTACTTTCAGTCAACCTGTGGCATTGGTGTGTAGCACATGCAGTCACACTACATGCTGTCTACCTCCAAGGGAACATGAACACCCAGGCGGACACATTGAGCAGACTGAAAACGGTTTCCCACGAGTGGATCAGGGTGTACTTCGGGACATATTCGCAATGTGAGGTGATCCAGTTCTGGATGTCTTTGCATCTCAGGACAGTGCTCAGTGTGCCCTCTGTTGTTCTTTTGGCGATGCTTTCATCTTGTCCTGGAAAGGCCCCTTCCTTTACCTGTTTCTGCCATTTCCCCTCATACCAAAGGTTCTTTGCAAACTGAGGGAGGACTGCTCCAGGGCCATCCTGATAGCCGCTTGGTGGCCCAGGAGGCCTTGGTTTGTGGCTCTGAAATGGCTAGCAGTGACTTGTGTGTGCCTTCCCACTCTACCTTACCTGCTGTCGCAGGAAAAGGTTTGGGTGAGCCATCCAGACATCTGGTCTCTGCACCTGACTGCCTGGAAGATCCTACCGACTTCCCAGTGAGACTCAGAGACATTTTGCTTGCCCTCAACGAGAAAGTCGGATGGACATAAATCGACTCTTTTCCTGTACATTTGCTATTCAAAATGGGTTTGATGTTCTTAACCCAACTGTCCAAAATGTTTGTACCTTATCTTTGAAAGAGTCTGGTTTGAAGCTCTCCTCTCTAAGAATACATTTGGCGGCCATTGTGGTGCATTCGCCTGCCACTCGGGTTTCCTGGTTACCCACTGACAAAGAGCTTTCTTAAAACCCTTTCTAAAGGGGTTGCCGCATGTTTTACTGGATGGCCCTGTTATGTCGTCGGCTTGGGATTTGTCTGTGGTGCTGGCTGGTTTGCTGCGACTGCCCTTTGAACCTTTGGCTTCGATTGATTCTTGTCTCCTGATGTGGAAGGTTGCCTTCTTAGTGGCAATCACCTCTGCTAGGAAGGTGACTGAACTGCAGGCCCTGAGGATTGATCAAGGTAGTTTCTACCTTTCATCATTCCCTACCACTCACCTTGCCTGTATTTTTTCAAAACCCTTCATCTGATGCAGAGGCTAGATCGTTTGGATGTTCGGAGGGCATTGTCCTTCTATGTTCAGAGGTCGGCAGAGTGGAGAAAAACTCCTTTTCTGTTTGTTCTGTATAATGGGCCTCACAAAGGTTTGCAAGTTTTTGCTCAGTCCCTGTCTAGGTAGATTGTTTCTACTATTTAACTTTACTTTTACTTTATTTATGGTCATGGACCAAGACATACAGCATAAAACCTAATGAACAATAAAACATACAATTTATAAGTACAGAGATCTTCTGCAACTAATAATAATGTAACAGAATTTAGCTGTAACATAAGATACTACTTCATCCTAAAACAACAGAAGAAATTTTACAAGAGCCTCATCAGATGACACCCCCCCCCCACCGTCCCCATTGTGTATCAATGGGGAAGTCAATCATTGTCTAACCTCATGATATTGCTTACAGTGTAGAATAAAAATAGCCAGCCGGGACAAACCCTTTTCTCGTTTTTAGTGGTAAATAATAATTAGGCAAAAGAGTCCTTTCCCACCCAAAGCAGGAGAATTGAGCTTGTTAGATTCCGACAAGGTCTCTGCGCAGGCACATAGCCCATTGATGTAAAAGAACAGGTGACCACTAGAAGAACCAAAGTTACAGGTAAGCAACCTGTAGTTCCTCACCTACTACCGCAAGTAACGAGGCATTATACTTATAAGGAAATTGGGTTTAGGTTCCAGAATGGACACAAAAGGTGGGGGAAATGTAAAAAAACATGAAAATAATTAACTGTTTACTGTACCATGCTCCCATGTGCTCAGGAATGCTCTCCAACCCACAAATAAAATCACAGGGTTTTCTTTTTTAATGAGCCACAATATGGCAGCCAGAAGTTACCCCCTCCATTCACTTCTAGCCTTCTAGGAATCGCAGTTACATGGGTATTAACCCTTTTGTTTCTGTGGATAATGAAACCAGGTGTCAATTAGACACCCGCAGATACACAAAACCGTGGATATAGAGTTTACGAGTAACAAGGTATGCCTGTATTGTATAAATAATGGGCAGGATCCAGGCTAAGCCTCGTTGAAATTAATGGGACTTAAGATATTTGTTTCAATGGTTTTCAGTCACAGCTGATTCTGCCCACTAACTTTAAATATGCTGAATGAAGTTTAACTGCCAATTTAATGAAATTAAGTTTAACTGTCTAACTCAGAGAGGAGAGCTCGTCTTGTGGTAGCAAGCATGACTTGTCCCCATAGCTAAGCAGGGTCTGCCCTGGTTGCATATGAATGGGAGACTTGATGTGTGAGCACTACAAGATATTCCCCTCAGGGGATGAAGCTGCTCTGGGAAGAGCAGAAGGTTTCAAGTTCCCTCCCTGGCTTCTCCAAGATAGAACTGAGAGAGATTCCTGCCTGCAACCTTGGAGAAGCCGCTGCCAGTCTGTGAAGACAATACTGAGCTAGATAGACCAATGGTCTGATTCAGTATATGGCAGTTTCCTATGTCAAATTAGTACTATTTTATTGCTAACAAATTCTTTGTTCTTGACTGTAATTTGAAATGAGTAACTTAATTCTTCAATGTGGTGAATACATAATGCCATATAGAGTCTGTCCCAGCAGCAGTGTACAGCACAAGGTTAGACTAACCCGGTACAAGAAAAAACCTATTGCCTTCTCTCATTACCTATGTATGTCTGTAAAAAGAATGAAACCTTGGAGGGGAATAAATGCTGTTCTAATGCACAGAATAGGTCAAGCACATATCTGTCATACTAAAATACAAATAAAAATGGTATGTAATTTATATGTATATTCAGGCAATGTACCCTAATGTATATTCAGGCATGAGTACCCTAAGAGAAGGGCCACTGAATGGAATGGGACTGTGAAATAGCTAAATGAAACCTTTTCAGATATTGGCCTACAGTTTGCCACTCAAATCAAGACAGGCTTAACATGTTAATGGCAGATTTATAAATTGTTTTCTTTACAACACACCTCCACCCTTCCCCCAAGTCAAATGCTGAAGTAGCTTTAGTGAATTTGTGTGTGCCCCCACCGCACTTCTAGTATGTACATTTTCTGTACAAATACCCATCCATCTTTTTTTTTTAACTATTCAAAACCCACCCATCCCCATACATACATACAAACACACTATACAAGACTATACGTAGTTAAATAGTGTGAAAGTAAAAGTAATTTTAAGAGCCAGAAGTGGTTTGTATATGTCCTCAATGCATTCAGTTCATAAACCTTTCTGTCCCAGGGAAAGTTCAAAAAGAAGTATTCTGCATCTTGTCAGGATGGCTCAGTTTGAAGTCTGGCCAGTCCATGAGATACAGTAAGCAGAGTTGTCTTTTGTCTGTATTTGTAGCTTTTGCTGCCCCCCAGACACAGCTGTTGCCTAATGCTGTTGCCTTAGCAGGCATGCCACATGCTCAGTAATGATGATGTACAATGACACAAATTGTACTCATTTTCAATTTGTTCTCCATGCACCCACACATTTCCTTATTTTTTGAGGCCCTACTCAATCTGGGGAGGATGGAGTGCCTGGCACCAGCAGAGTTGCCCCATGGTGTCCATTGGCTACTCAAGTCATACAAAAAGCCAGATGTAGGTCACAGTGATAGGCAGTCTTTACTAGGGACAACATCACATATCAACAAAAATAAATCTCGAATGACATAGTCAATGCAGTTTTCATCTTTGAGCTATCAAATCAAAAACAGCATTAGACGACACTGGAGACTACTATCAGGTTTACCAGGTTGTAGTAATCCCCCTCTAATAGCCCTTCGGAAAAGTTCCAGCTTAAAAGATCTTCTCGTTAGAGCAGACGGCCTACCTCGGAGGGATGTTGTTGAACTTAAAGGTTTCTTTAAGTGCGGTCATTGTGTAGCATGCCCCATGGTACTACAGACCACAGAGTATAGAAACAACAATATGAGCAAAAGATATGCTTTGGACTTTTTTGCAAATTGCTCAACAAAAAATATTTATATAATACAATGCCCATGTTCTCTTAGGTATGTTGGGATGTCGGCCAGAACGGTTAGGGCTCGCGTCTTGGAACATCGCACCCGTATAAGGAACCGAAATTTGGAATGCCCTATGGTTAGCCATTTCATACAGGCTGAACATTCCCCTAGTGACTTTGAATTTTTTGTCATTTACAAATTCAAATCTAAAGAATTCTCCTACTTGGATATTAAAACTGTTCTCCTGCAAAAGGAAGCTTTTTTCATATACCAACTTAAAACTTTAGAACCATTGGGTTTAAATCAGGTCAATGACTTGGCCAGTTACTTGTAAGACTAACAACAAGTGGAGATAAATGTAGACGTGTTTTGGTGTTACTTAAGTTTGTAAATAATGGAACATTTACACATTTTGCAGATTCTTGTAGACTTCTGAACCTTTATCTGTAATAGAATAGGTAATGTCTTTTTTCTTGTGATGCTTTGATGTTGGTGTTCTCTGCACATGTGTGTTAGTACCTGCAATTTGAGTTATTTATATGACTGATTGGATAATGAATATCTAGTTGTTAATTAGCGGAAATGTTTAAGGCTGAGGGAGCTTGAAGGGTATATTAAGCAGCATTGCAGGAGTTGCTTTTTAGAATGACCTTGTATCGGTAGAGTTCCAATGCGAAACTACTGAAAAAGAGCCAATAATGAAAGTTATCTAAAGTAAGGTGTAATAAAGTAAGTAAACCTTTTCTCTCTTTGAGTTTAGATAACGATTGTGTTTAAAGTATTTTAATAGTGAAGGGATTTAATTCTTTGTAGAATGAGCCACTAAGACAAATTGCTAAAAACTTCTCCTGATGAAGCCCTGCTTAGAGCAGGAGGAAACAGGCTACAAACTACCTAGATACCTGCTTGCCTAGGATACCTGTTGAGAGTTCACAATGAATTACAGCAAGAATGGATCTTATGGAGCAGTAGCAAGACTGAGTAAATATAAGAGCTGATCCTGTGATATACTACAGGAAACTTTTGATTCATTATACATCTAATGGAACTTTTGATCACCTTCTGACTCTTCAGCTACACTCCTGGGACTCTTTCTTTGCTGTTGTGTGCTTTTTCATTGTCAATATGTCCATACAATTGTCCATTGTGAAAATTATCACAGATGTATAAGAAATTTGTTTGTATGGCATTTTTTGGATACTTTGGGTTTCTTTGGCAATATGATGATAATCTATGGTGCGTAACCTTTCTATAGATTATATACATGGTTTATATACATGTTCCTATGTATATAGTTTCTTTCTGTCTGGAGTTTGCCAGCTGAGGTCAGCTGCACAAAGGCGCTGCAGAAAGAGGAGGGGCAGCAGGAAGGCCATTGTTACTGCCCGCCTGCCACACCCGCTGTTGGGAGGGAGCTTGCCGGATGGGGTCATGAAGTAGGGAGTTCTGGGACTGGGGACGGTAGGAGTTTGTGGTGGGCTGCTACATAAAGAACCAGGGAATTTAGCGGAAGGGGGCGAGTGGCAGTTCGCCGCCTCAAAACGTGCCAAGGAGCTTGAGGCCAGCACGAGGGCGCTGCAGAAAGCGTTTGGGCAGCAGGGAGGCCATTGTTAGTGCCCGCCTGCTGCACCCACCATCAGGAGGGCAATAATGGCGGCGAGGAGGTGGGCGGATGGCAAGTGAAGCCCCGCCAGCCGGGAGGAGGAGGCGGCGATGGTGGCAGGACACGAGGCAGCAGTGGGGAGAAATAATGGTGGTGGCGAGGTGGGCAGGCAGCGGGCGGGCAAAGCCCTGTCAGCCAGGAGGAGGAGGCAGCAGCAGGACGGCCTGGCCCAACTAGAAGCACAGATGCTCTGTGCCCAGGCCCACTAGTATTTTTTATATTTCTGAAATAGTTGTAGGATATATATAGTTGTAGCATTATAGCAGAGACTTACTATTATCATTGTTATACTACAGTATCTTCAAAAGTGTACACGGAACACTGGGAAGTGTAGTTCTTCCTAGCACTTTTCCCTTGGAATTCTGTGGGGTTTCGGGAAGGATTATACTTCCCAGCACTCTGTATGTAGCTTCCACAGTGATGCTGGAGCTTGACATATTCTTACAACACCCTCCTCCCCCAGCACTGGGGAAAGCATAGCACTCTGTGGAGATGGAAAATGCTTTCACATTGGAGATTTTTTGCAGAAGTGTCCTCCACTTGAAAAATAATGATCACTGAACTATGGAGCCTTCCCTCTGTAAAAACAGACTCCCTGCTCCTACCCCACCCCCACCCAGGTCTAGGAGATAGTAGAGAGCCTGGGCATTGTGGGAAAAGTTGAGCTTTGTAAATAGGCAGTTAATTGGCTAAATTTTTGTAGGATTATCTCAGCTTATTGTAAAATAGGTGTAATGTGGCCCACTCCATTGGAGTCAAATGAGACCACCTTCTTTCAAGTCAAGTGAAGTATTCCTGTCAGTATCCAGATAATGGGGGATGGGCATCAGGACACTGTCAACTAAGAGAACCTTAAGGTGATTTTAAAGAAGTGAGACACACTCTGCCTGAGAAGGAGGGGGACAAAAGGGATGCTGCAATCCTGGGCAGGCTCTCAGCAGAAACACCAAGGGATCCAAACCAACACTTGCCTAATAAATAAGAAATAAAAATGTACTAAATTTCAAATGAATTCATAAAATATGTTTCAAAGGAATTCATTAAAATATACAATAAATGTAAAAACATCTAAATTCAGTTCAAATATTATTAAACCATAATTCAATTCATAGGAATGTGTTCCAAATTAGAAGATGGAGAGGATGAAAAGTTCCAAATATGCCATGGACGTCCTTGAAGATCCAAATCAAGCAAATATCATTTTCTAAAAGAAAATCAAATCAAATGAAGCTAGATGAGTTTTCACCCAAAGACAGTCATCTTCAGTGGCATCAATGAGGACAATGTTTATGTTTTGTCTTAAGACATATAAATATTGATATCTTGCAAAGCTGAACAAAAGTGTGTGGATCTTCTCAAGTAAGAGAGTTTTGAAAGGTATCTCTTTGTCCATTCAGCAGGGGTTATCAACAATGATGTACCTATGTTGTAATGGGTACTTCATGCATCGCAATAGCTTGATTCAGTGCTGAAGGTCTTTCAAGTTTTTTTTAGAAAGTGGGGGAAGGCTAAACCGTTTTGGCAATTAATGGCTGTCAACAGTTTTTAGAAAAAGGAAAAATGGTGGGTAGTGGTGGTGATTGGCACTAGGTAATAAGAACAGCCCTGCTGGATCAAGCCCAAGGCCTATCTAGTCTAGCATCCTGTTTCACACAGTGGCTCAACAGATGCCTCCAAGAAGCCCAGAGGCAGGGGGTGAGGGCCAGTGTTACCTCTAACGGGGATTCCCAAATGTTGACTATAACTCCCATAATCCTCAGCCAAAGGCCATTGCAGCTGGCAATGTTAGGAGTTGTAGTGAACATTTGGAAATCCCTGTTAGAGGGAACACTGGTGAGGGCTTGCCCTCCTGCTGTTTCTCCCCTGCAACTGGTATTTAGCGGCATCTTGTCTCTGTGGCTGGAGGTGGCCTATAGCCACCAGAATAGTAGCCATTGATAAACCTTCCTCCATGACTTTGTCTAAGCCCCTTTTAAAGACATCCAAGCTAGTGGCCATCAGCACATCCTGTGGCAGAGAATTTCATAGATTAATTATGCACTTCTTTTTGTCAGTCCTGAATTTTCCAACCTTCAGTTTCATGGGATGACCCCTGGTTCTGGTATTGTGAGAAATGGTGAAAAATTTCTCTCTGTCCACTCTTTCTACTCCATGCATAATTTTATATGCCTCTATAATGTTTCCCCGTAGTCTCTTTTCCAAACTAAAGAGCCCCAGATGCTGTAGCCCTGCCTTATAAGGAAGGTGTTTCAGGCCCCTGATCAATTTGGTTGCCCAAAATGTCACAAAGATCTATTAGATTAGTAGTACAGATGGACTTCAACATCCGCAGTCCTAGCACCCACAGTTTCATGTACCCATGGTCGGGTCATGTGCACCCAGCCTTGTTATCCATGGATATAAAAAGGGTTAAAATTCACCTATCCACAGTTCCTAGGTGGCTGGAAATTACCTCTGAAGTCATTTCTGGTCACCATTTTGTTGATCAGAGCCATTTTGTGACTCTTGCCTCAATTTTCCATAATTTTTTATGGAAAATCTGTACAACTTGGGGTTTGGGGGAACATTGCTGGACAAATAGGGACGTGCAGAACATGGCATGGCACGTTATTTCTCCAATTTTTGTCTTTTTATTGTGTGTGTGTTTTAGCCTCCAGGAACCTACCCCCCCCCCCCACAAACACACGGCTAATGACTTTAGATCTCGTTATCCATGGAAATTGGCAGGAATGGAACCCCTGCAGATAACAAGGTCGACCTGTACATAAAACTCAGGACTCTAAAAGCTGGAACGGAACAGACTGCAATAGCTCATTAAAAACCAAACTTGATCCCAAAAATGGTGGAAGGTGTTAGACACACTTGAAAACAAGATTTTAGCACTGAAAGATTTCCAAAATTACACTTTTATACTTCTTACTATATTGTAATATGGAATATGAAGGGGATAGTAAGTGTAATATTTGAAATCTCTCAGTGCTAAAATCTTGTTCTCCAGTGACTAACACATCCCACTATTTTTGGGATCTGATTTATCTGGGGTTACTGTGGGCTGTTCTGAGCCATTCCACTCCATTCCATTTTTGGCTGTGAAGGGGTTCAGCGATAATACTGTAAATTTAGTACTAAAATTTTATTTATGTATGTGTGTATTTATTTATTACATTTATATCCCGCTCTTCCATCAAGGAGCCCAGATAATGCATGCTTAAGTTTCTCCTCACAACAACCCTGTGAAGTAGGTTGGGTTAAGAAAAATGTTCTCAAGCATCTCTAACACATCCCACCAGTTTTACGATCCAGTTTGATTTTTATGGTGTTGTTCTGGCCTGGCTTTTACGTGGTCCTATAAAACTAATATATTGATTAAACAAACTTTAAGGCAGGTCCAAAGTGTAGAAATATAAACTACGTACCTGAGTGTTGGAGTGAGTAATGAAGAAAATAGGGAAGGTTGGAGCTGAGGGGCCTGAGTTCTTTGAACACATCTGCTCAATTATAGCTACACTTCTGTACTTGACAAACCTCTGCGAACCAAAAATTGCATACGTGTGACTCTAAACACTTTTCTCCCTAATCTAGTTTTTTTGGAAGAAACTGACTTAAATCTTCATCCTTCCTCTGTTCTTCCCACAGTTCACTTAAGTATGAAATTAATTTCAACCAGACTTAGCTAGAATTAGCCAAATTCTGGCTAATTTCTTAGCCAGAAATTAACTGGACTTAATTTCAAGTCCAGTTGAAATTAAGGCGATTTAGGCTGGCTGCTGCCCAATGTAATTTAGTAGGAAGTCATGACTATTTCAGTTTTTCTATGGTGTACAGGGAAGACTAACTAGTTGGGATTTTTCCTACTGAACCGTAATATGTATATCCTGTTAATTAACTGGAAGTGCAAAAATGATTCACTTCCTTAACGTTTTCATTATTAAGGCCAACGCCCTCTGCTTGAGGGGGCAGCCTCTTGCGTGTATTCATTTTGAAGAACGGCTGTCGTTTAAGGGTATGGTTTTCAGAGAGAGTCCTGACATTTCCGACTGGAGCAGCTGATGTGGACAAGAGCTTCCAGACGCAGGTAAAGAACAACTAGGGCTTCACTCCTGTGTTTCTTGCTTGGGAATGGGAAGTATGCCCCATTGAATGAGGTGGCCTTATAAAGTCTAGAACTGCAGCCTCCTCCTATACTGCCCATTCCAGAGGTGCACTTAGGTAATTTGGGAGTTTGGACTTAAAAGCCTTTGGAGCCCTCTCCCCCAGGCTCCATCATCCCCCTACACACACCAACAAGCACAGTATTTTTAAGACATATTTATGCAAATATGCAGTAGCAGAAACATTTCAACACGCAATTTAACAAATTCCTATCTCCACATTTTTCTTTCCCCACTCTGTCTCTAAAGCACCGGTACAGGTGAAAATCATATTCAGCTACCCAGCACAGTGCAGGCCAAAAGTGACCACACCGGCAGGGGCAGTCTAAGGAGGATTTGGGGGCCTCAGTTAAGTTTGAACCTGTTACACTGGGCATTGCCTGCAGAGAAGTACTGACAGTACTCCCGAGTCCCTCCCATCTCGTCGGCTTAGAAACGCAGAAGCCGTCTCCGCAGGGCTTCTCCCAATCCACGCCTAACAAGTCAGCGGCGTTGGGCTAGTTCCTTGGTCACGCATGCGTACTGCTTGGCAGCAGGGTGTCCGCCCACCTGCCGGGCGCTGACGACTTGTTCAGGCTCCACCCCCGCCGGGCCGTCCTGGAGGCTGGAGGGAGGTGTTTGGGTCCGCAGGGCGTGTACTCTACTCCTGTTTGTATCGAGTTGTTCTCGGGCTTGTCTTTGTTGACGGATTGTTGTGGTTGAATTCGGCCTGCGCGCGAGAGAAGGCAAAGGCGATGTGCGAGCCCGTGAAGCAGGACATCATCACCATCTTCAAACGGCTCCGTGCCGTTCCCACAAACAAGGTAACAGGGTGAAGGGCGTGAAAGGCAGAGCATTTTTCCTACCCTCTTTTCCAGCGCGGGGGTGGGGAGCTGAACTTTGCTAGTGACACGTCGCACGGCTGCGAGAGGCGGGCCTTCCTAGGTTCCTTTTCCTGTACCTTCGTACCGGCTTTGCAGAATCGGATTAGTGTCAGTTCTTGGATTCCTCCATCATTTAATTGAAGAAAAACTGGGCTTCTCTTGTGTAACTGTAACATCCTTTTCTTACGCTAAGCACCCCAGTGCCTGAACTTTTCTGTTCTCCATCGCCAAAAGTCCCCACCACCGCCTTCTATATTATTGTATTATTGTATTTTGATTTAACTTATCGTTTCATGGTATCTCAACATGCTCTGCTATCTGGTGTACTTTATATGCCTGCATTCACATGCAAGTGCAGTAGAGTCAAAATAAATTTCTTTCAGTCTCTGCTTCCTAAATATCTTTTCTAGGGACTCAGGAGAAGGGGCTGAAATCTGAACAATTTTAATGTGTGTGCAGACTAAAAGATTAAAAAAATTATCTCCCAACACTTCTCTTTCACACACACCCCACTTGAAGAAAACAGGGATAGTGATTTTAGTGTTTATTCCTCTCCCACATCTCCACTTTCTATAACTGAGAATCTCCTACCTTCCTACCATCTTCCCCTTTTACATTTGCAGAGAATGTGCTCTGAATAGAATAGAAACCTTAACTCAGCAGTCTGATCCTAACTATATTTCCTCATGAGTAAATTTCTGTTGATTTTAAAGAAGCTTGTTAGCTTACTTGCTAACAAGCTTCTTTGAAATCAGTAGGACTTTCCCAATCAAATGCTCTTAGGATTGCAGAGTTGTGGTGAAGGCAAGCATTCATTCTACAGCATGGTGGAAGTTATCTGAGCACACTTGCAGCATTTGTTTTCAAGACAGAGAATGTGTGTTCTAGCAACTTCATCACACTTCAGAATGTTTGTCTCCGCCGCCCCAAGTCTGCAATCCAGTGTACACTTGCTTGCAAGTAAACCCCATTGTGATTTATGCTTGATGCTATAATTGCTGCTTTCCCAGATCCTCGCTCAGATAGGGAGCAGGAGCAGATTATTTATGATTTTGCTTAGCCTGTGTAATGGCTGGGCTCTGCACTGGAATCTCTGATTCTGACAAAAATGTGCTGTTTCACTGTGTGGAGACAGGTGTTCCTGGCTTACTAGCTCCATGCATTACCCTCTGTTTCACATTGGGGGAATGTGTGCTTTTCACCAGGACTGAAGTAGAAGATGGAGACAAAACTTGGTGTCCAGCAGGTCTAATGTTAGATTGCTGGATCAAAATGTCACAGGATTGTCTTTTTTTATCTAGGCTTGATGTGAATGGTGTCTAAACTGTCTTGCTTTTTGTACAGGATAATTTGTAATATATAACTTGGTTGGCAACAGGTTTGGGACAGACAAAATAAAGTACTTTATACTTTCTTCCATAATTAAGTTATGGAATGTGCTTATACAGATCTGGTGATGGCCACTAGTTTGGGTGGCTTTTAAAAGAGTGTATGGCAGATGTCAGTTGCCAGTAGCTAGCCATGATGGTTAAATGGAACCTCTGATTTCAGAGACAGCATACCAGATGCGAAGAACAAACCACAGGAGAGGGTCATTCCCTGTTTGGGACCTAGTAGCCTCTTTTACTGAGTAGCATTGGATAGTTAATGTACAGGAGATCATACAGTCTTGAAAGCTTAAGGGAATGGTATTGGTTTTGATATAGATGTCTCACATATAAATGTATAAATATTTAGACCAGAGTTGCAATATTGTGCCCCCTTGCACCTGTGCAAATAGCAAAAGAACTATATGCTTGTAATTCCATGTAATGAAGAATATGTTGTAACAAGACCTTTTAATTCATGCTGTCATCAAATGAGAACAATCTTGCTGGATATATTAAATTCCCTTTAAGTTTTAACATTCAGGTTATGATTGATTTGTTTTTCTAGACATGCTTTGACTGTGGAGCAAAAAACCCAAGTTGGGCAAGCATAACATATGGCGTTTTCCTGTGTATCGACTGCTCAGGGACTCATCGATCACTTGGGGTTCACTTGAGCTTTATTCGGTAAGCAGTTTTCATGCTCTTTGTGTGTATTAATACAGTTGTAGGACTTTTCTCCTATGTTTGTAAAGGTTATCCTTAGAAAATGATTTATATCATCTCATGTGCTTCTTAACTACAAAAGTGCTCTTGTGCATTGGTACTGAATATACAAGTATTCCTTCATATCATTAGTAAATTGTTGGATTTCTTCAATCTTGCCATAGGGGATACATAGGATACAAAATTGAAGTTTTGTTTCCATGTCATTTTCTTAGATTAAGTTTGACTGCCTTCAACTTTGCAATAAATATGCTATAGTATTGTTAGTTCATTACTGAGACAGTATTAGAAAAGTAATATACATTTCCTTCGTTCTTTTGTTTCCTTTGATTCCAGCCATGAAAAGGCAGTGTGGTGCAGAGGATTCATAAATCATTGCTCTGGAGCAGGGGTGGGCAAACATGGCCCTCCAACTGTTGTTGAACTACAACTCGCATCATCCACAGCCAGAATTGGCTGGGGTTGATGGGTTGTAGGTCAACAACAGCTGGAGGGCCAAGTTTGCCCACACCTGCCCTAGATGCCCAGCACAAAGATCTGCTTCCTTTCCCCAAGTTGTTTGCAATTGCAGTGTCTTTATACTGGGTGTGGGCGACCAATCCCTTCTTTTCCCCCCCTGGTTTTTACTTGCTTAAAAAAAATCTTGCTTGGTTAGTTTTCTTCCAATATATATATATACACTTTAAGTGAAATTATTCTTTAAAGTGAACTTTAAGTGACTTGCTGGGCTCTGAACTCCGCAAACCCCACTGGATTTGACCTTATGGTTCTACCTGTTTGCCCAAGCAGAAGGAAGGCAAAGGGAGCACCTGCTTTCAGCCTTCGTACTGCCATCACTATAACATAGAACTGTGCTATAGAGGCGACGTGTGTAAGTGTACCTTTGCTGTCTTTCTGATCTTGGACGGGCATTTTGGATAATCTACAGAGGTAGGGAGAAGGAATAGAATGAGAGGCAACAACAAAAATGTGGTCGAATGGGGTAACAGAGGAGTAGCAGTATGAGAGAGGTCATGCCCTTAGCTCTCGCCTTGTGGTATCTGATGGGCCACTGTGTAAAGCAGGATGTTGACTAGATGGGCCTTTGGCCTGATCCAGCAGTTCTTATGTTCTTAACAGGAGCAGGACATGCATAGGTGAGCAGAGCAATGAACCTCTTTATAAGTAATGTGGATTGCGTCTTTGTTCAGGTGTTGGAATAAAGGAAAAACACTGATTTTGAACACTAACATGTCAAATCAGTGCATGTTTAAATGTGCTTAAGGGTGTTTTCTTCATCCCCTAAGAAAAGGAGACCCCACAGTTACAGAGAAGATTTATTTATTTATGTGACTCTTGGCAACTTATTTTGGTGATGTGCAGGAGGCTTGAGAGGGAAGGGAAGAATGACAAAAATTGCTCCCCTTCCAACTCAGCTGTCAATGCAGCAGTCAATGCAGCTGTAGTCTGGAACTCACACTGCTGCACGTATGCAATGCTGGTTCAATATTGGCTGATGAAATTTTAGAAATGCACATTTTCCACGCGGGAGGGGGGGAATACTACAGCCCTAGTAGATTACGTATTAACAAAAATGTTTTATCAAAGTTTTGC
Source organism: Hemicordylus capensis (assembly GCF_027244095.1). NCBI lineage: Eukaryota > Metazoa > Chordata > Lepidosauria > Squamata > Cordylidae > Hemicordylus > Hemicordylus capensis. Next base: position 136,554,368 of record NC_069661.1, read on the forward strand.
AATTTTAATGGAAGATGAGTTTAACCTGATCATTGGTTGTATCCAAAGAAAGTTAGTCATGACTAAGTCCCATTGAAATTAATATAGCTTAAATTTAGTTATAGCCACCTAATTACACAGCAGGGAAATGACTTGACTAGCAAGCCAGAATTTTCCAGTTCAAATCCCTGCTTGTATGTTTCCCAGACTATGGGAAACACCTATACTGGGCAGCAGCGATATAGGAAGATGCTGAAAGGCATCTTCTCATACTGTGTGGGAAGAGGCAATGATAAATCCCTCCTGTATGGTAAACTCCTCCAGACCACCACAAGGCTCTGGTTGCCTGGAGTCGACACCGACAACAGCACACTTTACTTTAAACTTAGTTATGACTAACTTGTCGCTGATTTCAGTAATGCTTAATCATTACTAATTTTTTAGGGTATTTTGGATTAGATTTGTATTTCTTCAGTTTCACTGTGCTCATTTGGTAAGAACTTTCAAAATTTCTTTGGAAATGCTTTTGAAAAAATACTTGGATTCCCTCCCCCCCCCCCTTCTAGGTCTACAGAATTGGATTCAAACTGGTCATGGTTTCAGCTGAGGTGTATGCAAGTTGGAGGAAATGTGAATGCTGTAAGTTTTGTTTCGGTATTTCCCCTTAGTTTTCAGAGAATGTATGTGTGTGAGAGAGTGATATCTAGTAGCAGGGTTGTGCTGGAGTTTTGCAGGAACTCAGAAGAAGTGGTAGAATGTGCTACTGGATGCACTATTCATCTTCCTGAGAATTTGTTTAAGTAAGCTTCTGGTCCCTATGTGACTTTGAACATATGCTTAAGTGTGTGAGCAATGTCTGCTGAAATCTGAGAAGAGATAGAGGTCAATAAATAGGTCATTCAGTGGTCTGGAGGTGAGATGTCAGTGTCTTCGCCCAACCTAGGTTAATTATGCTAACTTGCAGAATACATTGTGCAAAATATAAAATATTATGCAAGTTTGCTGATTAACATCATTTATATAGATTGCAGAATATGGATCGCCTGGGTGCAGAATTTGAACTTATTTTTAAGTTTAGAATACACATGGTCCTACTTATACATTCCTGGGATTTCACATTCCTGGGATTTAAGAAATGTGAATGCATCACCAAGTACCAAGCATAAAAACAAAATGGAAAAAAAAAAAAACCCTAAATCTTCTGCACATTAAGTGGACATGTGAAAATAGTCCAGACTTCCAAGGCAGGCTGACATGCCAAGTCTGGAGTGGAGGGCTGGTCTACCTATTGGCCCCAATTGGTAAACCAGTTCTCCATGGGGGAAAAGCATCATTTTGAGGCCTGTTTTTCCAGGAAAACTGGCTTCAAAGTGGCATTCTAATCACCCGAATCGACTTGGGTGATTCGAGGTTGATTCGCTTTGATGAATCAATTTAGTGATTCTGCGATTCAAATTGAATAGCAGAATCTGATTCATGCATACCCCTAACATCTTTACAGATACATTAGTCTGTAAATTTTAAGGGAACAAACCTAGCCACAAATATATGAACAAAAACATTTAAGTCTCTCCATTATATTTGTTGTTTTGTAGTCTGCATTTTTTCATCAGCACGGTTGCACAACAAATGATACCAACACCAAGTACAGCAGTCGTGCAGCTCAGCTCTACAAGGAGAAGATTAAATACCTTGCAGCTCAGGCAACACGGAAGCATGGTACTGATGTAAGTGCACTGCACAGTACAGCATTTATTGATTATTTTTTGTTCCTAAAGCACTGTGTTTCAGGGTACCTTGGCATTTTTAGGAGTGACATGTTCAGATGTATTTAGCTATGTTACAACTGGAAATGAAAATTGAACATGCAGAGATATCTGGGAGGGGCAAAAAAGGAAGATTCCCTTTCAGATATCTGTTGGGAGCTCTGTACCTGGTTTTTGATTTGCATCTCCTTTGGAATGGAGGTGTATGTTCACATATTGGTCAAATTTATCCTGAAATCCCTGCAAGCTGTCGGGGAGCACTTCATACACAATTTGAGTTTTTCATTGCATGTTAGAGTGTAGCCTGACTTATATCTGGGGTTTAAAAATCCACTTTTTGTGCCAGTTTTTTTGAGCAACTTTACTTGCAGAAAACCCATGGTAAAGCCTGCTGTCTGGGAAAGCTCAATTAAAAAGCCAAGGGTTGTGGAAGACAGTTTTTTCAGGCTCAAAACAAACCCTCACTATGACCTTATGGAATAAATGATTGGCCTGCCTATGACATTTTTATTGTCTGGGCATACCTAGATCTTGTTGAGATTTTACAAGCTTGTTTCTTACCAATCCATAGGAAGTACCTTTGACTTTGTTCAGTGTTTCCTAAAACCTTATAAAACCCCATTTGTGATGTGCTGTGTTGTTTAAGCTTTTTGAATTATACTGGTGCCAAAGGCTTAGGCTAAAATAAAAAATAGTTATTTGATAATGAAAACAATTTGTGTGTGTGGTTTTCTCCCCTCTCTCCCTGTTAGTGGTGGTGTCATTAGGACTGTGCTTCTTTGGGGGCAAATTCTGACAATTTAAAGAGCTTATATCTCTTTTCTTCTCAGCTTTTTCAAACTATCAGGGTACTTCTCAGAATCTGAAGAAATTCACTGGCTTCCCTAATACTTTGTCGTGCATAACTTTCTTTGGATTCAACCCATTAAGTTTAGATTCATTTTAAAACAAAAGCTTACTATAGCTTCACCTTTAAAAGTATAAAGTTAAATTTGATTTAAAAGTGTGTGTGCATTTTTAAAAATAATAGTGTTGTATCCAAAGAGTTCCTTCCTCTGATTGAAGGACTTGTCTTCCAACAGAGCAAAACATCTGGACACAACCCATTGATTTTTAACCACTGTGGGTGCTGCCATATGAATAATAATAAAGTCACCTGTATGACTACATGTAGGATAATAGCGAAACTTAGGTTGATTATTGTCAAATTGTGTATACTGCCTAGAGATACACATATCAGGAGGTATATACATATGATAAAAATAAATAGAATTGATAGTAAGAACTAATCTGTCTACATTCCTTTCACTTTAATCTTAATTGATAATTACCATCCTCACAAGTTAGACCACTTGCACCTCACGTTCATGCCTCCACTATCTTGAATGAAGGTGGATGACATTACAAACTCTGAATATGAATATTCATATTTGTTTATAATCTGTGCTGTTGAGGTGTCCCTTTGTGTCACTCACTACAACTGCACCAAATTTGGTCCAAATCGGTTAGGTGGTTCACAAGTTAGCCCACTTGCGCCCCTGCATATGTACACACACACACATATATACTGGTTGATCTCATAAGCTTACTTTCCTTAAATAAAGTAGGCTAAAAGCTAGGGGAAACCTGAGTAGAGTGTTTTAAGAATTTCTAATTCTGCATATTCTATTTAAATAATTTGATAGAATATGCAGAATTAGAAATGCGTAAAAAATTTACTGACTGCCAAAATCAATCTTGTGTTGTCTGTAGCGGAGACCTGCATTTTCTATAACCATGGAATGTTTCTGTTTACCTACTAAGGAGATAAGCAATGTCCTTTTGAAAATTCCTGAAAATATTGTGGATCATACTTAAAATGCATAATATTGAAGGGGGCATCATGAGATGTAATACTGTGTTTGTTTTAGCTGTGGATAGATGGCTGTGGAGCCCCTCTTCTATCACCTCAAGAAAAAGAGGAAGACTTCTTTTCATCGCATGCTCAGGTATAGAAAAAGTTCACTATTAGGGCTTGCAATACTGGAGTTAAAAACTGATCTAAATCAAAACAGACTGATTTGGACAGATTTACTTTGATCTGAATCTGATACAACTGCCATCTAAATTAAATAGTAAATCTGTCCAAATCAGCTTGTTTTGCTTTCACAATTTAAAGAATTTTTAATGGGAAACCTCAAGCTTTTAAATGACACTGCACAGAAATCCCTGCACTATAATGAACTGCAGTGCTATTTGCCTGCTATTTGAAAGGCTTGATGTACTCAGAAGAGGCTACTATCCTTACATTGTTGATTCCATTCTGCCAAAAATTGAAAGCACATAAACATTTTAGTGATTGTCATTATACACAGACTTATTTCCAAATCAAAGTATTCATCTGAATTGGGTCAAATTGAAGCAGTGTGATTCATTTCCAAATCAAAGTATTCCCCAAATCAAAGTATTCCTCTGAATTGGGTTAAATTGAGTCTGTAACAGCAAATCGGATCACACCTCCCTCTGAATTGCTAAGTCAGCATCTGAATAGAGTGTTTTTGTTGTTCAATATGCTTAGGTCTGTAAGAATATCTGAAGTAGCAAATTTATATCAATTGTGTGTATCTGAAGTAGCAGTGTATCAGTTGTGATCCATGCACAGAACTTTTTATCTACCATTATGTGATAGAAAGAGGGCGAAGGGTCTGTGCTTTTCTTGGCTACTGCAACAGAGTTGTGCCGCCTGAGAATAATTTGCATAGTTGGGTTGCATAGTTTTGCATTATGTTTATGCAGTAGTCTGTGTAGGCATGAACATCATCTGCCCAGTAACAGGCGTCACAGGTGGCAGTAGGCAGTGCTGCGTTGGCTATGATTTTCACAAGTTCACAGTTGCCCATGTCCCACTTAACAATGGTGGGCTTGTAGTGCATCATGCAGCCTTGTTTGGCCTGATTCTTAATTGTGTGGTGTACCTATTTACTTCCTATTGCTGTCAAAGCTTCCATTCCATTGCTACTTACACAAAAATAATAATTCTTCAGGTTCCCATAGGTGCATCTTGAGAGAATTGTTCGAGAATTAAGGGTAGTTATGAAAACTTAGTTAACCAATGTATGCCAATGGCCCTATAGAATAAACAATGTCATTAATAGCAAGATTAGCCAATAAGGAGTTTTCTCTCAGATTTCAGTATCAATCAACATTGTAAGTTAGTTTTCAAGTAAATGTACTTTAAAATTAGCCAAGTAACAGTGGAGACTGATTTTATCATTTATTTTATTTAAAATATTTCTGTACCGCCCAAAACCGCCATCTCTGGGCGGTTTACAATTAAAAATGTGATTATGACAACATTGTCCTGTTTCTAAGGCTACATGACATCAGGGTTAGAACAGGTCTTTCATAGCCATTCACAGGATATGTCCCTTGAGGGGTTTCATGGGACTCTTTCATTGGAGAAGTTATCTGTGGCATATAACAGAAGAATGGACACTGGAGGGTAAGTGAGAAGTTGTGCACTCTATTACCTCATGGTTTTCACACACTTCACCTCAGCTGTGATGAAATCTTCATTGCTGGCAAAGGAGACGGCAAGCATAAATTCATCCACACATGATTCCTGCAGATTTTGGTAACATAATTAGCACAATTCTAAAAATACAACATTTGGCAAGGCAGGAAGAAGCCTGGATATCTAAATACCCCTCTAAAATGTGTTTCCCAGCCCCTGGGAAAGGATGGTCTGGTTTGAGAACAGAGTACAGTTGGTTGGTTGAAGAAAAGTATTATTTGTGGTAGAAGGCAATAATAACTGAGAATGGTGCCAAGACATGAAGAGTGCCATTACTGTCAACTGCAGAGTGCCTCCCCTATACACCTGGCAGGGATTCCAGGGCAGATGGAATCTTCCTTAGCCCCCGGCAGAGGGCATTGCATGCCTGCCAACATTTCCTTGTTTTCCCATTCACCTGAATGGGAAAATTGGGATATGTTGGCAGGTAGTGTATAGTGCTCTAGATATGTTTGCTATTTCTTTTGAGCCTCAACTGAACTTCCATAAGAGAAGGGTTTCCCCACCACCACCAGACAAGTAAAAGGTGTTACTCTTCCCTTGCCAGCACACTCCTGTTCTGCGAATATCTTCATGGCCCTCCCAGTTCAGGGGGTTTTCACTTTAGCAACATGGGAGACAATTAGGAAACACAACATCCATGACCTCTCCTTTCACTCTAATGTAGTAGTAGTAGTAATAATAATAAAACTTTATTTTTTAGCCACCCCATATCAAATTGTTCTCTAATCCTCACAACAGAGGATTAAAATATTTAATAAAAACACATTACACACTGAATCATAACAGACAAAAAAGATGAAAATACAAAATATAATTCAAAGCAGCTTAAAAACTCATTTTAAAATTTGTTAAAAATCAGATCAAATCTGAAAAAAAGAATTTAAAAGCCCTGGGTCTTTTAAAGATCTTTACCTGGCGTCTAAAAGAGCAAAGTGATGAAGGCAGGTGGAGGCTATTTATTGGGGAGGCTATTTATGCTAAAAAGGCCCTCTTCCTGGTAGCCACCCGCCTCATCTCTTTTGGCAGGGTCACCCGGAGGAGGGCCTCTGAAGATCTTACAGTCTGGGTTGGGACATGTGGGGCAAGGTGCTCTCTCAGGTAATATGTTCCCAAGCCATTTAGGGCTTTAAAAGTGCTTTAAGGTTAAAACCAGCTCTTTGAATTGGGCCCAGAAACATCAGTGCAGCTGACTGATGTAATATGATCAAAACGTCCAGTCCCAGTTAATAATCTTGCTGCCCTATTTTGTACCAGCTACAGTTTCCAGATTGTTTTCAAAGGCAGCCCCTTGTACAACGTATTGCAGTTATCTAAACGAGAGGCTACCAGAGCATGAGTAGCTGTGGCCAAACTATTTCTGTCCAGGTAAGGTGTATCAGTTGAAGCTGATAAAAGCCGCTCTGAGCCACAGAGGCCGCATGAGCCTCTAGTGACTACTGGATCGACGAGCACACTCTAACCCATATAGAACAGGCTGAGCATCATTCACCCTGGCAGAGGAACCACCGACCAACAGTACTTCTGTATTGTGTGGATTGAGTCTTAGCTTATTCACCATCATCTAGTCCATTACTGCATCCAAGCACCAATTCAGAACAGTCACTGATTCACCTGCGTCTGATGAAAAAGAGAGATACAACTGAGTGTCATCTGTACACCTCAAGCCAAATCTCCTAATGACCTCTCCCAGCAGTTTCATGCAGATGTTAAACAGCATAGGATAAAGAATGGAACCCTGCCACAACTGCCAAGGGGTTGAGCAGTAATCCTCCAGCACCACCTTTTGGGAATGGTGCCGCCGGCCCCGGGCGAAGGAGTCACCTCTCTCCTCTTCACGACACACCAGAGATAGACTGGGGTGTGAGCTCTCCATCCTTACAGGCTTCGAAGGGGATGTTGACTGATATTTCTATCAGATATTTCTGTCCGCAGCTTCCTCTCTTAAATACCCAGTATTTAAGTATTTTATTAATTTCCTAACACATATATCCAAACTATTTTATTAGTATAGAATTTTTAAATAATTATAAGTGATACTTCATTTGGAATATTTATAGTAACCTATAAGTAACAGAAAACATAGAAGTCAGATACCAAAAGTTGACAGAAAAAAATAATACTTAAACGAAACCAAAAAATACTCACACCCATTCTGCTCAAAACCTGGCGTCTTCCCCACATACATTCCACTGTCCTCTCAGAGCCTCCCACTCTGGTCCTGGTTGACAGTACACTGAATTCTGACATCTACACTGTACAGTACACTGAATTCTGACATCTACACTGTACAGTACACTGAATTCTGACATCTAGGGGAAATCCCTGTTAAATGCATTAGTTCAGATTATAATTGCTGGTGCAGTGGGGAAGTAACGTAGAGAGGGAGCAAGAGGTTGCTGGTTCGAATCTCTGCTGGTATGTCGGGCAGCAGTGATATAGGAAGAAGCTGAAAGGCATCATCTCATACTGTGTGAGAGGAGGCAATGGTAAACCCCTCCTGTATCCTACCAAAGAAAACCGCAAGGCTCTGTGGTCGCTTTACCTTTACACCATATACTCGATAGCACAACTCGATACAGCTCGATAGCACAACTTTACCTTTACACCATATTAGATCCTAGTTCTTCCTTTTTGCAGGTTATTAGCACAGAATGGGATTCATCACAGCCTGAGACAATAAATCTCAAGCAGAGTTCTTCTGAAAGCAAAGAAGGTATAATTTGTCATCTTACTGTAAATGTTTTTAATACTGGCACAGTATTTAGTTTTTTCCAACTAAAGCACATTTAGCTCCTGCTGATTTTGTATTCTTAGTTTTATGTTTTTGCATATACAGGTGGCCCTTGTTATGTGTGGTTTCACGTATCTGCAGTTGGGCAATATACAGGTGAAACTCAGAAAATTAGAATATCATGCAAAAGTCCATTAATTTCAGTAATGCAAATTAAAAGGTGAAACTGATATATGAGACAGAGGCATTACATGCAAAGCGAGATAAGTCAAGCCTTAATTTGTTATAATTGTGATGATCATGGCGTACAGCTCATGAAAACCCCAAATCTCCAATCTCAGAAAATTAGAATATTACATGGAACCAATAAGACAAGGATTGAAGAATAGAACAATATCGGACCTCTGAAAAGTATACAGTGTACTGTGCTTGATTGGCCAGCAAACTCGCCTGACCTGACCCCATAGAGAATCTATGGGGCATTGCCAAGAGAAGGATGAGAGACATGAGACCAAACAATGCAGAATTGCTGAAGGCCGCTAATGAAGCATCCTGGTCTTCCATAATACCTCATCAGTGCCACAGGCTGATAGCATCCATGCCACGCTGCATTGAGGCAGTAATTGCTGCAAAAGGGGCCCAAACCAAGTACTGAATACATATGCATGCTTATACTTTTCAGAGGTCCGATATTGTTCTATTCTTCCATCCTTGTCTTCTTGGTTCCATGTAATATTCTAATTTTCTGAGATTGTGGATTTGGGGTTTTCATGAGCTGTACGCCATGATCATCACAATTATAACAAATTAAGGCTTGACTTATCTCGCTTTGCATGTAATGCGTCTGTCTCATATATCAGTTTCACCTTTTAATTTGCATTACTGAAACTAATGGACTTTTGCACGATATTCTAATTTTCCGAGTTTCACCTGTATACCGTACCTCATTATCCACAGTACATGACTTCGCATATCCATGGTTTTCAGCAGCACAGTTACATGGCTGTGCTCTTGCTGTATGTGCTCATGGGTTGTGAGAGGAACTTGGAGGACATTTTTTAGCTTTGATCTAAAAAATCTTTTTGTGCTTCTAAAAGCCATTTGGGGTAGCACTTGGTATCCTTAGGGAGCCTTCAGGAGCCATTGCTCTGGAGCTTTTGGACGTTTTTTGGAAGCATTTCTGTGGAGCCTTTTGTGGAGCCTCTTGCAACATTATTCTCTCATCATAAGATGCTAATTATAACTTTTATAAATTTAATTTTAATGTTGATGAAATTTATTTATTGCAATTAAAATTCAATTTTTATTAAAATTTTATTTTAATTATCCATTGAAAATTGATTCTCCCCTCATTCCTTTATTCTTACACGTTCCTCTCTGTGTGTTGACTGGATTTAATTTTTTGCTGCCTCTTTGCCAACTGACCAACCAAGGCCAAGGGGCTTGTGCTTCCTAAGTGCTAGACCTCAACAGTGGGGTGAGGAAATGCCATGATTACACATTACTGGAGAAGCTGGGGGGGGGGCATTGCTGGAGGAGCTGGAGAATGGGAAAATTGAGGTGGCCAAGGTACAATGCTGTGCTCAGTTCTTATTTCTGCTCTTACCCTGTCTTTTCAGTGGTTTTTTTAGTCATTTTCCTGGGCTCCAGAACCTACCTCCCCATCCCCTGCCAAATCCTGTTGACTTAAGGTCTCAATAAGGTTTTCGTTATCTGCAGTTGTAGGCCAGAACAGAACTCCTGTGAATAACAAGGACCTCCTGTATTATATAAATTGTAGGCAGCTGTATCTGAGTTATATATGTATCTGAATATAGAAGACCAGTACAAAAAGAAAAGAAAGACTTAATGCTATATGAAGAATTTCATAAACCTTAGATATCATCCAGGTGGAATACTTCTGTTCATAAAACAGACATGGGACAATTTTCAGTGATGCCCTGCTTCCTTCTCCAGCAATGCACCCTGCACCATCTAAAATGTGTTCCTGAATGTTCTTGGAAACATATTTTCAAGAGACTGAAGGGAGAAGGGGAAATTACTAAAAATTGCCCTTTGTGCAAGCAGGAATTGCCCTTTGCTCAAGCAAAATTACATTGAGCAAGCAGAAGTATTCCACTAATGTAACTTTTAGTCTGCATGCTAACATTACAAAGCCAGTCTTTACAAAATGTGTGAAGCCAGTATTTACAAAAATACCAACTTCAGACATGACTCTGTCAGTTGGTAAAAATATGCAAAATTACTAGTCTGCTCATTTGCATGTTGTAATTAGTTTAAATCTATACAAACTTTCAGTTCCTCTTTCATAACACTCTGGTTCTTAAAAAAAACAAAGATGGGAAAAGCTGGCTGAGAAAGTTGCAAGTCAAGTGACTATTTTGTGGTATATAGAAGAGAATGGGGGTGCTATCTCATTAGCAGGATGTTTTCCAAAATCATTCTGAAAATCATTCTTCATGTTTTTATATCCCTAGAAGAATCTGAACATGGACCAAGTGTCGATTGCCTTAGTGTGTCACCACAAGCTTCGTTAGGTAATAAATCCAAAGCAGAAGTAGATTATCTGTGTATTTTAATCTATAATGTTGCAGAGATAATGGCTGACATCCAAATTAATGTTGCACTCCAAATATGCACTTACAACAGGGGAGGGGTGATTATTTGCCTCCCATAACACATGTTCTTGAGAGTTGAAGAAAATCACTTCTTCCCACTGCATGCACCAAACATTGTTCGCCGTGCGCAACTGTTATCTGGATTTGTGGGGGAAACAGTGCAAATGTTGCATTGTTAAATGAATTTTCAACGCGGTCTTAAAGAAAAGCATCCCAGTCCACAAATTGGCAAGTCTTACCAGTGAGATTTGAAAAAGGCAAGTCGGATAGGTTTGTATACTGTTGCTTTTCAGCACTACTGATCACTGCATGTGAGTCCTATAGCTGCTCCCTGACATAAGTGACTTTATAATAACTTGGATATTTTTAGGATAGGGTTTTATTTTTTTGAGCTGACTGGAACAAACACCCACCTAATGGTGGAGGCACAGTTTCTGATTCTGCTCTTAACAGTACAGTAATGCTGCTAAAGTAGCCTTTACTAACATAGTGATTGCTTCAACCCAGCCCTCATGTTTATTTCTTTGTTTCATTTGATGTCGCATAGGCCTAATGAGACTGTACCCATTCAGAATTCAAGTGGGGGGATTGTACATTAATAATTTATTTTACATTTATATCCTGCTCTTCCTGCAAGGATCCCAGAGCGGTGTACTACATACTTGAGTTTCTCTTTCACAAAAACCCTGTGAAGTAGGTTAGGCTGAGAGAGAAGTGACTGGCCCAGAGTCACCCAGCTCGTTTCATGGCTGAATGGGGATTTGAACTCGGGTCTCCCCGGTCCTGGTCCAGCACTCTAACCACTACACCACGCTGGCTCTCGTATACCACAGAGGGGAAAGAACTCCATGGTACAAGCATGGAGTTTGTAACATTGGACCCTTATAGACTTAACAGTATTCTCCACTTGCATTTTGAAATGATATAGTCCCTGGGTGGAGAACAGTACAATGTGTTTTTTTTAAAGTAGTAATGGTAGTTCTTTAGTTTGGGCCTTAGTATTGAGTAGTTAACCATCTAACATAAATTCAACTGTTCATTTATAACATTGACCTTTTTAGTTTGTGATGTATGTTTGTTTTTTGTCTCTTACTTTAGCCAACTTGGAGAAAGTCAATGCTTCAGGCATCGCACCTAGCAAAGGTGACTTTGGATGTTTTAGATACCCTGTTTGGCTGCTTCAGATTCCACATTCTGTGGAATAGAGCATTATAACAGTTGTCTTAGTTTGCACTATCATTTTAAACAAATGCATCCTTCACTAACAAAATTTAACTTTTTTCAACTTGCATTACATTTATTTTTTCTCCTCTCCATATTTTATTAAAATATCTTAAATAGCTATTGATTTTAATTTATTATTGTTCTCTAAGTATCCTTCAGTCCAGAAATTATTGTATACATCAGTGGTTTACCTACCTACTAATGTGAATGTGTTGCTTTTACCCAGAAAACTGATGAGTGGCACTTCTGGGTTTGATGACACTGATTACTGGGAGGAACTTGATTACTGGGAGTACTACACTGACACTGGGAGGAAAGGATTCAGTCAGCTGCCCTGAGCAGGTTATCTGAGCTGATGATGCCAGTGCAAGTGTAGCAATGTACATGCCATGTGTACAATCCTAGTACTTTGTGGAATATATTATATACTTCCATAAGGCTGATCAATGATTGTGTTTGCATATTGAGAGTTAAAATCTCCTGTAGGTTGTAATTTTTTTTTAAAAATGTGATTTTTTCCCCCATTATCTTTGGATTTGTGCTACACTAAAAGTGTAGGAAAAACTATCTGTAGTAAAATGATAGATGTGAAATATAAATTAAAGATTTTTTTCATCTTTGCTATATGCATGAATGAAAATACAGTTTGCTATTTAATATTAAATGTACTCTAGTCCAGTCCTGTCATCATAGTTGAAAAGATGTGCTTCATATTTCCTTTGAATAATGAAAAATAAGCTGTACGTGTCAGAAATATTGCTTTGGAACACAAATTGCAAATTACACAGACCTGGGAATTGCAAATTACACAGACATGTCATTATACTGAAAGCTTCACATTTTTGATGGACTTCTGATTTGTTTTCATTTATCAATTGTGAAATAGTAGAACTCTAGTGTACCTAAACTACTGATTCAAAATATCTCTAATATTTATGCATCCTAGAATTCTTTTTTTCCACAGAAAGAACGGAGTAGAATGTTTGCCTTTCTCTGCTGCTGGAGTCCAAGGGCAACTCACATGTGGTTTATGTGATCCCATGTGACTCCAAAGGCAGGACTGAGTTGATTAGGAAAGCTTTTAAGGCTGGGAGAAGCAAACCCTCCTCTGTTCTTTTTAGTCCTGCAAGGCTTCAGGCAGCTTCCTTTTCATCTCTCCCTTTTCCTCAGCTTGCTTCTCCATTTCTCATCCTCCCTTCCCTATCCTTCCGTCCTGCCTTCCCTGAAAGGGAACGAAAGGCCTGGCAGGGTACTCCACATCCAAGTACCAATGGGGAGGCTTCACTCTGGCCACTCCACGGTCTTCGGAACAGCCGCAAGCCCGCCCAGCAGATAGAGCTTGGCAGCATGCTTCCTGCCCGGCCACAGCTCTCCAGAACGTGCCACCACTGCCAATCAGCAGCGTTCCAGAGCTCCAGCACCAACAAGCAGCCATTTCTGGGGGTGGGGAATTGGGCCAGGCATCACCTCCATCGCCGCTTCCCAACAGCTCTCTCTGCCTGCCTCTAGCTGCAGCGGCGTCCCTGCTACACCTGCACACCCATCAAGGCTTCGCGGGGTGCGTGGAAGGCCAAGCAGGCCCGATCCTGCCAGCAATGGCATTGGCCAGCCAGAAGGCCCCAAAACAGTCGATGCTGCTCAAGACCAGGGCAGCCTTGGAAGAAGCTGTCTCCCAAAGCAGACAGCACTCCCCCACATGGTAGTGACAAGGGGCTCGGCTGTAGCACCATATTCAGACTCGGTGAGCTCAACCCAAGCTGGGTCTATTGCTTATATTGCCCCTCCTGCCTTGTTCCCCTCAGGGTCATCTAGTCTGACCCAGACTGCATCTACGGACATTGCATCTATCCCCTGATGCAACTGCCAGGGGATATGCCACCTACCCTGGGGGTCATGGTTTAAGGGCTTGTTAGCTAAATCCTTTGAGAGATATGATTATTTGAAATCCAAAAAGCGAAAATGGTCCAGATGGGTCTCCCCGTCCTCCACCAGCCCGGTTTCTTCTGCTTCTGAGGCGTCAGCCCCTAAAAAAGTGAAGGGGGGGGTGCATGTTAAAAAGTCCAGAAAGGGCAGTTCTAGATCTAAACAGAGGGAACGCAGTACGCTCTCATCTGAACTCTCTGTGTATGACTCACCCAGTCCTAGAACTCTTAACTAATGGAACTGGTGATTTGCACACTGCTTTGTCACAGCAGCATCCTCTGAGGCCCCTGGGTGACACTTCATCTACCATTCCCCTAGATGAGAACCTTTCTTCACCAGTCAACCCACTGGGTAGTGGGGACCCAGAACTACCGAGATCTGAAGGCAAATGGTCTGTTGGTCAGGAGCCTGAGAATTCACCCCTCAGACTCTTTCCGGCAACAGATCTAGCACCCCACATGTCCAGAACAGTGCATGCCCTAGGGCTTAACTTGCCCACCTCCCAGGAGATCCAGCCCATCAGCAAAATTGCTCTGGTGTTCCCAGGGTCAAAGCCTTCTAACGTGTCTCTTATCCCAAAACAATTGGTGGAAGCAGTAAAAATGGGATGGTCCCTTTCTACCTCATTTAAGAGGGCCATTGTGGTGGCTAACAAACTCTATTCCTTCCAGTAAGAAGGGAGTAAGATCTTCAATACACCCCTACAGATGTGCTGGTCGTACCACTAATTTCTGACTTGATCCTAACCAGAGATGGGGAATCTGCCCTGAAAGACCCCACTGATAAACACATTGAGGGGGCCTTCAAACATGCTCATGAGTCAACAGTCTTATCCATGAGAGCCTCAGATGTTCTCAGATCCATGAGAGAGCCTCAGGTGCTCTCCACTGTAAAGGAGGGCTACTCCATAGTTATTCAGCCGTCCACCTCACAGATTCCTCTCCACCCCAACCTCTTGCCGTCCACACAAGCATCAAGGCCTGCAGGAGGCAATTCAACATCTTATGGCAATAGGGGCCATAGAACTAGTCCCATCCCAACAGCGCGGCAAGGGGATTTACTCTATAATATTCACTGTACCAGAAAAGATGGTTCCCTGCAAGCAGTGTTGGACCTGAAACATCTAAACCAGTTTGTACGCAAGTACATGTTCCATATGGAATCCCTGAGATCCATCACAGAGTCACTCCATCACCTCGATCTCCTCATGTCCATCAGTCTCAAGGAGGCCTACTTGCACGTGCCTATTCACCATGACAGTCACCATCTTCTCTGCTTCCTCTACTCAGGACACCATTACCAATACAAAGCGCTCCCCTTCAGCCTCTCATCAGCTCCGCACATGTTTACAAAGATCCTAACGCCCATGATTGCACACCTACGATTCAAGGGCATGCGGATTTTTTGGTACTTAGACGATCTTCTGGTCTGGTCTACGACACCTCAGATGGCCCAGACTGACTTACGGCTCACCCCAGGGACCCACAACGACCACAGGTTCCTGATCAACATGGCAAAAAGCTAGTTACAACCAACTCATCAAAATCCTGCATCTCAGACTTCTCATAGACACTCAACGCAATATGCTTTTCGTCCCTACGGAACGCAGGTGCACCCTGGAGCTAGAAGTTAATGAGATCCTGAGTTCAAGACTCCCCACCTTGCTGTCCTTAGCCAGACTCCTGGGTCTGATGGGGGCATGTCTGGAGTCGGTCCCGTAGGTACGTTTTCACCTGAGGCCTCTACAGTGGTTCCTTCTCCCGTTCCATGTGGACATCGCACTGAAACCCAACAGGCGGGTTTCCCTGACTCCTTCACTCCATACGTTGGTGGGCCAAGACACCACACTTGTCAGTGGGCAAGGAATTCCTGGATCCCCCCAGGATCATAATAACTACAGACACCAGCAAGAAGGTCTGGGGAGCCCACTGCCTCCCACATTCGGCCCAAGTGAAATGGTCAGCACAAGAGTGTCAGCACAGCATCAACTGCTTAGAACTCAGAGCCATCCGCTGGGCCCTACAGGGCTTCCATCTGTCACTGCCATGTGCTCATTCGCACTAACAATACCATGGCAAAGGCGCACATAAATAGCTAGGGCGGGGCCAGATCCAGATCCCTGGAAGGGAAAACAGTCCCACTCTTTCAGTGGACAGAACGCTGTGCGGCATCACTCATGGCACATCACATACAGGCCGATCTGAACACGGTGGACTGGCTGAGTCGCTCGGATCTGCTCCCAGGGGAGTGGCATCTAAAACAGTAAACCTTCCAGCAGATCACATTGCACTTTGGACTTCCAGTGGTGGACCTTTTTGTGACCCCAAGCAAAGCTCAGATTCCTCACTTCTTTACAAGGTTCCTCTGCCCCCAGACAGAATCAGTGGGCGCACTCTCATCCCCGTGGCTGGAGGGCCTTCTTTACGCATTCCCTCCAACTCCACTCCTAGCACGGGTACTCCACAGGGTCAAGATCCTGAGTGTGCAACTGCTTCTGGTAGCTCCATTCTGGCTGAGAAGACCGTGGTTCGCAGAGCTCGCCAACCTGGCCTCGGAACTGCCCATCATCCTGCCTGTCACGCCAGACCTTCTTCAACAAGGCCCAGTCTGGCACCTGGATCCAGGCTGGTTAAGGCTAGCCACCTAGAAACTGAACGGAGCATCTTAGGGCAACATGGCTACTCAGCTACAGTTCTTGAAACTATGCTGATGTCCAGATGACCATCCACCAACAGGATTCACCAATATACCTGAAGGGTCTTCCTGAGATGGTCAGCGCGTCACAGGGTGTCCCGAGGATCCACTACCATGACACACCTGTTGCAGTTTTTGCAAGATGGGCTGAACTGGGGACTATTGGCAAATACCTTAAAGCGTCAAGCTACCTCCTTGGTGGGCCTAGTTTCTGGAACACCACATAGCTCCATGCACCACCATCCTCACCTGAAGCATTTCCTGAAGGGCGCCACCCTGTTGTCACCTCCGATGGGCCACCGTTTTCCAAACTGGAACCTGCATACCATCCTTAAGGCTCTCCAGGGTCCCTCCTTCAAACCCTCGCCATCTGTTCCACTCCACATGTTGTCCTTCAAGCTGGCCTTCCTCATGGCCATTACCTCGGCCCACAGGGTGTCCGAACTTAGGGCCCTCTCCATACACAAGAACCTTTGTGTTTTTTCAGAGAACTTTGTTAAACTCATCCCAGACCCCTTTTTTCACCCTAAGGTAGCCTCCCCCTTTCATGTATCTCAAGATGTTATACTACCTTTTTGCCCAAAACCGGTTAACCCAGCAGAGAAGGCCTAGCATAAACTTGATGTCTGTAGATGCCTTAAAATATATATCAAGCAGACAAAACATATTAGGAATTCAGACTCCTTGTTTGTGTCTTTTTTGCCCCGATCCATGGGACAACCTGTCACACCCACCACCATAGCTAGGTGGTTGAACGCGTGTATAACCTCGGCATACCAAGCACAAGATCTCAGGGCACCCACTAAAATATTGGCCCATTCCACGAAAGCCGCTGCGGCCTCGGCAGCTTTTTCAGTGAACATTCCTGTCCAGGACGTTTGTAGAGCAGCCACCTTCCACTTTTACTAAACATTATAGAACCACCCTTCTACCTGCACCTACTGTCCAGGGACCTGGGGGTTCTAGGCATGTCCCAGGCATATTCTTTCTCCTTAGGGACTCTCTGCATATTTTTATTTTGAGGACTACGGTCCGCAGTGTACTACTGGGAGAGGAATCCCGTAGTCACTTCTTTCTCCCGTTAGCTGGAGCGTCATGGTAGTATGTTGATTAAGTTGTTTATCTCTTTTTGTCCTAGTTGTTCACCTAGTTGTTCATCCTGTCACCTCTTGGCCTAAAAGAAATGAAGAGGGTTTGCTCCTCCCAGCCTTAAAAGCTTTCCTAATCAACTTAGTCCTGCCATTGGAGTCACGTGGGATCACATAACCCACACATGAGACGCCCTTGGACTCTGCAGAAGAAGGAGCCTTCACGGTGAGTAACTAATGCTCCGATTTAGAACTAGCAATCTAAATTGCTATGCAAGGTACCTAATTCTTTTAATGCACATTTTTCTTAGATTTTTGATTTCCTTGAAGATGGTATAGAATTTTCAAAATTCACTAACATTTGAAAACTGATTCCTAGTGGGTTTTTTCAGCAAAAGTCTTGTTCATAGCTTATATCCTAGGTGAGGCTTGTCATTGACCAAGCAAAGTCATTTTATTTATACATTTTATTTATATTTATTAATCCTTTATCCGGACTCCCAAAATCTGGAAAGCTCCAAAATCCGGACACCACGCCAAGAGAGAGAGGGGAAAAAATGCTTGTATCCAGCAAGATGGACCAAAACCATGGCAGCTGCCTATGTTCCTAAAATAAAAAGTGAAATTTGCTGCTTTTATGATGTTTCTACAGAAGTTGCAATTAATACCGCTTTCATCATAGTACAATATGTATTGTGATAGAATATGTATTGATCTTTGCAGAAGCCAGCTGCATAATAAAGAAGAAACCAAATCAAGTAAAAAAGGGGGTAGGTGCTGTTTTCTTGCCTCTGTTTTTAGTTAACCAATCATGATATTTTGTGTTAATGTTTGGGGTTCTTGCACATGCCCTTGAGCTATATTAGAACATATGAACATCCAAAATAAATAAACTTAGGGCTAGTAAAAGTGTGTTTGGAACACCTGAATCCATACAACCCTCTTTTAAGAAGTGGGCATCCTGCTGATTAGCCTTTTGCATGTTCCTCCCTCCCCAACAGCCGTCTTCTGGGATTCGGCCTTTTAAAAAAAGGGCGATATGTGCACAGCTAGCTGTTCGATGGGATTAGGAATCACAGTTGTTAGTGGATTACATGATAGGCCTGTGCAATCCGGTAAAGTTTAGATAGGGTTGCGGAAATCCCAGCCCCCGCCATGAGGAGGTAGCGTGTGTCTGGGGAGTGATGCATCCTGAACAGGTGCTTGGGAGTCAGCAATGAGGACTAACAAACTGAAGCTGAATCCAGATGAAACATTGTTGCTATAGGTAATAGTCTAGGGTAGTCGTATGCAGCTTTTTGGGGATGGATTATACTCCTCCTTAAGGAACAATTTTGCATTGTAGGGTTGCTGATCCAGCTTTGCTGCTGGTTACTTTGCTGACATCAACAGCACACAGCACTTTTTTTCCAGCTTTTGCTAGTATGTCAACTGAACCTTACCTGGCGAAAGGTGATCTGGCTGCAGTTATTCCTGCTCTTGTGAACTCCAGGCTCGAATACTGTAATGTGTTAGATGTGGGGCTACCCTTGAAAAGTGTCCAGAAGTTACAGTTGGTTCAGAATGCAGCAGCCAAGTTGTTGAAAAGGTCTGTCCTCCATAATGATATCATGCCCAAGCAGAAAGAGTCGTACTGCCTTCTGGCCCAATTTAAGGTGTTGGTCTTAACCTTTATTATTATCTTGTTTACACAGTCAGACAGGTGTTATTGACTGGTTTGCTTTATCCGGACATCGAGTCCTTCCCAAGGACCTAGGATGGCTGTATTTTATTGTCAGTGTTGTTCTTGTTGTTGTTGTTATAGATATCGTCACAGAATATAGGCTGTTCCCAGTAAAGCTGCTTTTTGTAATTGGCTGATGGTGATTTCTGAGGCCCCTATGGTGTTGAGGTGCTCTTCAAGGTCTTTTGGCACCCAGGGCGCCAATTACCACTGGGATTATTTTGGTCTTTTTCTGCCACAGCCTTTCAATTTCAATTTGTAGATCTTTGTATTTTGTGATTTTTTTCTATTTCTTTTTCTTCTGTTCTGCTATCCCCTGGTATTGCTATGTCGATTATTTTCACTTGTTTTTCTTTCTTCTCAACAACAGTTATATCTGGTGTATTGTGTGGCAGATGTTTCTCTGTTTGTAGTCAGAAGTCCCATAATATTTTTACATCTTCATTTTCTTCAACTTTTTCAATTTTATGGTCCCACCCATTTTTGGCTACAGGTAGCTTGTATTTTTTGCAGATGTTCCAGTGTATCATCCCTGCTATTATTAATTCAATTTCTATACTGCCCTTCCAGTAATGGCTCAGGGTGTTTTACACAGAGAAACAACAAACAAATAAGATGGAACCCTGTCCCCAAAGGGCTCACATTCTAAAAAGAAATATAAGATAAACACCGGCAACAGTCACTGGAAGTACTGTGCTGGGTGTCGATAGGGCCAGTTACTCTCCCCCTGCTAAATAAAGAGAATCACCATGGTAAAAGGTGCCTCTTTGCCCAGTTAGAAAGGGTCAAAGCTCAAAACAACTTGAGACCAGGATATCTAAAGAATCATATGGCCTGCTGCCACATAAACCTGCCTGTCTGTTGTGGTAATTCTTGATGGCACTTCTCTGGGTGCCTGCCTTCAAAGGTAAAGCAGGTAGCAACTTTTCAGTGGTGGTGGCCAAACTTTGTAATTCTCTCCTGAATTCCATCGGGCATCTTCACTGTGGTATTTTGATGCCAGGCAGGATGTATACTGTTCTCTTGGCTCTTTAAAAAAAAAAAAAAAAGGACTAATTTTTGTATGTTTATTCCCAATGCAAAATTGAGCCATTTTGGAAGGGCAGTATAGAAAATGAATGAATGAATGAAATGTCTTAACTGTAGTTTGTAGTACTTTATTCTAGCTACTCATTGTATTTGCTTCTGTGTGGGGTGGGGTGTTTTTTATAACAATATTGTTAGCTGCCCTGATATACATGTGTTTTGAGAGTGAGGGAGTTTGTGTTGTGTGTTGATAAAGCACAGTGTAAATCTCTATGATTAAAAACAGGAAAATGTGATCGAAGTACTTCACTGAAGCGAGATTTCCACAGATATGGCACTAGCATTTTAAAAAGGACCCTAACCCTGGCACTGGCCAGATGTACCACAGTTAAAGATGAGTTAGAGAGCAAGACCTCTAAAGCTGATCTAAGGGCTTGGACAGATTCGTACAGAGCGTGCGATCCTTGGGTTAAGCTGTACCCAGACTGTTTGGGATTTTAAAGGGTAAAACTAGCACCAGAAGCAAATGAGCAACCACTGCATTTGGTACAATATAGGTGTCATATGGACCATTTACCCCCCACTATCATTTGGCAATCATGTTCTGCACTAACTGCAGCCTTTGAACTGTCTTCAGAGGAAGCCCACATAATCAGCATTGCCTATGTAGACATAGCCCAAGTCTAGCCTAGACTTAGCAAGAGCTTGAGTTACTGAAACTAGGTCCATCAAGTTGAGATAGGATTGCAGGTGTCACACCAGTAAAACCTGAGCAAAGATGCTCTTAGCCATCTGAGCAAAGATGATCCTGCTGTCTGCCCAGAGACAACTGTGGACCATAAGCACACCCAAACAGTAACCAAGTAACTCTGTGCTGCCCAGCCACTCCCGTGTCAGTGCTGGGGAGAATTAAAGGGCTCCCACCCTTTAATCCCTCCTGATGGTGAGGGCAAGGAATTCCCCTGTCAGAATTCCGATTTTACCAAGATGCACAGGCCTAATATATAGTACCTAAATAGGAGGAGTACTACTACTACTATTATCAATATTTATATACCACTCTTCAACCAAAGTTCTCAAAGCGATTTACATAAGAAAATAATATGTGAATAAGATGGCCCCCTGTCCCCAAAAGGCTCACAATCTAAAAAGAAACATGAGGCAAATACCAACAAACAGCCACCAGAGGAACTCTGTGCTGAGGCTGGATAGGGCCAGTTGTTCTCCCCCTGCTAAATATAAGTGAATCATCACTTTAAATGCGTCTCTTTGCTGTTAGCAGGGTATTGCTCTTGCTTTTATGGTATTATACAGATACTTCCACTAACACTGCTTTTTTGTATTAATTACTTCTACTCAAATTATGTGTTTGTGATTTGTATCTGAATGTGGACGCAGTAATTTGTGGCATACCGGGGGGAAACGGCGCCCAGGGCAAGCTATGGCCCTGAAATAGCGCCCCCCGCCCCCACATACCTGGCCCGGCATGGCGGAGGGCGATTTGGCGGTGGTGGTGATGCGGCGGCGGCGGGTCACGAGTGGTGGCGGCGGGGGGTCGCCCGCCGAGTGCGGCGGTGGCTGGCGGCATCCCATGGCCTGTGTAGCAGCAGCGCGGAGTGCAGGCAGCGACGCCGAGCCGAGCGGCCTGGTGGCGGCGTCCCAACTGCACAGGCGTGCCTGCGCAGTTGGGAAGCGACGCCGGGCCGCTCGGCTCGGTGTCGCTGCCTGCACTCCGCGCTGCTGCTACACAGGCCATGGGATGCTGCCAGCCACCACACCAGCCACTGCCGCACTTGGCGGGCGACCCGCCGCCGCACGCCCGCCGCCACACTTGGCGGGCGATCCAGGGGGGCGGCGGGGGGAGAGCCACTTTTTGGCACCCCCCACGTGACCCGCCGGGGTGGCGCCCGGGGCACGTGCCCCCCCTATAGTTACGCCACTGAGTAATTCATTGCTCAGTGTATACATGTTTGAACAGGATATACTGTAGTGTTCAGTATGCCAGCTGCTGACATTTCACCACTACAAATATGCTCTATGTGACATTTCACACTGATCACCTGCCACAGTTTTCAGTAACTATTGTTTGCTTTGAATTCTGATTCTAGCAAACTATGATTACTGCTGACTGTAGCTTGCCTTCAAACCAAAATTGGAATTGCTTTTTTTTTTAAAAATATCCCGCCTTTCCTCCAAGAAGCCCAGAGCGGTGTACTACATACTTAGGTTTCTCCTTACAACAACCCTGTGAAGTAGGTTAGGATGAGAGAGAAGTGACTGGCCCAGAGTCACCCAGCTAGTATCATGGCTGAATGGGGATTTATACTCTGGTCTCCTCGGTCCTAGTCCAGCACTCTAACCACTACAGCACAGTGGCCTTTTTTAAACTTATGGCTTCTGATTCTGGATGCATACTTCTAACAGCAACCATAGTTTGCCCATTTTGGATGCCAAGGCAAAGCTTTGGTTGCTATAAACCAAAGAATCTCAGGAGGAGATTAACATTGAAGAGGATAAGGAGCCTACAACATGTTCTTGATAGCCAAACTATGGCTTAGCATGGTGTCTAAGCTGGGCTTTTGCCCTTAGCATTACTGGAGTTTTTTCCTTCCTATTTTGTTTAAAATGAAATTGAATACATGCATTTCCTTCTCTTCACCTCTCTGCACTATTAGCATGTTGTTTTAATTTCTATCCACCACCACCTGTCCCAAGAATGAAATTATAAAACCATTTTTCTTTTAAAGCTTGGAGCTAAGAGAGGTGGCTTGGGGGCCCAGAAAATGAGCAGCAAGAGTTTTAATGAGATTGAAAAGCAAGCACAAGCTGTAGATAAAATGAAGGAAGATATACATGCCAGCAAAAGAACTGAGAAAGAGGAACCACTGTAAGTAACTATTTGATATGTTTTCTTAGCAGTAAATAAGCAGGCTGTTTAAACTTGTGCTGAATGCTTTTTGACACACCTGACATTTTAAATAACACCTGTTGCTTTAGTGAAAAATATAACTGGAAAAGTTGAAAAGCAGTATCAAATGGCAATAAACAAATTAAATATTAGACAACTAGAGTAATAGATTTATAATAAAGTGTTTTGCCTAAGTCACCAATGATATCCTTATTGACAAGTTGGTAAGATGTGAGTTGGTTGAACAAACATAACCAATGATCACTCATTGGGTACACTTTGAAGTATATTTTACCCCACCCCAGATTAGTAAAGTTTTTTTTAATTCTAGTAAGTACACTTTTATTTTATTTTATTCACTATTTTATTTTGTTGGGCAAGCACTATGATTCAGACTAGATGTTAGGAAGAATTTTCTACCTTTTAGAGCTGTTTGATAGTGAAACCGTCTGCCTCACTTAGTAATAAGCTCTGCTTTGGTGGAAACTTTTTTTTAAAAAGAGGCTAGTCAACCATGTTTCAAGAGATGCTATAGCAGCCATCATGACTTGAGCAGTGGGCTGAACTAGAAGTCCTTCAAGGTTCCGTCCATATCTAAAATGCTGTGATTCTGTTTGCCAAGATATTTGGCAAAGTTCTAACTCTTAATACTGGAAAAAAACATAGATGTATCTTGTCTGTCAGCTCAGTTGCAAGGTGCATGTCTCCTCTTCAGGTTTTTGCTCTCCTCTTTGCCCAGTTAGATTTGAGGGCATGTTCCTTTTGAGCAGTGGTATTCCCCAGAATTCTTCTCCACCAGTCAACTGTAGCACAATGTATGATAGAGCATACCAGTGCATCTTTACTCTTCCCCTCAGGATATTATTCCCATATATGCCAAAAAGAAGAAAAATGAATGCTGTATGAAGCCTCCCTGCTCTGAGGTGCATAGGGTGGCTTATGCATCCTACCTGGTGGGTTGATATTCAAAGGCTCTTTGAAAGTAGTAGCATACTGCAGCACATTGGTAACTGTGCAGCTTACAATACATGCATTGTAGCAAACCAGTAGCTCTACCAAAGTGCTGGTTCCTTGAGGGTGTGAGCCCAACTTCTTGTGTTGTGTGACCGGCATAATCTGGATCAAGATCTGTCAAGATCCATAAGAATGGGTAATGTGGCTGTGCAGGACCCACACGGTAGCATGCTGCAGCCAGAGCATCAAGGTGACCAAGCCCCTCCTACATGCTTCAGTGTGTGATTTAAAGGCGGGCTGGGCACCATGTTCTTCAGTTCTTTTCCGGCCACAGTCCTTGGGCTGTTGCTCCTCGTCAGATTAGTTCTTCTTTTCTGAGTTCATCTGTGAAAAATTTAACAGATGGATTATTGACTTTGACTGGCTGTCGTACTAATCTGGTGTGAATTGTGGGGAACAGCTTTCAAACTTCCCAAGCATTTTTTTCTGAAATTGGAACAGACTTGGACAACAGATTGGATCACCCCTAAAATGGCTGAGGAGAAACTGACCTTCAAGAGATACACTAGCTGTAAAGCCAAGCTCCCTTTGAAGGATCTCCATGACTTGTTCTTTATCTGCTTGGAGGCAGAGCACAATGTCACCATTCAAGATTCGCCAGTCCTTCTCAAATTGGAAAAATTGGACTTTACGGCTTTGCAACACTATTTACAATGAGGTGCTAAGTCCCTCAAGGTCAACGGAACCCCACCCTTCAGCCTCGACTCGAAGGCTTCGACGGCGACTCCAGTGCATCCTCAGACAAGGCCACAACCTTCGACATCGAGTTCAGCACTGGCTTCTTACCAAATACTGAAACTCTCATCGAAGACCACACCAGAAGGTTCAAAAGTGAAGGGAAAACACTCAGACTTAGAAGACCCTCATTCTGCCCATAAATCAAAATGACAGTAGATCTGACAAAGGAAAGAACTCCATCTCCTTCTGAGCTCCAACGACTACCTTTGAGACCATCTGCCAACCTCGTTTGACATCAAAGGATACTGAATATTTGAAGACTGTCAACACCAAACAGACATCGACGCCCACACTGTCGACGTTGAGAGCCCACTCTTTCACCAGACTAACACTGATAGATTTGTCCCCTCCATCGATACCTGCTGATCGATATCAACTCAAGCTACTATGACACCGAAAACCTGACCTCCTGTTTCATCACTGAATACACCTGTTCTGTTGGCATCGAGGCTAGTGACCCCTCAATGCCAGACAGAAATGCCAACTTTGAACATGGAAGAAGAAGACAGGGAGGCAGTGTTGGATACTACCACAGCACACACTTTACTGTCGATCTTAGATTCTAACTCCAGTACCCTATAGGCTTCAACTTTCAAGGGTTTCCCTCAAACATCAGAAATGGGGACCCCAAGGGAATCAACAACTGACCCAAAGGACAACGGCTACACTCACAGCAGCACACTTGGCATCCTCACCATTTGGTTTTACGCACACGGCTTCTGGAGAAGCACTTACATCATTGGGAACTAAGTCCCCTGGCTTCCCCTATGATTTCCAAGAAGATCAGCTTTGGAAACAACCTCAAACAAGATATTGTCTTCTGCCAGCTATGGTAATAGCCCCAGATCAGACAGTGCCAGCACACGTTTCAACAGCCACACAGTTTCCTGGCCTCTAGAAAAAAATTTCAGAGATTCAACCACATAAACGTATGAAATGTGTATATGGGAACACAGACTTCAGACATTCCAGTTCTACAAAGAACAACTTCCATTGAGACACAAACTTTTACACCTCCATCTCCATCTCACTCCCAGATGGATCACCATGGATCTTCATACTTTAAATCTGACCTTGATCATCTGGATACCAGAGTGGACCCACCTGCTGATGTGGCCCCAACCACTCCAAACGAAGAGATGAAGGCATATCATCGACATGTTAGGGATATGGTGAAGGTTCTGAGCCTTGACCTTAAATTGGAAATGACTGCATTTGATGGCCTGGTTCATAATTTCACAGCCAGGGCAGAATCTACACAACCTGTGGCCTTGCCCATACTTCCAGTTGTCATGAGAGTTGCACAATGTGCATGGGAGGTGATCCATACATCAACCCCCACATCTAAATAGCTGGAAAGTGTGTATCGAGTGCAGACAAAGGATATCAAATACCTAGTAAAGCATCCCGCACCCAATTCATTAGTCTTTGATTGTGCTATATCATGGTCTTCAAAGTCCAATCACAAACAGACCACTCCAGCAAAGAAGAATTAGCCTTTCTGGGAAGAAAGATTTACTCCACCTCCTGTCTGTCAGTAAAAATTGTAAATTATTCTGCCTGTACAGTGAAATATATGCATGGACTATGGGAGGAGTTACAGAACTCTATGGATGTACTCTCCCTTGAAGAATTTAAAAGAAAGTTCCAAGAGACTCTGGATAAGTCAGCTGCACTTACCAGACAACCGTTAAGTATGGCCAAACACTTGGCTGAGTCGGGAGTCCCACTCTTTGACAGCAGCAGTCTCCCTGCACAGGCACACGTGACTTTGCTCAACAAATCTACATTGGAATATGAAAGAATGGATTGAGGGATGGATTGAGGAAAGGTTTATACAGTCTCCACCATGTAGAGGATGAAAAAGTCGAAGTTCATGGCTAAAACCTTTACTACAACACTCACCTCTTCCTATGGCTCCAGATACCAATGGTATTTGAAACAAAAATCCATGTTCAAACAAGAGCGTCGGGATTTTAAGAGGCAGTATCAGCCCTACAAACCTTTACATGGCAAGGGGAAGCAAAACCAGTCTCAACGCACTAAACAACCTGAACCTCAGAAGCACCTTTGTGAGTCGAGATCAGAGGCCATAACAATATCAAGTGAGCAACAATATCTCTCTCACAAATTCTGTCCTTCTGCCAACAACCAACATCAAGTTGGCATGCCATGCCCCTGAATGGCACCATATAACATTGGACTGTTAGGTCTTGAAGATCATATCAGCAGTCTACACAATAGAGTTCAGAACAACCCCAAAGTTTACACGGATGAGGTTCACAAACCTTCCAAACATTATTGGAAGAAGTGAAGGAACTCCTGGCCAAAGGTGCTATTGCCCTGGTACAGTGGGTGCTCAGATGGGAGGGTTTTTAATCACGGTTTTTCTTGATCCCAAAGAGAGATGGTGGCGTATGGCCTATTATGGATCTCCGCCACCTGGACAAGTTCGTCCATGTGAGAAAATTCCACATGATAGCGTTACAAGAAATCCAACCTCTTCTGTATCAAGAGAAATGGCTGGTACGCTGGTTCTCAAGGATGCATATTTCCACATTGGCATCAGGCAACATCACAGAAAGTATCTCAGGTTTGCAGTAGGAAGTAAAGTGTACCAGTACACAGTCTTACCCTTCGGATTTGCCACCGCCTCCAGAGTATTTACGAAATGTATGATGGCAGTGGCAGCTTACCTTCGGACACAAGGTATATCGGTCTATCCTTATCTGGATGACTGGCTCCTGACTTCCAAAGACAAAGAAGAGTAACATTCACAAATAAAATATGTTCTTGGGGGTCCAAGTCAATTGGAAAAAGTCCAAACTAGAACCAGTTTGTGTAATCAGCTACATTGGCGACACAAAAACTAAGAAGGCTTACCTACCTCGGGAACGCTTCCAGTGCGTCGGGGACTTGGTTCTCCATGTCCAACAACATCCATTTCAACCATTTGGTCAATACTGCAGCCCTGGCCTACATCAACTGTCACGGAGGGACTGTGTCTCGAAGTCTCTGTGCAGTCAGCCTACAACTTTGGCATTGGTGCATCCAGCATCAAGTCTACCCATTAGCCATACGCATAAAGGGCCTGGACAACATCATGACAGACAACTTGAGTTGGTTTTTCCCACAACAGTAACAGCATGAGTGGGAAGTCAAGATGGATTCCATCACACCTGTCTTTTGAAGCTAGATGCAACCAACCATAGATCTGTTTGCTGCTGTGGAGAACAAAAAATGCACCTGCTTCTGCTCCAGGACAGAATACAACATGATCACTGGGGGACACTTTCCAACTGAACTGGCAAAAGGAGACCACTTATATGTTTCCACCCCGACCTCCGATCAGCTGAATGGTTGCCTGTCGTCTTGCTACTCCTACATCCTGTATCCTGGTGACTCCATGGTGGCAACCATGGTTTCCACAGGTACTCAGACTGCCAAGGAATCACTGCCAAAGGCAGTGGATGTATGGATTTACGCAAATAGTGGATCTCTTAACTCTGGACAGAGGCAAGGTACTACATCCAGATGTTCTAACGCTCTGCCTGACAGCATGGCAAATCGACTCCTGAACAAGATCCTCCTCAACCAGAGAAAATCTACCAAATGCAATTAATGCAAATAGCTCCATTTAACATTTTATGCAGAGAAACAACCACAGCTAAATGTGAAGTGAATTGACGGCTTTGTGGATAGACTTGCCATACACTTGGATCTATCCCGATAATGTGGTAATACAAATTGACCAGGTTTTATTGTTCTCCCTACATTCTTCAAAGACCCATCAACTCCATTAGAACAGGAGATGCACTCCTTACAGCATGTGCATGGAGCACTGTTGTACTATTTGGATCGCACTAAGCACTTCAGGTCCCTAAACACCTCTTTGTTTCATACAAAGGCTCTGTAACAGGTTCCTGTATTTCTAGACAGAGAATGTCCAGGTGGCTAGTGGAACTCATCCTGCTAGCATACAATAAACAGAATGTTCAACCACCAGAAGCAATTGAGGCCCACTCAACCTGTGCCTATGCTTCATCAGCTGCACACCTATCGGGGGTAACTTTCACGGACATTTGCAAAGCAGCTACTTGTTCTACTGAGTTACCTTTCATCAAACATTACACCATAGATGTGCACTCTGCTGCTGAGTTTGAGAGAAGTGTTTTAAAGCAGGTGTTGCAATAGCTACTACTACACCTTCCTCCAGGGGGAGCTAGCTAAACACCCATTCTTATGGATCTCAATCCAGATAAACAGGTTGCTTACCTGTAACTATTGATCTGGTAGAGATCCATCAATATCCATAAGATTCGCCTGGACCACCCCTCTGCAGTAGTGCTATGCTATGTGTGTATTGAGTATGCAAGCTATTCTCCTTGGATGATAAACCCACCTGATTCCAGATGATCGTCCTCCACGGCAGTAATCCAAGAATGAAAGAACATGGTGCCCAGCCCTCCTTTAAATAGCACACTGAAGGCATGGGGGGTGGGGCTCCGTTGCCTCAACAAGCTGGGGCATACTACCGCGAGGGTTCTGCACAGGCTCATTACCCATTCTTATGGATATTGACAGGTATCTACCAGATCAGTAGTTATAGGTGAGCAACCTGTTTTTCTCCCCTACTTACAGTCCGAAACCAATTTTTCATCTAGGTTACCAATGTCAGGTTTGGGACCACAAATAGGTAAAATATGCTGGCACTGGTGGATTCACATGACACTCTTGATGTCGGCATATCCTTCCTGACACTGGAAGTCAGGCTTGCACAAACGCTCAGGGAACCAGTGGCAACCAGGTTTTCCATGATATGTGAAGCCACCCTGTGTGATCAAGTAAAGATGTTTGTGACTCAAACAAGATTGAAGAAATTCAGTTCACATTTATTTTAATACTTCAGTAATAATAGATAGAACTTTACTATTTAGAAGCATCCACACATCCTAGTAGTATTTAAAGGGCTCATTGGGATGAGAAACATTTAGTATAATGATGCCCAATCTGGGGTCCATGTTGGTGAACTACATGTTGCTGAACTACAACTCCAGCACCCCCCGCTACAATTTATTGTGCCTGGATACTATGGTCAGGGTTGTGGAAAATGTACCATTGCAGTGGGGGCGGGATGATAAATGAAACTCTTATTTTACTGTCTGAAACAAAAATAGAAGTCAGTTCAAATAAGAGCAAAGAACTGGTAGAGTATTGCTGGTTTGAATTTACAGTCTGAGAGGAAGCCTGAGAAAGAAGGGAAAGTTAAATCCCTACCTTTATGTAAAAAGGTAGGCCCATGTTATTGATTAAGTGCCGTCAAGTCGGTGTCGACTCTTAGCGACCACATAGATAGATTCTCTCAAGGATGATCTGTCTTCAACTTGGCCTTTAAGATCTCTCAGTGGTACATTCTTTGCTGTTATAATCTAGTCCAGCCACCTTGCTGCTGGTCATCCTCTTCTTCTCTTTCTTTAAACTTTCCCCAGCATTATGGACTTCTCAATGGTGCTGGTTCTTTGCATAATTTGTTTGTTTTCCTGGCTGTCCATGTTATCCTCAAAAGTCTTCTCCAGCACCAAAGTTCAAAAGCATCAATGCTTTTTCTATCTTGCTTCTTCAAAGTCCACCTTTTGTATCCATAGAGTATCACGGGAAAAACCATTGTCCGAACTATTCTAATCTTTGTAGGTGTAGACACATCACAGCATCTAAATATCTTTTCCAAGGCCTTCATTGCAACCCTACCAAGTGCTAGTCTGAGGCGTATTTCTTGACTGCTGGATCCTTTACTGTTGATGGTCAATCCTAAAAGGCAGAAGCTATCCAACACAATGAAGACAATTGTCTTCATTGTCAATTCTGAGGTTGGTTGCTGTACTCGTTGTCATTAGTCTAGTCTTCTTGACATCTAATTGTAGTCCCACTTTTTCACTGTGCTCTTTGACTTTCATTACTAGAGCTTGCAGATCATCCACATTCTCAGCTATCAGAGTGGTGTCATCAGCATAGTGCAGGTTATTGATGTTTCTTCCTCCAGCTTTAAAACTACGCTCATCTTCTTCCAATCCAAACATATACTAATCTCTTAGTATATGTTCAGCATATAAATTGAATAAAGAGGGAGAAAGTATAGAGCCTTGTATACTAGAGGTTCTTGCAAGTAGGGAATATCTTCTAGAGTAGTGTTTCTCAACTGCCGGTCCGTGGACCAGTGCCAGTCTGCGAGGCATTGGGTACTGGTCTGTGAGGCATCACTAATAAAAATCACCTCCCAAAAAACCTTTGCCGATCTGGAACCAGTCTGTTTCACCATGTTATGTCTGGACTGTGGCTTCCTGTCCTATATATAGGTTTCTCATGAGAACAATAAGATGTTCTGGGATGTCAATTTTCCTAAGGATATTCCATAACTTGACATGGTTGATGCAATTGAAGGCTTCTCTGTAGTCAATAAAGCACATATTGACTTCTTTCTAGTATTCTTTGGCTTTTTCAATTATCAGCAACGGTGTTTCTTGTTCTCCAGCCTTTTCTGAAACCAGCTTGAACATCCGGCATTTCCCTTTCCACGTAGGGCTCTAATCTGCGTTGAATTATCCTGAGCATTATTTTGCTAGCATGTGAAATTAAGGATATTGTGCGATGGTTTGTGCAATCTGTTCAGTCTCCTTTCTTTGGTATGGGTATGTAGACTGACCTCTTCCAATCTGTTGGCCAATGTGTCGTTCTCCAATGTTGCTGGAATAGTTTGGTTAGAGCCTTAACTGTTTCTTCTTCTGTTGCCTGTCATATTTCTGTAGCTATTCCATCAATTCTTTTAGCCTTCCGACTTGCTAATGACCGGAGTGCTGATCTAACTTCATCTTCCCGTACTAGAGATTCTTGCAAGTAGGGAATATCTTCTAGAGCAGTGTTTCTCAACTGCCAGTCCGCTAGGCGTTGGCTACTGGTCTGTGAGGCATCACTAATAAAAATCACCCCCACAAAACCAATTCTGGGCCGGGGGAAGCCACAAAGCTCCAGAGCTCATTTTTAGGCAGGCAGCCCCCGCTGCTGGATAACATTCATTTTAAGGAAGCGAAATGAACAATATCCAACAGCGAGGGCTGCCTGCCTAAAAATGAGCTCTGGAGAGCTCACCCTGGCTCTGTGGATCCCAGGCCCCACCCCTCTGCATGTGGTGTCATGTGCAGAGGGGCGGGACCCAAGATCTCCTGAGCCTGAGCCTATTTGGAGTTCATTTCTAGGCAGACAGCCTTCACTGCTGGATAATGTTCATTATCCAGCAGTGAGGGCTGCCTGGAAATGAGCTCCAGAAAGCTCCAGCCAGCTCGAAATTGCTTGGCGGGGGTGCCTGGGGGTGAGGGTGGGGGGAATGGGGGTGACGGCTTTACTAACTGCAGGTCCAGGAAACTGCACACAAAGAATCAATGACTCAAAAAATGTTGAGAAACGCTCAACATTTTTTGAGTCATTGATTCTTTGTGTGCAGTTTCCTGGACACAAGAAAGTATCTTGGATGTTGACATCCCTGCTGTACAGATTTTCAGTATACTCATTCCATCTCTGTTTTATCTTCTCTGAATCAGTTACTATCTGTCATTTGGCATCCCAGTAACTTACTAATTCGAGGTTGGAACCTCCCTCTGAGTTCATAGATCTTTTGGAAAGCTTGCCTTGTTTTTCCGTGTCTATTACGATCCTGAAGGTCTTTACAGATGTCATTATAGTACTGCTCATTGTCTCTTCTAACTGCTTTCTGGAATTCCCTATTAAGTTCCTTCCTGAGGCTTTTATCTTTCTTGACTTTGGCTTCTCTCCTCTTCTTGGCAATTTCCACTGTCTGTTCTGACATCCATTTTGCTTTCTTCTGTTTCTTGGTCTTTGGCAGTCTCTTTTCACATTCATCCTTAACAATTTCTTTGATTTCATTCCCCAGTTCCTCTGGTTCCCTATCAATGAGGTTCAGAACTTTAAAGTGGTTCCTGATGTTCTCCTTGAAAATGGTGGGTACATTCTCAAGATCATATTGTGGAAGCTGGATAGCTTTGTTTTTCCGCTTTGACTTGACTTGGAATTTGCACATGAGCAGTTCGTGATCCACCCCGGCCACGTCTTTGCTGTTTTAACTGAGCTCTTCACCTCCTTGCACCTCCTTGATTGGCAGAAACTAATAAGTAATTCTCCTGCTTCATTTCTGTTTCCTAGCCCATATAGGCCAACTGTGTTTTCCTCCTTACCTTTTCCAACTTTGTTTTTTAAAATTCATTTTTATTAATTTCTAATACAGAGAATACAAAAAGAAAGGGGGGAAATTGAATCAAAAAGATAAAAGACATCTCTAAACTTCTATATACTGTGGTAAAGTACAACTGATAAAATACAGATTTGCTGTCTATACCATAAGAATTGATCATGTAATAGCAATCAGATTTAGGACTGGTTTGTGTATTCTTTCAAATATCAAACCCATTTTCAACCAATAGACATTAAATAATTGCATCAATGCAGCTTTTCTTTAGTTAGTACGTTGTAAAAAAGAAGCAGGGGGAGAAAAAAAGAAAGAGGAAATCTTAAAATTATTATCTGAGAAAAGATTAACACAAAAAGAAAAATTATGTATCATAAAAAGGTGCATAACCAAGAGACTACCGGAAACACTCAGAAATCAACTACATTGTAGACCAAAAAATGAAAAAGAATCTTTGTCAATCAGCCATTCCAATAGTAAGAGCCTTCTATAAATTCGAGAAAAGAAAAATCATACAGCCAGAACTTATTTTGAATCTAAAAACAAAAATAACCACCTTCTTCTAAATACACAAAAGAGTGGATGCCAAAAGGTTGGTGCCCATCTCTGTTTGATTCTGTTAGAGAGAAATTCAGCTGTAAACAGTATTGAATACATATTCTTTGCCACTTGTAAACCAACCATGTGCTCATTTCCAAAATCTGGTACACAAACTTGATTGTCAATACTGTTAACCTGTGGAAAGGTGTTACATTGTTCAGATTGTATTTCCTTGGTCAGAACCATCTGGGTATAAGTCCCTAAATCAGTCTGAGACACCTCCTGATCTAAAGATATCTTTGCACTCAACTTCTCTATTTACAGAGAAATCTTGTTAATCTCCTTCACAGCTGTATGAAAAAAAATGATTGTAAGACATTGTTTTACAAGCTTAATAATCCCTAACCAAAAGTAGTCTTTTATAAAAGGTTCTTCTTTAAATAACCATCTACAAGAGAGAGAAAAGTTGAAGTGGCTAGTCCTTATTCCTTACTTTGTTTGACTAAAATTTTTATCACAGGGAATAAAAGGTTATGCTCGTGTATGGCCTTCAGGAAACTACTCCTAAAAAAGTTCTTCGGATTAATACGAATGATATGCCCAAAAGTAAAGATAACATCAAATTGTCTGTTACAGGAAAAATAAAAGTCCAGACACATCTATTAAAATCTAATAGTTACCAATAAGAACAATCCCAGACAGAAAGAAATAACTCATTTGATTCAAACTTAAATGTTTACAAAGAAAAAACAAATTGTCCCAGCTGGGACAATAATAACTTTCTCCGTTTGCTTTGTCTTTTTATAAACCACAGTCTATAGTTGTTCTGCCTATAGATAAGGAGAAAAGATTCTCACAGCCAAGAAGCTGGGCAAAATTATTTTCCCCTAAATTTTTGTCACAGGGAATCAAACATTCCATTCTTGTAAAAGAACTTGGAGAGGAGAGCTGGTCTTGTGGTAGCAAGCATGACTTGTCCCCATAGCTAAGCAGGGTCTGCCCTGGTTGCATATGAATGGGAGACTTGATGTGTGAGCACTGCAAGATATTCCCCTCAGGGGATGAAGCTGCTCTGGGAAGAGCAGAAGGTTTCAAGTTCCCTCCCTGGCTTCTCCAAGATAGGGCTGAGAGAGATTCCTGCCTGCAACCTTGGAGAAGCCACTGCCAGTCTGTGAAGACAATACTGACCAATGGTCTGACTCAGTATATGGCAGTTTCCTATGTTCCTAACTACCTTTAACCAAAAAAAAAATGCCAAAAACGAATTCCCTAGTAATGAGAACATCAAATATTTACACACTGGGAAAATATTTTATGTAACTATACTAAAATAGCATAGTTAAATGCATATAAGGCTTTTTAGGAATAAAAATCCAGATAATACACATCCATTAAATCTGGTAATTAACAATGAAAACAATCCTTCGCAGAGAAAGAACTCAAAGGGTTTAGACTAAAATGTTTACAAAACAAAGTGTCCCAGGAAAGGGAATTATAGCTTTCTCTGATTGCTTTATCTTTTTGTGAGTCACAGTCTACAGCTGTTCTGCCAGAAGATAAGGAGGAAAAGTTCTCACAACAAAGAGTCCAAAGCCTCCGTAAACCATTTCGAGTGAAAACAAGGAGAGATGGGGGAGGAAATAGATTTCAAAAGCCAGGAAGTTTCGACTCTAACTGTCCAGCTGGTCCTAAAATAGTTAATATTTCTCAGTTCTGAAAAAAATAGTATCCTTCACTTAACTGCCATATAAAGTTCATATAACATCCATAAAGGAATTTTTTAAATGTAGTAGTATAATAAAATAATCCTCCAAAAGGCATTTCCATATTGAAAAGAGTCTACACCTGTTCCACTTTGAGGTACAGCAAGGAAATTTTCACAGTCAAAAAGCTCCCACAGAACAAAAATAAATTCCTTCTCTTTCTGAGTGATCACCCATTTGGTAACACTTGGATAGTAATCAAATAACTTGACACCAACGTACAATCAGTCCTGAAGTAATTAGTGTCCTTCACTTGACCGGCATATAATGTTCCTGTAACATCAGTAAAAAAAATTTTTGTGTGTTAATGAGAAAATATTCGCACACTGAAGGCTTTAAACAGTCTATAACTTTCAACTTTCCATGTCTGTAATCATCTAAAAAAATGCACATAGCATGGGAGCAAAATGTAACCAAGTGCTGGGTAAAATAGCCTAAGTCCAACGTCTGATATCTGAAATATGTATACATTAAAAATCTTGAAGTAAAATTGAAAGAAAAGAAAATAGAACTAAACAAATAGAACAATGCAGTACAATTCAGTTAAGAAAGAAAAGTTAAAATCTTGATTAATGTCTCAAAAAATGTCTCCGTCGATGTTCCATAAACAAAAAAAGTTAAAAACTGCATACTTCTAAAAGAAAGACAAACAAAGCTTGACGAGATGGACTAATTGCTTCTTCCTTGTTTAAGCTGGTTACTCAAAGCAGTACCATAAACCAATCCAAAAAGTTAAACAAGGCTCATTACCCAAAAGTTATAAATCCTTCATTTAGATTGTAAAACCATTTGTCTGCCAATAAAATCATTCTCCAATTAACCAAAATAAAGTCACTGACTGAAAGCTGAGTCCACAGTCCTGTTCCGTACGGTTAATAACAATAAAGTTTGAGATCAGAATCCTCAGCCTGGTTAAAACCGTTAAAGGCTTCTATAATTCATTAATGATAGTAATCCGGAAAAGCATCATTAAATTGTAATAAAATGTGAATCCTTATTGATCGAGTAAAATGTAATAAAATATTGATCATTGCCTCATTGCCACAGTCCTGTTCGTTTAGTTAGAAACTATAATAGAAGTTTGACATCAGAATCCTCAGATAGTTTGATAAAAACAGTTAAAGGCTTCAATAATCCATCAATGATAGTCATCGAGAAAAGCATCAATAAGTTGTAATAAAATGTTGATCATTGTTGATCCAGTAAAGTATAATAAAATGTTGATCATTGCCTCATTACTCCACTATTTATTGTAGTAAAATGTTCAATAAATGTACCCATTGATGTTCCATAGGAAAAAAAAGTTAAAATCTGCATACTTATAAAAGAAGAACAAACAGATCTTGACTAGACGTGCCAATTACTTCTTCCTTATTTAAGCTCGTTACTCAAAGCGGTGCCATAAACCAATCCAGAAAGTTAGACAAGCCTCATTACCCAAAAGTTGTAAATCCTTCATTTAGATTGTAAAACCATTTGTTTGCAAATAAAATCATCCTCCAGAGGCAAAATCTTCCGTTCTATTCGAGATTACTAAAGGTTAGCTTCAAGCGGATCTTCAATTCCAGAAAACAGAGAAACAACTGAACATTCTTGCAACTTAGAGAACAAAAAAGCAGAAGAAAAGAGAGGAAGATGATAATTTAGAAAGGATGGGTTGGGTGGAGAGACTGTTGCTAATAGGCAGGTGGGAATGCCTTCTTCTCTTCGGGTGGGGAATGGCAAAGTCTCTCTCGGGTTCGCCAGGCGTTTTTCAAGTCACTTCATGGTTATTTCTGTTTCAATTCTTCAAAACCTTTCTCACCTTGAGTCCACCAAAGGCAGCTCCCAAGAGGGCAAACACCATTATTCCTCTGATATCAATCCTTCCAGATTGAAATTAGGATAAAGATGTCGAAGAGCGAATGCAGCTTGGAGGCGAAAGCCACCAAGCTGCTCTCACAATGCCATCTTCCAAGCAACTTACCTTTCCCAACTTTGGCATTCCAGTCTCAACCACCCACAGCACATCTTGCTTGCATGTTCTGTCAATTTCAGACTGGACTTGAGCATTCCTGTTCTTCTGCATCAGTCGTTAGAAAGCTGTCATGTTAAAATGCCATGTGTCCACGAAATGTAATTGATATTAGTTAGTCACTGACCGCATTGTACCGAAGTACTGTCATTGCTATATCGTTGCTGACTATGAAAGCAACACCGTTCGTTCTTTTGTTTTTCATGTCCTGAGTAGTAAAGGGTATGATTTCCTGACTGAAAGTGTCCCATTCCAGTCCATTTTAATTCACTGATGCCCAAGATGTCAATCTGTAGTTGATTCATTTCATCTTTCTCTGTGTCAAGCTTTCCCATATTCATGGTTCTTACGTTCCACGTTTCCATTATAGTTCTGTCTTTGCAGCTTTGGATTTTCTTTTCCCGCACAGCAACATCAGCTGCTAAACATCCAAAAGGCTTTAGTCTAACTGCGTCATAAACACCATCAGTAGTCTGAGAGATCCTCAGCTCTTCCTCAGTAGCTTGTTGAGTACCATCCGACCTGAGGGGGCCATCATCCAGCACTACATCAACAATCATTCCATTTTGTCTATCCACGTGGTTTTCTTGGTAAAATACAGGAGTGGTTTACCATTGCCTTCTCCCATGCAGTATGGAATGATGCCTTTGTCATTGTCACTGACATGATCGTCCGGCTCCAGCACCTTCCTATATCGCTGCTGCCCAATATACAGTAGGTGCCTGCTTGCTTTAGCTGGGCAGCTAGGATGACCTTTGTGCTTTGGGTGACCCTCCTGGGAGTATACCTCCTGGCGTACTTCGCTCATTCCTCCCAGGAACACCCCCCACCATGATGAGGCAGCATAGCAGGACTTGGGCGGGGCTATAACAAGGGGGCCTACCCTTTACCTCTCTGACATCTATGAGCATGATGGTTGTCTTCACTCATAGTCCCTTTTTCAAGAACAACAGAACTGCACAGCTTGAAAGCGGCTTGAAAGGAGCTGGTGACACTTTCCACGTTAAGTGGATAAACAGCATGTACTCTGTAACATGTCACGAAAATGAATACCTTTGGTTCTCATTGCATGTATATGTGCTGTGGGTCATAGCTCCCTGTAGCATGCAGAGGCTGCATAAACCCCTTAAAAAAAAAAAGACTCTTGGGGGTTTAGTGTACACTTCTAGTCTGCGGGTGGTGTCACAAAAGCTCAGGGATGCCACAAAGGGAATTCTGATAACAACTTGGTGGCCCAGACAGCCGTGGTTTGCTCCCTTACTGAGGCTGTCAGCAGGAGAATACCACAGGTTTCCAAATCAGCCAGACTCACTGAGTCAAAACCAGGGAATGATCCAACACCCACAACTCGAAACATTAAAACTGTTGGCAAGTCGGTTATTAGACAAAATACTACTTAATAATAGGAGACGCTCTACAAGGCGTAATTATAATAGTAAGTGGAAGAGATTCAAGTATTATGCAAAGCTACAGGGATTCTTCCCTAGGAAGGCTACAATCTGGCACATCTTCATCTATATGACAACGCTGAAAATGTCAGGCTTAACAAACACATCTCTGAGTCCACTTGGCAGCGATATCTTCAGAACACAAGGGCTGGGGAGGTACAATGGTATTTTCCCATCCTGAAAGCAAAAATTTCCTCAAGGGATTAAACAACTTGTAAGGAAGCCCCTGCAACAATGGGACCTGACTCAGGTGCTAAACGCCCTGATGAAGCAACCATTTGAGCCCTTTGCTAACTCCACATTAAGGTTTAAAACTTTAAAGATGGTGTTCTTGGTACCAGTTACGACAGTCCACAGGGTTAGTGAACTGACAGCTCTTTGGGCAGATCAACCGTACACTCAAATTTACCCACATAAGGTCCTGATGCGCTTGACCCATGCTTTAGACCAAAGATAACTTACTTCCATATAAACGAAGATATAGTACTACCGGCTTTCTTCCAAAATCCAGAATCACAGCTAGATAAAACCATGCATACCTTAGATGTGCGGCAGGCACTACTATACTACCTGGAGGCTACAAAAAGCATATGGAAAAACAAAAAAGCTTTTTGTACTCTATAATGGAAAGTCCATGGGCAAGACAGTCTCAAGTCTGTAAACTGCCCTGAGCCATTTCAGAAGGGCGGTATATAAATCAAATAAATAAATAAGACAAAGGCTATCCCGTTGGATTATTCAAGCTATTAAGCTGGTTTATGACGCTCAGGGAACAGAGCCTCCAAGTACCATCAGTTCTCACTCCACGAGGGCATATGCATCTTCAGCTGCTAATCTTGCAGGAGTATCCGTGTTGGAAATCTGCAAAGCAGCAACGTGGTCTACACTCCAGCCATTTATAAAGCATTATGCACTGGACCTACATCAGTCTAGAGAAGGAACATTTGGGTAGAGTGTCCTTAAGCAGGTCCTGCCTTGATGACCTGCCACCAGTAAGGCAGCTGGCTAATCACCCATTTCTTATGAATGCAATGGCTCACGATCCAGATAAACAGGTTGCTCACCTGTAAAAGATGATCTGGAGATGATCTGTTGTATTCATAAAACCTGCCTGGGCCTCCCTGCACGAGAATGAATCGCAATACAGATCGTCAACAATTGGTGGTCTACAGAAACAGATATACATGCCCCAACTGCCAGGGATAATGGAAGCACGAACCACATGCAGGGCAGTTGGAGGCGTCATGAGTTGCTAGTCAGTCGATCCGCGAGGTCTCTGCGCAGGCACAGAACCCATTCCTTATGAATACAACAGATCACCTCCAGATCATCTGTTACAGGTGAGCAACCTGTTTTTCTTATGGCATGTATATGTGCTGTGAGTCATAGCATGCAGAGGCTGCATACACCCCTAAAAAAAGACTTTTGGGGGTTACGTGTACACTTCTAGTCAACCCAACTCAAAAAGAACATAATAGAGCTGGAAAGGGGTAACTTAAAGTCTGGTGGCTATAGCCTCATATAGCCTAGGAGGCAAGATGCAAGGGAGCAACTGAAGGAGAGGAGGCTTGCCCTCACCTCTTGCCTGTGGGCTTCTGAGGCATCTGGTGTGCCACTGTGTGAAACAGGATGCTATGTGAAACAGGCCTTGGGCCTGATCCAACCGGGGCTTATGTTCTTAAATTATCAATAGACTGGAGAACCTTTCCTATGAAGAAAGGCTTAAAGTGTTTGGCTCTTGCTCAGAACAGAAGATAACTAATGAGGGACATGAGGGACATTTATAAAATTATGCAGGATGTGAAACCAATGGATGGAAGTTTTTTCTTTATTTCTCATAATAGAACACGGGGATACCCAATAAAATTGGGACAAACAAAAATCTTGCTTCACTCAGTGCATAACTATTTTATGGAATGTTCTGCCTTAAGATGTGGTGCATGGTCATGGGCTGTAACAGCTTTAAAGTGGGACAGATTTATGGAGGCTGGAGCTGAGATTTGAGCAAGCCCTTCCAAACATCTAGCCTTTTCCCCTTCAAACAAACAGGAAGAGGAGAGTTCTGCAGGGGCTATTTCTCTTTAAGGGGTAGGCCTTAGTCTCTCTATCTCTGTGTGTGTTACTTGTTAGGGTTACTTGTTAGGGTTAAGATATCACAGGGCTAGGAGTTCTTAGGGTTACCTAAAGGCACTGTTTACTTAGTAGTGGGGGTGGAGTCAGCTAGGGCTGGGAGGGGCCCCACATTCCTTCCTTTGACTCACATCCTGTGTGACAGTTGGAAGCCTACTCTACATATGAGGTGAAGGCCCGAGAGCATAGCGAACAGGGATAGCAAACAGGACGTTGGAGTTTTTCAGGAGTTTAGCAGGAAGTGTGCAGGGGAGCCTGGAACAAGCCCCTGCGATCACAAGAAGCACAAGGAGCCTGGTGGAGAAGAGAACGTAAGGACATATCCCTCCCTCGTATCCCTCATATTCTTGGGAAAGGCTGTTTGGACAGTTAAATAGCTGACCATTACAGCTGAGACCTATCCTAGTAAACTATCTAATAAACGGACAATAAGCTCCCTAAATACTGTAAAGCGCCAATTAAAACAGTATGAAGATTGATGGTCAGCAGCGGAAGGGGCACTTCCCAGTGTATTGCACAGAGTGCCACTGTTTTGCCCCATGGGCAGAAGTCATGGGTGTGTTCTTGGTGCAAGGAGCTCCTGGCTCTCAGGGAACAAATCCGTTCCCTCGAGACCAAGGTGGCGGATCTGGAGAAGCTCAGAGAGACAGAGAGGTATGTGGATGAGACCTTCAGGGATGTGATAGAGGCATCCCACTCCAGGGCTGGTAGCTCCTCTGCTGTCAGGGAGAATGAAGGTCTTGGGCGAGGAGGACATCGGTCTGAGGAAGAGGGAAATGCTCCTTTAGAAGGGACCCCTTCCGTGGATGATGAGCCCATATCCTCTCGCACAGGGGATACTCCTCTGGGGGGTGGGGGCCTCCTTGTAGTTGGTGATTCGATCATTAGGGGGATAGAGAGATGGGTTTGTGACCCGCGTGTTGACCGCACGGTGACTTGCCTGCCTGGTGCGAAGGTTGCGGACATTACGCAGCGTCTAGACAGGCTCCTAGGCAGTGCTGGGGAGGAGACAGCTGTT
This sequence comes from Hemicordylus capensis, assembly GCF_027244095.1. Lineage (NCBI taxonomy): Eukaryota > Metazoa > Chordata > Lepidosauria > Squamata > Cordylidae > Hemicordylus > Hemicordylus capensis. The sequence goes on from NC_069661.1 coordinate 136,596,523, forward strand.
GTGGTGCACGTCGGCACCAACAATGTGGGGAAATGCAGTCGGGAGGTCCTGGAAGACAAATTTAGGCTGATAGGTAGCATTTTGAAGTCCAGGACCCCCAAGGTAGCATTCTCAGAAATGCTACCTGTTCCACGCGCAAGTACAGTGAGACAGGCAGAGCTGAGGGGTTTCAATGCGTGGATGAGAGGTTGGTGCCGGGAGGAGGGGTTTAGATTTGTTAGGCACTGGGACACATTTTGTGGCAAGCAAGGCCTGTACAAAAGGGACGGGCTGCACTTGAACCAAGATGGAACCAGACTGCTGGCGCTTAAAATCAAAAAGGTTGCAGAACAGCTTTTAAAATGACACCTGGGGAACAGCTGATGGGAGCTGGGCAGTATCCCGTTTGGCAAAAGCCATCCTTTAAAGTGTGAGGCTACAAAGAATTCAAATAAAACAGAAGGGGACGGAGCAGAACCGCATAAAGAGCAGACGGGAGCCTGTGCCAGCAGGTCAAAGAGTCAAAAGAATAGCATACATCAGGGGAGAGATTCAGCGTATAGGTGCTTGTATGCCAATGCCGGAAGCCTCCGAGCCAAGATGGGTGAGCTGGAGTGCTTGGTTGCTAACGCAGAAATAGACATAGTGGGCATAACAGAAACATGGTGGAACAGTGAGAACCAGTGGGACACTGTTATCCCTGGATATAAACTCTATAGAAAGGACAGGGAGGGGCGCCTTGGAGGAGGGGTAGCACTGTATGTTAAAGAAGGGATAGAATCTAACAAGCTAGAAAACCTAAGTGGACTGGAGTCCTCCACAGAAACCCTGTGGGTGACTATATAAGGCTGGAAATGAATTGTGCTACTGAGGACGTGCTATCGCCCTCCGGATCAAAATGCTGATAGTGACTTGGAGTTGCAGGAGGAAATCAGGGAGGCATCAAGGAGAGGCAGGGCTGTAATTATGGGTGATTTCAACTACCCACACATAGACTGGGTAAATTCACATTCAAGTCAGGACAAAGAGGTCAAATTTCTAGATACGCTAAATGACTGTGCCCTAGAACAGTTGGTCATGGAACCGACCAGAGAGAAGGCGACCTTGGATCTAATTCTGAGTGACACCCAGGACCTGGTGTGTGACGTCAGTGTCATTGACTCTTTAGGGAACAGTGACCACAGTGCCATCAAATTCAGCATACATGCGGGGAGAGAATCATCAAGGATGTCAAACACAGACATTTTGAATTTCAGAAGAGGAAACTTCTCCAAAATGAGGAGTATGGTGAAAAGAAAGCTGAGGGGGGAAATCAGGAGAGTCACTTCGCTCCAGAATGCATGGAATTTACTCAAAACCACAATACTAGAAGCCCAGTCAGCTTGTATACCCAAAAGGAGGAAAGGTACTACTAAGTCCAGGAGGATGCCAGCGTGGCTAATGGGTACCGTCAAAGAAGCCATAAAAGGGTTCTCTTAGACTTCCTTCCGAAATTGGAAGGCCTGTCCAAACGAAGAGAACAGAAAGGAACACAAACTCTGGCAAAAGAAATGCAAGGTGACAATAAGGGAGGCAAAAAGAGAGTTTGAGGAACATTTAGCCAAAAGTATCAAGGGGAATAACAAAAACTTCTTTAAGTACATCAGAAGCAGGAAACCTGCCAGGGAGGCTGTTGGGCCATTAGACAATGAGGGAGTGAAAGGGATTATTAAGGAGGATATGGAGGTTGCAGAGAAGCTGAATGAGTTCTTTGCATGTGTCTTCACGGCAGAGGATACTGAGCATATACCTGTTCCTGAATCAGGCTTTTTAGGGATGGAGGCTAGAGAGCTGAGTCAGATAGAAGTGACAAGGGATGATGTTCTAAACTGTCTGGAAAAACTGAAAGCTAACAAATCACCAGGGCCGGATGGCATCCATCCAAGAGTCCTCAAAGAACTAAAATGTGAAATTGCCGACCTCCTTGCTAAAATATTTAACTTATCCCTGAAATCGGGCTCTGTGCCAGAGGATTGGAGAGTAGCAAATGTAACACCGATTTTCAAAAAGGGATCCAGGGGCGATCAGGGAAATTACAGGCCGGTTAGCCTAACGTCCATTTCGGGCAAATTGATGGAAAGCATCCTCAAGGATAAAATAGTAAAGCACCTAGAAGAACAGGCCCTGCTGGGAGTGAGCCAGCATGGCTTCCGCAAAGGTAAATCTTGCCTCACCAACCTTTTGGACTTCTTTGAGAGTGTCAACAAGTGATGATCCAGGGTGATCCAGTTGACATAGTCTACCTGGACTTCCAAAAAGCTTTTGACAAAGTTCCTCATCAAAGACTCCTGAGGAAACTTAGCAGTCATGGGATAAGGGGACAAGTACATGTGTGGATTGCTAACTGGTTGAAAGACAGGAAACAGAGGGCAGGTATAAATGGAGAGTTTTCACAATGGAGGGTAGTAAGAAGAGGGGTCCCCCAGGGATCTGTACTGGGACCGGTGCTTTTAAATTTATTCATAAATGATCTAGAAGCAGGGGTAAGCAGCGATGTGGCCAAATTTGCAGATGATACCAAACTCTTCCGGGTAGTGAAATCCCAAATGGATTGTGAGCAGCTCCAAAGGATCTCTCTAATAGGCATGTGCACGGACCGGTTCGGAGGCCATTCTAAAGGCCTCCAGACCGGTCCGGACACGGGTGGTTTTGGTTCGGGTGGGAGGTTCTAAGAAAGTACGGGGGGGCTTTACTTACCCCCCAAAGAACGTCACCGTATTCTTTTGAGTAAGCGGGCAGCATACATCCCTGCCGCCCGCTTCATTCCCCCTCTGGCGCGGCTCTTCTCCTTTAAATTCTCAATCGGGCGGCAGCGTATCTTCCAGTCCCTGCCGCCCGGCTCTTCATCAATGTCTTCGATTGGCTGGCGGCCGCCCCCTGTGCACCCCCAAGACCCCTGCCGCCCCTTCCCTTCCCATTTCAAGGGGTCGGCAGGAGAACTCCCCTGCCGACCCCGTCCCCTTCCCCGGCTGCGCTGCAAATGGCTTCTAGGAGCTTGGCAAGGCATTCTATAAGACTGTTGCCCCAGCTTGAAAGACCACGTCCCACTTGACAACTGCTGAGCCTCAGTTAGTGGAAACACATGGAGCAGGCCTTGGATATTAAATAGAAGAAGGTGATCCTTATGTTACTCTGTTCTCAAGCCATTTAGGACTTTAACCCTCGGATGGAACCAGGTTCCTTCTCCCTATTTGAGAAGGAAAAAATCATAAACATTTGTTTTCCGTGTTCTATAACTCCACATTCCAGGTCAGGCTCTAACTTAATGAATTAAGTGCCTGTTGTGTTTCATCCACTATTGCCTTGTAATATTATTTTTATTGCACTTCATACTAATAAATATATTGGGGTATTGCTAACAGCATCTATAGATATTATAGTTATTACATTATTATAATAGCATTTTGTGAGGTCTCTGACTCCTAGCACTACATGTGCATAGTACTTTCAGTTGCTCATGAAGTGCAATAAGGATGCACACACAATATATTTTATATATTCATAATATTGCTTATACTTTGGGATGATGTACCCCAGTGCCACTTTTGTTGTTTTACTTCTTCCCATTAAAAGTTGAATAGTAAATTGTCTTGATATTAAATTTGTAGTTTATCTCATACTTAATGATGAAAAACCCCAGGTGTTTTTTTTTAAGTATATGGATAACTTGGAGTAAAAATAGGACTCAAAACAAAATGTTGCAGTATATCTCTGCTGTACATGTATTACCTGCACCTGTGTCTCAGCATGATGAAAGTTTTAGGCATATTTCCCCCTCTGGAGCAGAAAAGGTTGTGACCGTCTTGAAGGAGTATTCTTCAAGCTGATTCCTGCTGTTTTTCTTCAAGTCCTACTTTCTCTCCCTCCTTGCCACTAAATTCCATTCATTCCACTCACCTGGTTCTGTGTTAAGTGTCCTCTAAATCCATGAACATTCCACTTCATTGAGTTACAATGGGTCAGTTTGGGGAGGTGGCTCCTTCAGTTTCATTTCTTCAGATTTTTCTGTAACCAACTTATCTGCGGGTTACCCTCATCACATTCATAACATTCCCCATTTTTTCAGAAATGGATTCACTCACAACCTTGTGGGAACTGCCGAAGGCACAGCTACCCATGCCCTCATGTACAGACAGGGCTACCCCAGAAGAAGGGGTTCACACGTTGCATTCACTGCCCCGGCAGCAACAGCCAACATACACAACCCCTAGGGATACAGCCTCAAATGCCATGGGCCCTGGAATGTTGTTTGCTAGTGATCCCCATTTTGACGACATCACTGCACTGATCTCCTCAGTTTGGTTGTCCGAGTTGTGCCAGCTTCCTCTGCAGAGTCCATATTCTCAGAGAGAGGACTGGCAGCCCCTTAGCTGAGAGTGCAAGAACAAGCATGATCATCACCTCTCCCACTTTTGCAAGAGCTGCAATCTCCCAGTCCGCCCCTGGAACCCACGGGGAATTCACACTCAGGCCCTACCCCACAGCACTATGCTCTGACATCCAAGAGACCAGCATAACATTTCCCTTTTGTCCTGGAATGTGCCAGGCTGGCATGCCAACTCCAGAGACATCTCCTTCATAGACTACATCTACCAACATGACATCATAAAGAAACCTGGACTGCTGAGGATCTGGCACTCAACAGATTCCACTCATACTCATTAGGATCAGAAGCCGAGGCAGAACAAGGCAGACTCAAAGGCGGACAAGGGATGCTAATCTCAACAACCCTGTGTGCAATGTCAGAAAGACTCCCTCCATACAAAGAGTATGCTATGGCAGTAACAATCCATTTTGGATGCTGCTCCCTACTACCAATTAGCATTTACCTCCATCCACTGCATCAGAAATCCCAGGTCAGAAATCTATGGTCTGAGCTGGAAAACTAATTCAGACAGTCTCTCCTCTAATCCCAATGCACACACAGTGCTGGGAGGTGACCTCAATGCCAGGCTGGGCCCCGACGAGAACACCCTACATGTACAACCTCAGTGCTATCTGCCTAATCCTGAAGCAGAAAGACTCCCTTTCACCCACCACTCGAAGAACAGGAAGTACTCTGCCTAGTCCAAATGGCTACCAGGCTAAATCTCTTTATGTTAAATGGCTCATTAGAAAATGATCACCCCACTGAATTCACTTCCTAGACTAGACCCAGAAGGAGCATCACTGACTACATAATTGTCTGGAAGCCTGCTCCCATTTGCTGATCGATTCGAGGTTATCCCCCAATTTGACAGCGACCACTTCCCAGTCTCTCTATGACTAAAGTCGTTCACCCACCCATCGCACACTGAGGACTTCCACCAACTCCACATTCTAACAGTGGGAAGAGCCCACAGCGCCAAATGGTCCATCCACCTAGACAAAGCAATGTCTGAACTACTCACCTCAGGATACTTCCAACACATGTGGCTCTCCCTGACCACAGCAGAACCTTCAGACTCAGTCTAAGAGGTCTACAACAATCTTAATGCAGGAACTACAAAAGCATGTAACTTACAAAATCAATGCTCGCCCAAAGCAGCACCTGCACCACCCAAAACCATGGTCTGTTAACAACTGCATTAATACAAAAAAAAGCTGTCATCAGCAACTACCATGCCTACAAAACCAACACAAGACCAGTGTGTCTGCAGGACCTCTTCAAGCAGAAGAGCCAACAGAGAGAACTTTTCAAATGCAAGAAAAAAGATGCTATAGAAGCCACTTGGTCACGCCTCATCCCAGCAGTCAGATCCAATAATTTGGCCTCATTCTGGCACATTGCAGCAAATCTCAGTAATGGCCCGACACACCTGGTTAGCTATTATCCCACTAGTGATTTAGGAAAAACACTTCTATAGCTTCCTCTTCATACAGGTTGTGGAACTGGGAAGGTCCCTAGAGAGGACCTAATTCCCCTGGAGTTAATTAAAAAATAACTTAGCGTGGTGGACCCCTATTTTGGCCTTGCTTTTCATAGTTGACACACCTGGCCGTATTCCTAAGGATTGGAGGCTAGCGGTCATCATCCATATCTTTAACAAAAAGGCAGAAAGGATGATCCAGCAAACACTGTCAGCCTGCTCAGCACAGTCAGTAAGCTCTATGCTAGAAATCTATATGGGAAGCAAGCTTAGGAATTGGCTGGACCAAGGAAACTTCACAGAGGAACAGGCTGGCTTTAGGGAGGGCTGCTCCATCATTGATCATTGATCAGTTCTACAAAATACTGCAGCCTCCCTTTACACAGCTTTTATAGACCTCAAGGCTGTGTTTGATTCCAGCTCACAATTCAAACTGTGGGAGAAACTGGAAGCCTCCTCAACTGACCGGCACCTGCTATACTTCATACATATCCTATAGGAGGACACCTCCCTCAGTGTGCAACCCCCAAGGTCATCTGTCATGTGCTCTTACAACCCTTAGGTTTCAAACAAGGCTGCATTCTTGCCCCACTCCTGTTCAACTTAGACATTAATGTCACCTTAATAGGTCACCTTAATAAATCACATTTTTACCCTCTCAAGCTTACAGAGACACATCTCTAGTCCGCTCTGTGCAAACAACACAGCAATTCTTTCCGGAACTCCCATATGTCTTGGAAGAGCTCTGAGAGCCCTCGCCCAATACTGCTAGGAATACCGGTTGGAAATCAACTATCGCGAAGCTTGTTAGTTAACTGAAGAGACCAAGACACACCGCTAGCACATGGAGCCAGCATGGTGTAGTGATTAGAGTGCTGGACTAGGATCGGGGAGACGCAAGTTCAAATCCCCATTCAGCCATAATACTAGCTGAGTGACTCTGGGCCAGTCACTTCTCTCTCAGCCTAACCTACTTCACAGGGTTGTTGTGAAAGAGAAACTTAAGTATGTAGTACACTGCTCTGGGCTCCTTGGAGGAAGAGTGGAATATAAATATAATAATAATAATTAATAAATGGGCACAAAATTGAGCAGTTATCATGCTTTAAATACCTCGGGGTGGTCTTCCACACCTCTAGCACCAGAAAAGCTCATGGCTTTCACGTTGCTCAAAATGCACAGAGGAGCACATTTGGCTCTCCCTGACCACAGCAGAACCTTCAGACTAAGAGGTCTACAACAATCTAATGCAGGAACTACAAAAGCACCTAACTTAAGTTTCCTATCAAGAGGAGGCCTCTAGATGCCTGCAGACCCGTTTTCCAATTTCACCCGACTGGAGCTTGTCCAGTCCAAATTCCTAAGAACAGTTCTCCAAGTACTACTGTGTGTCTCTAATGCTAGACCACGTCTGGAGACAGGACTGGTAAAAGGGCAGCCAGAGTTTGGATGGCTATATTCAATTACTGGTTAAGATTATCCCTCATCCCACTGGGGCTAGCCCCCTGTCATCTCTGGGACTCTCTGCTGCCCTCTTTCTTGCCATGGGCTACAAACAGACAGAATCACTAATCAAACAGCACATAATGGACATAGAGTGCCAAACCGATTTAGGCAGAGTCCCGAACTTTCTCATCAATGAAAGACTAAGATACACTGCATCTCCCACTGTATGCCTAATGCGGCTGAAAGCCCCAAAACACAGAAGGGCCTTCACCCTGCCCATTATGGTGCCCTCCCCTCATCTGTGCTAGAAGGCAGATACAGGAAGACTCGCTTCTTGAAAAACTTGCACCCCCGCAGCATGTCCTCCTCCATTGCCCATTCTACAGAAACATTCGTATTGCCCTCATTCTTCCACTAATACTCAAGTCCCCAGGTCGCTCAAGCCAATTCTACGCCTCTCTCCTGCTCTCTGATGCCAACCACACATAATGTTGCTCGGTTCTGCGCTGCAGCATGTAAAATTCATCTAGTCCTGACAGGCAGCAAGATCTAAGCAAGCCTGACACAGCACATGGTCTTACAGTTCAGCTTTAGCATTTTATAGTATTTACAACTTTACAGACTTTAAGATTAAAGGTGTCAAAATTTTAAGATTTTAAATACTTAAAGCTTCTATATAGTCTCACCCATTTTACCCTTATTACACCAACTCTTTCCATTTTAACTGCAGTTTTAGGGTAGCTCACCATTTTTTAACAGTATGTAAAGCTTTTAGTCTCTCTACTCACAGCTCCGGACATAGACCGTTTTAATGCCACGCGAGTAACCTGCTTTATGCTGGTCAAGGACTATAATAAAGATTGATTTGATAGATGATATACTAGTTACCTAAAACTGGATGATAAAAGTACATTTGTAGTATTCTTACGATTACCCACCAAACTATTTGTAGAGATATTGAGAAAAGTGAGAAGTTATAGTAATCTAGTATGGAAGTTATTATAGCAAAGGTGCAGCTGGCATACCAGCCCAAACTGGTAAAAATTGTTTCTATTCATTGCTGTCATCTGGACCAGATAAGTCCAGCAGAGCTCTTTATGGGGTACCATGCAGGTACATAGGATGTGTGTCCTGTCTATATTTGCTGTATGTGAAGTAATACTACTTATGCCCATCTTAAAAACATTGCTTAAAATAATGATCAGCAAAAAAAATTGTGAAGCTTAGGAACATAGGAAGCTGCCATATACTGAGTCAGACCATTGGTCTATCTAGCTCAGTATTGTCTACACAGACTGGCAGGAATCTCTCTCAGCCCTATCTTGGAGAAACCCGAGAGGGAACTTGAAACCTTCTGCTCTTCCCAGAGCAGCTCCATCCCCTGAGGGGAATATCTTACAGTGCTCACATGTGGTCTCCCATTCAAATGCAACCAGGGTTAGGGTTAGACCCTGCTTAGCTAGGGGGACAAGGCATGCTTGCTACCACAAAACTGGCTCTCCTTAATGTTGATCTGATTATTGCAAGTTTCCTGGCCATTTTGTTTTCTTCATGCTTATATCCGTTTCTTAAAAATTTCATAATCTTTTTAGTTGACCTCCTAAAAATGTAGTATTAGATAATACGATAATATGGTTGTATGTTTTATTCTTTCACGTTCCCTACTTATTTGTCTAGAAAGAACTATGATGTTTACATTTTGTTAGTCAACTAAAGATTTTGCAGATCATGAAAGCATCTAGAACTTTACTTAGAAGATCGTGGTTTTCTTTATCCGTATTATATTATTGTTAATGGCAAAAACATGAAGGAAGACTTCCATTTGCTTGGAAATTCTCTTGACTTAGTAGTTGATCACTAGGTGGCAGCACACATGCACTTTTAGAATCATGAAGCATAATCTTTCAGGGTTTCAAGCTTTTTTTAGCCTCCTTTCCTTAAGGAAAGTATGAGATCACCCAGGTGTGTGTGTGTGTGTGTGTGTGTGTGTGTGTGTGTGTGTGTGTGTGTGTGTGTGTCTCCCTATCAACTTTGCAATGCCTGGACCAGTTTGAACCAAAGTTGTAGGAACACTTCAATGACATAGTTTGTGATGTCATCCACCTCAATTCAAGATGGAAGACATGTGACCATTTGAGCCAGAAGTGGGCTAATTTATGAAGATAATTCTCAATTAAGATTTTAGTGAAAGGAAAGTATGCAGATTATTTCTTACCAGAACTTCTTAATAGCTGCTTTGATGAAGCCAGTAATACAACTTTATATGTTACAATGGATCTGTTCATGTTATGATTCCAGGGAGAACGCCCAACCCTGCATGTTACAAGTGGGCACACAACCCTTCTGCTTCTCATGAGGGGAAGGGCTTCAACAATAGATCTAGGCTATGTTGGGAGGCTTCTTTTAAACCCAGTATCTCCCTGTCCACCTGATTGTCCTTAAAAGACAAAAAGATTGTCCTTAAAAGAAAAAGAGCCAGCGTGGTGTAGTGGTTAGAGTGCTGGACTAGGACCAGGGAGACCCGAGTTCAAATCCCCATTCAGCCATGAAACTAGCTGGGTGACTCTGGGCCAGTCACTTCTCTCTCAGCCTAACCTACTTCACAGGGTTGTTGTGAGGAGAAACTTAAGTATGTAGTATACTGCTCTGGGCTCCTTGGAGGAAGAGCGGGATATAAAATGTACATAAATAAAAAGAATATAGGCTTTCAATCAGGTAGTCAGGGAAATGCCGCATTGAGCTCAATACTGTACTTCTCTAGCTTGCCATATTTTGAAATACTCATGCAAATAGATTGATGTCTTCACATTTCATTTATTAAATAAAAGTTTAAAATAGGTCTTGCCAAGATTAGTTTCACCTATCATGTAATAAACACTAGCTGTCAACTTCCTGATATTTTTATTTTGCCCCTTTCCAAACTATATTTATTACATGACAATGTTGCCTTGTTACCAACTTAATCAAGATGTGTTTCAACATATATTGCCCCTTGTTTTGAAGACGCATATTGTTCTGACATCTTTGATTTTGTTAATGCTGTCAGAGAGAGGTAAAAGTAAGTGTGTTTTTGTTTTGTAATTGTAAAATCAAAATGCACGTTGAAGAAGTGAAAGTTTTTGCAACATATCCGCATGGCTACAATTCAGAAATTTTGATTGCAAAACACCTTCAGTGAATTTATCCATATTGTTACGTATTCATTTGTTACAATGTTGTAATCACTTCAACTTCCATTAGCTTTTTTCTTCTTAAATTTTACCTGGCAAAACATATGTTTAAAGAAGTATCTATCTGATGATCTAAGATACTTTCCTCTTGTGGGGTTTTTTTGGGTGACTTTTCAAACATACAGATTGTATGTACTGTATGACTAAATGTGTACTCTGTCATGTGTTTCCTAATACAAAATAACTTGGTTCAGTTTTCTGCTTTTCCCATGAGAGACATTTGGAAGTTGCATGCAATATGTATTTGAAAAAAATATCTGGGACATTGGAATACACACTTTTTTTTAACTGGTTGATGTCACTGCTGGATCAGGAGGAAAAACCTCTTGGTTTCCCTTCAGTATGTATTAAACTGCACATGTTTTGCTTTTGTAGTGTATCATCTTTGCGACTGGCGTATAAGGATCTTGAAATTCAGATGAAAGAAGAGAAATTGAATATGGCTGGTAAAAAGAAAACAGAGGTAGAAAGACTTGGAATGGGATTTAGTAGCAATAGAAGGTATGTGCAAAGCTGTGTGTTACTAACTCTAAACATGACAAATAATCCAGTTTAATAGCTCTCTTGTTTCTCTTTAGTTGCCATGGGATCTGATATTTGTAACTCATGTAGCAAGTCGCTGCCCTAGTGGTTAATGTGGTATTGTAGAGATGCATAATTCCAGTTGTCCAACCCACCCCCGCCAAACCATTTGATTATACCTCAAAAGTGTTATGTTGTATGTGTCACAAGTCGTCCTTTTGGTTGGTTATAAGCAAATCCGTATGCAAGTTCATAAAAGAGCATTATGAGCAGAGACATTCTCAGAGTTCACATATGCAGGGTGCCTAACTACATGCTGTTTGGGAGGGGAGAGTATAACTAGATGCAAAGAACTGCAACTAATTCACCACAACCACACAGACCTGGGGGCTTGTTCAAACATATCCCAAAGAATCCTTTTTTTAAGGCATTCCTCACAAGTCTTGACTCATTTTGAGCTTTAACCTTCTTGACTCCATTCCCCAAGGTCCCTTTGAACTCTAACTTTCTATGATATTTGCTGTTCAAAGAAAAAAAATATTTAAAATGCCAAAAGCTTTTGAGTGTGTTTAAAGTATCCGTTTGAATCCTAGCCCACTTGCACACAATTGCATATGTACAATTCTCTCTGCCAGATTAAATATTTGGGGTGATCATTGTAATGACTGTGATATGGGGAATGATCAGGGAAGAACTTGTCAATAAAAAGTTCACCATGAAAACATGAAAGTGAAAAAATGGTTTTCTGTCCAAAGGGGGCTCACAAAGTTAAATGTGTGCAAGCACACATGTGAGATATTAGTAATATCAGCCACTACAAAAGAGCATGCGCTGGAATTAATAGAGATGGAGGGACTTGTGAAGTGAGAAACAATTCAGTTGTATGAAGCAACTCACCCAGGCAGTAATTCTCTTTCCATCAACATGCAAACACCAGGAGTTCATGCATCCAATAAAGTATTTGCCTAAATATCATCATCAGGTTTTTTATTACAGCCATTGGCCAGCCAAAAGATAAAATCCAGAACAACAAATATAGCTAATATACACAGATAGTGGCTGATAGTTACACACAATAAAACAGTATATAAGCATCCAGGATAAATTACTTTAAAAACAGTAAAACAGCTCCTAAAATTGAGACCTTAATCTCATAGCAATATAAAAAAAATTGGCCACCACTTTTGTGATCTCACAGCTTGTGTCCACAAGGCAATATTGTATATAAAAAAGCTCACACCTCCCAGGAAATCTAACTAACAGGGGGAAAATAAGTTCTTCTCTAACACCTTGATACAAAGAGCAGTATAACAAAACATGGGTAACTGTTTCCAGGCAGCCAGAGCCACAGGGGCAGAAAACCGTAACTGAGGGGTCCTTAGCGAACCTCCTTTCCAAAAGAGAGGAGGGCAGCACATTTAAGCGAGCCCGAGCAAATGCAACCCGAAACTTGGAAAAGTGAAGAGTTGTTAGATAATTTGCACCTCTATCTCCCATGGGGGGGGGGGGAATCCCAAAATGTAGGGGAGAGCAGGTTCTGTTAGCCGAAGACATGAATTCCTGACGTTCAATGTCATGCAACCGTAGAAATAGTATTTCCTTCACCTTATTATTCTTCAAAGTAAGTAGTTCAGAAGGAGACAGTCCCAAATGCATTATTTTGTTGTTTACGTAAGATAGCCAGGGGTTTGGATAAGAGTCCAACCATAAGTAACGGAAAAAAGAAAATTCCCGAATCTCTAGACAGAGTTTAATCCATCTAGCAAAAGTAGATTCCCAAGCTTTACAGTCTATAGAAAAAGACCCAGATTCCAGGCAAAGAACAGAATATGGCACACATCTAGGCACTGCAAAGATTGCTCTTAGGAATATAGACTGTACTCTCTCCAATTCAATTGTTACCCCCTGTATCCATAATGAGGCTCCAAAAAGTAATTGAGCCACAATCTTAGCCCAAAATACCTGGAGTGCCATATGCCTCCTTTAGAACAGTAGAAACGTAAGAAGGCACTAAGAGTTTTGCGGGCTATATGGATGGAGGACAGCCTATGAGTATTCCAGTTAAGATTATATTGGGGGGAAATGCCTAAATGTGTTGTGTAAATATTTATATTTGCCTAAATATTTATATATAATGCCTAAATATTTATATTTGTAAACCTGCTCAATACGATTCTGGTTTACTACCTATTTGTATACTTTCCTGGACTTAGAAAAAACCAGGACCTTTGATTTTTTATAACTGATAACTAACTTGTTATTGTTGCAGTAGCAGGCAAAAGCATACAGCAATCTTTGCAAACCCAGTCTAGTCTGAGATAATACAGCTGCGTCATC